>NW_024543076.1:2690000-3105000 GCF_018167655.1 Microtus oregoni | reverse complement strand
TAGCGCTGTCTGTGCCTTAGTGACTCTGTGTCACTCTTTCCACGGACGGCTGTTCTCTCATTGGGTGGCATTCCACAGACACCCCCACCCCCCAAGAAAGGATGTGTTTTCCATCTATAGCCACGCCTAGCCTTACCTGGTGGACAGAGACTGTTTGATGCCGCTTGGGAGTCGCAGAACCTGATACAGACCTGGACGAGCATCTGCGTGGGAAGAAGAAGCATATTAGTGACCAAGCCATTCTTAGCCCAGGCTGAACTCGGGAATAATCACCATATGTTGAACCTTCTTTTTCAGGACAATTATGTCTGCGGCCAGCATAGCCTTGTTAAGAACAGATTCCCCTCCCTTCCCCGGCTTTCAGACCCGTTTTCCACTGACCGGCCTTGAACCAGATCTGGGCAGCATATGTGTTTTGTTTGGTAGCCATGAGGACTTATTGTTTCTTCAAGCCTTTTACTGAAGCAAAGCTCTGCCTCGCAGCCTGTCTAACGTGGCCCCACCCCCACCCCTCAGTCACACATCACCCTCTCACCTCAGATTTAAGTCCTCTGGGGAAGATGATTTTCTCATCTGATCATGAACATCAGGGATTTGCCTGGAAATTTGCCCCAGCCAGAAATCATTTGGGTCCATAACCTGTATGCCCAAGGACCACTCTCTGGGCCTGGTGCTCTACAGTCTACGAAGTTCTTTCTCTACTTACCAGAGGCCAGTGTCCAACCTAGGAAATGAACAAAGCCAGAATTCTAAGGTAGGTCCCCACTGAAGATGGGGGGGCGGACCCAGAAAAGTTAAGCAGTGACCCCGGGTCATAAAGCTCTGGCCTGACAGCTCTAAGTGCCAAGTCAGCTGCCTGTAGACAAAGGAGATGCTGAGAGGCCCGTGACACATTCCCTAGGACAAAGGGACTGGCCCAGCAAACAACTGAACCCACAGTCCAGGGAGTTACCTCCATTTGGGTGAGTGGGGTGGCAAAAGCTCACAATCTCCTTGGGTCCCCTTGGCTTGAGGACTCCACATTATGGCTCTATGGAGACAAGAAGAGAAGGCCATGCTGGGTTCCATGCCCCCATGGTGGTCCCAGGCAGGACAGGAGGGGAGCAGAGATACCACTTGCTGGAGCCGAGGCTCCTCCCCCTGGATTCTCCGTGTAGCTACCACCACAGTGAGCCCCAACAGACTGCAGGTTGTGAGTTGGGGGAGGGGGGGAAAGCGAGCCATATGGAGCCGGATGACAGAATTTGGCAGTGCAGGCTCCACAGATGGGCCTGCTTATGTCCAGACACAATCGGAGGCCAAGGCCTGAATCATCTCTCTAGCAATTTCTTGTTTCCAAACACGTCTTTTGAAGAATGTGGGGATGATGCTCAGAGTGGCTAACAGAACCCCACTGGGAATGGAGAGACAGACAGCAGAAAATGCTGTTGCTTTTGTACAGGGGTGATGGGGAAAGATGGGACCAGACTGCTCAGGGTGGGGTCAGCAGACGGTAAGAGCACCTGGTGGCTTGAGCAGCATCTAGAGAATTCAAGCCAGAGGCATTGTTGTATTTCTCAGGGTGCCCTCGTGGTCCTGTATGGGGTCATGGCAGCAGCCGGCCCATTGCTCAGAAGGCAAGACAGAGATCAAGGAACAGATGACCAAGGTCTGCTAGTGAGGGCTGAGTCCTACATAAGGAGGAGTGAACGGGGCAGCCTTGTGCCTCGGTTGGTTTCTCCACCAAGGGCCAAGATTCTAGATGGTCCTGCCCCAGCGCTTTCGCTGGCCGTCCAGTAAGACCCTCCTGGACGTCATCAGGAAGTCAAAACTGTCCTCTTGGCATTCAAGGCCTGACCAGAGTCTTTTTATTTTAGTTTTTTTTTTTTTTTTGAGACAGGATTTCATGTATTTCAGGATGGCCTACATGGCCGAGAATGAGCTGAGCTTTTGGTCTTCCTGTTATTCACCTCCCGAGTGCTTGGATTACAGATGCAGACTGCTATGCCCGTTGTAGCGCTGAGAAACAGACTGGAGTTGCATGCATGCTAGGCAGGTACCCTACGAACTGAGCTACACCCCTCCCCTCCCCACCGTGCAATGTATGGCTCTAACTGGCAGTGCTGTCTCTTGAATGCGCCCAGCCCGCCCAGTGTGAGGTTCCCCGGTGGCCCCCAATCTCTGCTCCATGACTCTTGGGCTCTGCTCTGCACTGTCTTCTAGCACATCTGTCTTGTCTCCTCTGCATCCTAAAGGATGCATATTCCTGTCCCATCACCAAAAAGAATGTCCTTTCCTGTACGTACCACCCTCAGGCTGCCAGCCTCAGGGAACCCCCAGATACCACAGGGTAGGGCTTAGCTCACTTTAGACTGAGGTCACAGAAGGGGAAGGATGGAGCTGGCCCAACTCTCCACACCTGCCTGGTGTTGCACAGACTGAGGCCTGGCACCGGGCTCCAGGTCCTGTGTTCTTTCCACTGTGCCCTGGCCTTCCCCAAACTGTCACTCTGTCTTCTTCAGAAACTTGCTGAGACGTTCACTTGACCCCCCCCCATTATAATGAGGACATTGAGGAACAAAGAGATTGACTTGTACAAGGCCATAAGAACCAGGTTCTCCCTGACTCAGCTCTGGAATAGTCGAAGTCACAAAACGCACCCATATACCCAGCGTTTTACAGATAATATAGCTCTTTCCTGCTGCTTTTGTGTCTCCCTTGATCCATGCTTTGGGCTGAGTGTTATCAGCACATTTATTCTGAGGGCAGCATGGAGACTCCGAACGAACAAGTAAGTGTATGAGTTAGTGATTGCTGTATAACAAATGACCCCCTCCCCCAAACCCGGTGGCTCAGAACCATATGTATTTATGGTGGTCCAGTTTCTGTTCCAAGGATTTGGTGTAGCTTAGCTGTGTCTTCTGTGTCATGGTCCCTTTAGCCCAGGTGGGTCTACTCAGGGCCCGTGTTCCTCTCTGAAGGCTCGACCGAGGAAGACTCAGCTGCCTGTCCCATCCGCTCTACTCCAAGCAACATCTAAGTCTGTGGGGGATGCCGAGGGCCTAAACTCTTCCCCTGCTCACTGCCTGACTCCTCATCCTTGCCATGTGGGTGTACCCAGTTTGGTGGCTTGCTTCCTTGGTATGTGAACAGAGACCCCAAGAGAGAAAAGACTAGCAAGGAAGAAGTGAGTCTTTGTAACTCTGGAAGTGGCGTACGGTCTCATTTCCTGTTCAGTATTAATTAGAAACAACTCTAGACACCTGCACTGTAGCTCGGGGAAGGGGCCTGCCTACAGCGTGACTCCCAGCAGGGAGGCCCTGCCTGATGACGGTAGGGAATGGCCAGGCTGGTATGTACAGCTCTGAGTTTGGCCTCCTGTCGCGTGGGTGCTCCGATCCACAGGCCACCAAGACAGGTAGCAATCAGTCCTGCCTCCAGCGTTCTAGAAAGGCTCTCAGGAAGAGAGATGGCCCTACTTTAATTACAGGGCTGGCCCCAGGGAGGATCTGGCTCTTCTCTGGATAGTCTCCCCCACCCCTTTCCTGCCAGTCTTGACTTTAAATCAAACTGCTCTCTGTTCAAGGGTTTCAGGCCCCAGGCAGGAAGAGGATTTACGAGTAGGTGATTGGGAAAAGTAATATTAGGGATCGGGACCCAGACGATAATGTAAGCCGGAGGTCCTAGCCAGGCAACCTCCCTCCCGCTACCGCGACCTCTCAGGCACAGCAGCCATCACCACTTCTGCCTTTATGAAAATCTTCCATCATCCTCTTTTCTGCCCACTGCTGTGTCCCTCCTGGCTGCGGGCACATCAGCCCCCACCCACATAGAGTCCAGGCCACCTATATTTTCTGGAGCCTGTCTTCCAGAGCTGGTTGCCCCTTATCCCCTCCCCAGTCCTCCTGAGCGCCACTCCGCATTGGCCATACACCTGTCTCCATGACTGGCTCCTCGCCTGCAGTTTCATTTCCCCAAGTCTCTGTGGTCTCGCCGCCCCAGGACATCTTCCCTGCTTGCTCTTCTGCCTCTGGCCCAGGATGCTGACTGTGGGCCTTCAGAGCATTGCATGGCATACAGGCTGTTCTCTTCCACCAGACAGAACCTCTTCAGGAAAAAGCTGGGTTCACCACCACCTGTCTCACACACACACACAACCAGGGTCAGCATCCTTACCAAGGGACTTCCCTGCTAAGACTCTCAATGGCTTCCCATTGCCTGTGAAACCAAACTCACCCTCCTCAGACTTTCTCAGGCCTTCATTCATGCTTCCACCACTTGACTTGCGTGGCGCCGCCCTGGCTTCATCTAGTCTCTTTTCCCCAGCATTTCTACCTCCTCCAGTCACTCACGCAGGGCCACCCCTACCTCCCATCCCAGAGCAGCTGTGACACAAGAAATTGTCTTTGTTCCTTCCTACCGTGAGGCTTTAGGCAAGCCTCTGCTCACCTAACTCCTGATAGGACAAAGGCTGCCTCCTCCATGAAGCCCTCTCTGACTGCCTTTCACCTAACTCAGTCCTTTGAGCGGTCTGGTCCCAGGCTAAGTGATTCAGGTTTCCCAGGGTTTGCATTAAGGAGCGGAGGAGTATCTGTTCCAGCCATCCCTCCTTCGATTAGCACTCCCTAGTGCAAGGGTGCCACCCTCAAACCCACCCCACCCCCTGCAGCTGTCTGTTCAGGAGGCAAAGACAAAGGCATCCCCTGGGGTAAGGGCGCTCAGGAAATCTCCAGGAGTCGCCTGACAGCCCTGTTCCCGCCCCCCCCCCCAGAAGAAAGCACCCAGAAGGCTGCACTCCCCAGGAGGGCTCTCACCAGAAGGCCCTGCTGGATCGGAGCCAGGGAAGGGGAGGGGGCGGGGTGTAGGCGTGTGTCGGGTGGGGGCGGAGACTTGTCATCGGCGGGGACAGCTTTTGATGGCTCTTGTTCTGGGTCCCAATGTCTTTGTTTATTTAGATTGGCCAAGACAGAGTGGAGAGGGCCTTGGAGAATGGACCAAGGGACCTCAGGAGAGCTGGCTCACCGCTTCACAGGGAGTCTAGGGTACAAGCCGCTGAGAATGGCTCCCCCTGCTCCTGCTCCCTGCCTCTTGGTGGGGGATTCCCTTAACCAAGGCCCTTCAGGAGAGGGAAGCAGGATTTTTGGGTCTGGCTTATGGTCTTCAGCGTTCATTTGTCTGTCTGTCCTGACTCCTCAGTCTCTCCTTCTGGATTCACACCTCTTCAGACAGTTCCCAGAAGCCCCCACTTTCACTCCCCCACTGTCGGCACGGGCCCCACAGATATACCACAGTGCAACTCGGTGCTCACACTCTTCCCTTCCTCCTGGGAGCCCAGCCCTCCCTCTAGTTCACAGCCCACGCAAATGTCCCTCGACCTGACCAGCGAGCTTAAACACATCACACATTTCAGGCTCGCCTCTGCCTCTTGCCAGCCAAGGTTGAGTCTCTTCGGCCTCGTGCCTCGGCTTTCTCCTGGGAGAGGTGAGACGGTCCCTGTCCCTGACAGAGCCACACAGGTCCCATAGTGTGGTGGGCACATGTGCGGCCCCCATGGCGTCCACCTTACAGGCCTTCCTTCACGGTGACCCACTTTCCCGTCAGTCCGTCTCTGTGCTCTCCCCAGAGTTCTCTTCCTCTGCCCATTTTCCCCATGCTGTCACCCCTGCCCATCCCCCAACACACACACACACACACACACACACACACACACACACACACACACTCTGACTTGGCCTCATAACCTGGCTTCAGCAGTCACGGGGACAACATCAGACCCTAAGCTCAGAGCCTACCCTTTTCAGTCATCTCTCAGGCACTTCCACCCAACTCCCTGGAAAAACAGAGGGCCCAGGCCAGCAGTTCCAAAGGTCACCTCTGAAAGGGTGGAAGAAACGACAGCATTGGTGAGCACAGTAGAGGCTGCTGGACTGAACGCCTGTGTGAAGACAAGTGTGTACACAGACCTTCAGCCGAGATGAAACACAATGTATTCATTTCCAGTTGCTTTTCTAATGTCTCTGTCTCAAGATCTTCACAATCACTTCAACTGTGGTAGCTTGAAGGAGACTGGTCCCATCGGCTCATGTGTTTCAATGCTTTATCCCCACTTGCTGGAACTGTTTGGGAAGGATTAAGGGGTGTGGCCTTGTTGGAGGAGGTATGTCACTGGGGGTGGTAGGATATAAGGTTTCAAAAGTCCATGCTACCCTTTCTCTCTCTCTCTCTCTCCCTCTTTCTCTCTCCCCCCCCCCCCCTCTCTCTGCCTGTGGATCAGGATGTAAAGCTCATAGCTATTACTTTAGCACCATGGTTATCTGCTTACCACCATGACGGTCAGGGACTAATCCTCTAAAATTGTGAGCAAGCCCCAATGAAATGCTTTCCTTTATAAGAATTTCCTTGGTGATGGTGTCTCTTCACAACAATAGAACAGTAACTAAGACAGTCCCTACTGCCATAGAAGGTCACACCTCAGATTTGGGCCTTCAGGAATTGGCTGTCTTGGGTAATACTAATGGCAGTGTCATGTACCTGGGACAATGAACAACACAGTTCTTTGTGATGCTGATGTTTGTTGTCCTGACTACAGTGTTGGGCACACAGACCCTTCACAGAGGGCCCAGTGCACACTCACAAAGGATTCAAGGGACTCTGATGAGGTCTGGGTAGAGCTGGCAGCTACATCAGGTCAGTGTTCTTCTCATGGCATTGAGTCACAGTGTAGAAAGATGCCATTATTGGAAGAAACTTGCCTGAGAATTCTCCCTGCACTCTGTTAGAGTGTTAGTCTGCAGGTATTGCCTAAAAAATGTCCATGTTAGAGCGTGACCTGAGTTCAGTTCCCAGTGCCAAGATCAGGCAACTCACAACCACTTGTAACTCCAGCTCCAGGGATCTGGCGCCCTCTCGTGGCCGCTGTAGGCACCTGCAATAGAGCACTCCCCCCCCCCCCCCCCGCCCCATACACACACACACACACACACACACACACACACACACACACACACACACAGTTAAAAATAGGACAAACATTTTTTTAAAGTGCCCCTAAGCATGGTAGTGCATACTTGTAATCTTACCTCCTGAGAACTTGAATGTGCAAGGACAGCCTGGAATACAGAGAAAAATTTAGCCTCAAAACCACTTGAAAGAAAGGACTAAGATAAGGCTTTGGCAGAGCTCAAGTGGTTGCAGGTCCAGCGCCCTGGAGTCTCCCAGTCTTGCCCACCACTGCTGCTCTATGTCAGGAGGTGAGCTCACTCTCCTGCACGCGGAGGACATGGCCAGGTACTGACCCAAGCAGAGCCCATGAGAGCTCATTCCACAGCACACTGTCGATTTAGAATCAGGACGCAAGAGAGAGCCACCCTGTGGGTGGATGCTTTGCCCCCTAAGCCTGGCACCTGGGCGTCTGTATTCTGTTTTGCAGAGGAAGAGGCAATCGTATGATGAGAGCCCACATGCAAAAGAGAGGCAGGCAAGGGCTGGAAGCGGGCACTGGCTTCATGCCAGCTCTCCACCGCTCTCCACTGGCCCTCTCCTTCGGGAGCACAGGGAGGGAGCACAGGGACTAGCCGGGGCTTGGATGCCACAAGATCCCTTTTGTCTTCATACCACCTCCCCCACCTCCACCCTCCCAGGAGGGCTTCCATTAGAGCAAGGGCTCTGCACCTTAAGCCTTCCCCAGCCTTTGGATGCCATGGGGAGAAAAGAGCAGTGCCATCCCTCCCGGACCTAGAATGAAACTCAAGAGGCCCTTTTTTATCCTGGACTTTGAACCTCGCTCCTGCCACTCCACTCACAACAATCAGACACTTGTCAGCCTGTCCTTAAAAGGAGGGGCAGCATGCTGCCTCTTAAGCTGTCTCCCCTCTTTGTTTCTTCTTCTCTGAACTCTGCCCTGTGCCATGCACACACTAGGGTGTAGTACCTGCTCCCGGGACTGGCAGGCACCATCCCCTCCGTAGCAGAGGGCAGTTTGGAGAACTTGGGTGAGCCCTAGACCCTGTCACCTCTCAGAGAAAGGGAGAATGAGACGAGCCCTCCGTTCCCCCAGGCAACCAGGAAACAATTTGCAAGACAGAATTCAACAAGCGATGCCAACAAGATCATAATGACCATATTTATGGGAGAATGAGGAGGCCTGAGCTCGGGTTTTCATTATCGTGTGTACAACAAATGCGATCGCCTCCTTGCAGCCCGCCTCCCGCTCCAGGCGGCAGCTGTTGGCTGGTGCATGGTAATTTGATGTAAATTGCCCCCAAATATGGTAATTCCCTCCTCTGCCAGGGGAGATTGAAGTCACAAACCTGGAGAGGTTGGCGGCAGATGTTTCCTTACTGCTCGGCAGGCTGCTGCTGTCGTGGAAAAATGGCAGCAGACCCGGAGACAATGCTGCTTGTGCTACCTCCTGTGTGGGACATGCCGTGGATGCTCAGTGTCCACACCTGTGAAATAGGCGCGACGTCCCGACTGCTTGAAGTAGCAGAGGAAAGAAACATTACACGGTCCGTGCCACACCAAGGTCTGTACAGTCATTGGTGTCATCGTTTTGGATCTCAAAGGTGACAGTTATGGGCGTTGGGTGCCATCCCTTAGTGGTGGCTTCCCAGGGGCAGAAAATAAGAATAAGTTGATTACAACGGAAGTGGTCATCTAGGCATGGTGGCTCATACCTGCGTTCCCAGGAGTTGGGCGGTCCAGGCAGAAGGGTAGCCAGCAATCTGAGGCCAGCCTGGGCTACTTGGTGAATTTCAGGACAGCCTGAGCTACAGGGTGAGGCCCTGTCATAATAGAACGAAACAAAGAAAGATAAAATAATAAACCAATCATGATTGTGCTAGGGAATGCCTAACCAAGAGCAGACAAAGCTTCGCTACTGTTATAACCTAAGATCTCCCTGGAGATTTTAAGGGGGAAAAAAACCCCAATACTTCAATATGTAGATGAGCAGGCAAAGTCAATTTCTCTGAGACGATGACGAACTCAAGGAAAGAGGCGCTTTTCTCCGTTTTCTTCTCTGTTTTACTTTAATCAAGAGTGAAAGACACATTAAAACAACCTTGTGAGGGCTTTATTTCAGAAAAAAACACAAAAAACCCAGAATGCCTGGTGTGGGTGGCACTTCCAGGAGAGGTGATCTACCCTCCCCGGGGTGGGGGAGTGAGGGATGGCAGACTGCCCAGTGTGGACATTACGTGGGGCCAACTAACAATGTGTCCCCAAAGCCAAATCAAGATAAATGATGCAGGTGTCGCGCTAGTGTGGATTTCTTTTGTGGAAATGGTCCAATAGGAGGGGAAAGGCACATGACAGATGCGCGTGAGGACGGGAGGAGAGGAGGGCAGATCCCTCCATGGCAGACAGGGAGGCAGCCAGGACTCTGTGCATAGCGCATCCTGAGGCTGAGCGCGGTGTGTTCTGAGGAGGGGACATGCCATGTGAAGTAATGTTTAGAGTGTGTTTCTAAGCCAGAGAAAGAACAAAAAGGCTCCTTTTAGCACGAGGCAAACTATATGCACATGTCCTGTGGGGCCCAAGGAGTGCCTGGATGCCAGAGAAGGGATGGACACACACACACACCAGCAGCAGCAGGTGCCCAGCACAGAGGGAGGCCTCCTAGGACTCACTATGACACTCTGCCTCTCCTTCTGCAAAGACAGTCACAGAGTGGCCCCCAGTCTTGGGTGGGCTCTGGGAAGCTGCCTGAGCAGGGGGGCGTGGACTAGGTGATAGCTCAGCTGAAAAGATGCTTCTTACGGTCAGAGCTTCCCAACTGTGGCCCGGGCTGGCTCGTTAAGAAAGCCCAGTGTCTGGAGGTATGCAAGCACAGGTTGGAACAGTCACGCATGACTGGACAGAGAGATTATATGTCTCCTAGGATACCTAGATGATGCTAACAGACGCCTACCCATTCCAGCCCGTATGTCCAAATAGCCCCATAGGAGAAAGAGGCAAATCCGTTTATTCATGAACCCTGGGGGAAGGAAAGAGAGAGAGAAAAAAAAGGGGGGGAGAGAAAAGGGGAGGAGAGGGAGGAAGAAAGGGAGTAGGGGGGAAAGGGGAGGAAGGACGGAGAGAGAAGAGGTAGGGGGAAAGAGTGGAGCTGGGCACTGAGCATAATCCCTTTGTAAACACAGGCAGAAACGTGTCTTCCTAATTGAAAAGCCCATGTGGACCGCTTAATCCAGTCCTTGTTAATGAGAGCCAACCACACGGAAGCAGTATCGACTGCAGTCGTCAGGATGCCAGGAGGAGACCAGAGGGTCTGTGTCAACAAGAGCACAGGCAGGACAGTCCTGGTCCTGTGGACATCAGCCTGCGGCTTGTGTATTCAAACGTCCCAGGACACCGGCAACCCAGTCACACAGCAGGGGCTGAAGGAGTTAGAGGGAGGCGGCGCCTCCAGGACCTGGATCTTGTCCTCCTAAAAGCAACAAAGTGACCTGAAAATAATATGATAATTAATAAGATAATGAGATAAAAAAAAACACTTGCCCACACAGCGCAGCCAAGTGCAAATGTATTCTTTGGCTGATTTGCTTTTCTGTTTGATGACTTCAAAGAAGTCATTACCAAGACAAAGCTGGGCCTCCGGGCACTGGAGGTGAGGCTGTGCCCAGCCAGTTCTTGAGATCAGTATTCTTCTCCTGGGCCTTGTTCTCGCTAGACAGCCTCTTGTCATAGAGATAAACAAGGCAGCCAAGAGCAAGCTTGGCTGTGAGCCAGACCCTGGTCCTTTGGGCCTTCTTGAGGCCTCATTGTCCCTCACCCAGACCTCAGACCACTGGGAGTTTCTTTAGCCTGACTCACCCTCCCCAATCTGCCCTCCACCAGGGCTACCAGAATGTTCTTTCTGATTCTCATCTCTGCTTGTGCTGTGCTCCTACTAAACACCATCACGCTCTCCTCTCCCCTCTGAAAGAGCTCAGCGGCTTTTGACTTCGCTTGCTCGACACAGGCAGCTCTCTCTGCACCTAACTCTGGCGTCGCATCCCACTCCCCCCTGCAGCGCACACCTGAGGCCCCTCGCTCTCCTCAGAACTGAACCATAGCTGCCACTCCCTGGCCACTAGATGTAACTCCACCATCTGGTTCAAAGGATTTGGAAGTGTCTGGTATTAGTCCCATGCACTGTCGTGAATGCCCTCATTTCTCTCGCGGTGGTTGCTGGCTCAGAGGAACGGCTGGTTAGAGTACTTCTTGCCTGCCTCTGAAGCGACAGTTCCCAGGATCCATATAATTCTTTCTTATTTTACAAAAGAGGAAACAGAGATATCCTGGATCTGCTTGCATCCCAAAGGGACCGAGTGATGGACGATATGGACCCGGCACCGTCATCACCATGCTCAGCCTGCTGCCCACACCCAGCAGCCAGCTAGCAGCCACACTGAATCTGCTCTTTCCACCTCAGTCTTCTTCCCCACTGGGCCCCAGGAATGGGATTTTTCTGGATCTTATTTACATACTGTGACTGGAAGCCGCCACTGAACCAGATGACGGATGGCCTGGGGCTGAAGTGGCACCACAGCCCTTGAGGGGTGTGACTCTTCTGGGAGTGACTCTGTCTCTTTGTCTTTTAGGTCTGTGATATCGAATGGGACCTGGTGGCAAGGAAGGACCTGATGCTTAGAACAGGCCTTTCAGGGGGTGCAGGGTGACTCTCCAGTACTGTGTAAAATCCCAGGACAGCAGAGCAAAAGGCACTGCCAGGCATTCACCCCATGTTTGGAGAAGTCACCACATAGCAAGGGTCAGATTTGCAACAGCGTGCACCCCAGCCTTCCCTCAGTACTTTTGGTCCACAGGGGGAGAGGTGACTTTTTCTCCAAGTCCCACCTATATGGCACTAAGCAGCCGCCAGGCCTGGGGTGGCCCTCCTCTGCTTTCAAACAGAGAGAGACCTCATCTGGCCCATTCTCAGGCTGGAGAGGTTGAAATTTCAGTTTTCCCCAGGGTTGGCCGGAAGAGCCCTGCCTTTGACAAGGTAGTAAAATGTGTTTACAAGAGAGATAAGGAGGAAGCTGGCAGCCACGGGGCCCCTGTAGCCGTCTCTGTTGCCTTGAAGCTTTCAGAGTAGAGATGTCCAAGAGGGAGCAGCCTGTGTCTGGCCCAGGGTCCCCCTGGTGATGATGGTCTGTCTATTCTGCCTTCTAGATTCCTCCTCCTCTCTCCCACCGTGGCACATGCCTGCAGATCCTGGCGGGGAGCCAGCCTGGACTTGCTGGTTACTCAGGGGTTGTTAGACTCTCTTGTCTGTGTTCTTCAGCCACCACTCAGCTTTCTCAGTGATCCGGCTCTGACACGCCCTCTGTCATTTCCCCTTTTCTAAGCAGTGGGGTGATGTCCCGCCTCTTCGGCACCTTTCACGAAGCCCGCCTTGACAGCCTTTCCTTCCCTCTTGTCCCCACACTCACACATACATCCACGTACATTTGTGCTGGT
The DNA here is from genome assembly GCF_018167655.1 of Microtus oregoni. Lineage (NCBI taxonomy): Eukaryota > Metazoa > Chordata > Mammalia > Rodentia > Cricetidae > Microtus > Microtus oregoni. The sequence continues at coordinate 3,092,577 of NW_024543076.1, read as the reverse complement.
TTCTGATAAGTTCCCCTTGTTCCCAAACACGGTCTTTCTCCCGGCTCTTCCCACTGGCCGGATGCTCTTCCCACCCTCTGCTGTCTGACTTTCAAGAGCTGGCTTCTGCATGGACTTTGAGGACAACATGACCCGTATGGATGGTATCAATGCCTTTGGATACTTGTCTCATGGGCTCTGCCATGAGGTGACCGTTGGTGGGGCGGACGCTCAGGTGTCATCTTCTCCATTTGTGACAGGGAAGATGAGCACCTATACATGAGTAGGGAGTCCCTTGCGGACTGCAAAGGTCAGTAAACACGGCAGAAGGTCCCATGGCTCCAGCACCTCTGCTGGGCAGGGATACTAGAGAACCGATATTCACATTCTAGGTACCTCCCATGCTGCCAGCCAACCAGGGCCCTAGGTGGGTCAGCTGCACACACCCCTATGAAACTCAGAAAATACAGATGAGTTTGAGGTCGCTTTCTGGCTGAAGCCTCCCTTGGCAGGACTGTGGAAATGGGAGGCATCTTCCTAGCAGGGTTCTCTGTCCTCCACATCTTGGGTGCTGGGACAGTGGCAGAATAACTGAAATGTTAATTGTTGGAGTGAAACAGGCAAAGGGCGTGGAGAGAGCACAGGGCGCCAATCAATCGGTCAAGTGACTGAGGAGCACGCAGCCAGCTCAGGGGACCCCTGACTTTGCTGCTGCAGAAGAGGACACAAACAATTGCCTGTCCTTGATGGAACTGTCCTCTGGACAAAGGCTAGAACTGCAGCTCAGTAGGTAGGGTGCAAGTATACTGCCCAGCAAGTATGAAACAGCAACAACACAAACAAAGAAATAGAAACCCTGGGTTCCGTTCCCCAGTTCAGACCCTGGCACCACACCAGAGTCTTGTAAAGCTCAGAAAGTGAAAGCAGCAGAGTCAAGAGTTCAAGGTCATCCTGGGCTGCCTAGTAACTAAGTTCAAGGCCAGTCTACAGAAGACCTGTCTTAAAAAACAACTGCCACAAAACCAAGCAAACGAAAACCATGAATGGGGAGGCAGGAAGCAAACTGATTTTTTTTTTCTCATTTACAAGCCAACCCCACAGTTTGGATTTCCCACCCACCAAGCTCCTGTGCTTGCTTCTCATCAGGACCGGGGAAATCTCCTCCCAGCCCAGGGAGCCACCTGAGACAGGATTCTGGTAAAACAGGCTGCTGAGCTGATGCAAGCAGAGAGGGGCTGGTACCCCCTCAGCCACAAAGGCAGACTGACTGCCAGCCCCAACCACATGGTGGGCCGGAGGATGGTGGGCGGGAGGGAGAGCTTGTTCATCCCAGGATGGTGGGTGGGAGCGAGAGCCTGTGCACCCCAGGAAATGGTCCCTCCTCACAACAAAGTCAGGAATTAGGTGACAAAGAAAAGCGGGACCCAGGGAAGTGAAGTCACCCATCCAAGGTCACACAACTGCATGGCTAGACCAAGCTTCAATAGGTTGAAAGTCTTTCTGGCTGTTTGGTTGAGAGCCTTCTTAGGGGGACTCTCCCTTCAAGGTCGAGCTGGGTGGACTCCACCCCGTGGCAAGGTTAATGGACACAAAACAGTGGTCTGGGGAGCGCAGGCGGAGTGAACGGAATTGCACCAGACACTTGAAGCTAGCTGATGGACAGGTGACTCACATCCACGCAGCGGTTAGCAATGTCCCTGTGGTGGCTCCCGGGGAGTGGGGCAGACACTCAGACTGTTCCAGTCCCAGCAGGGGGCACAAGGGCAGACTCTTAGAAGGAATTAATAATACCCAAGGAATTCCTTCAGAACAGTGGGGGGGAATAAAGATTCTTCAAAAAGAGCCCTAATAGCAAATTTTCTGGATTTTCCAGCTAATTTGAAGGTACCTACTTGGAACATTTTCCTGTCAGAAAAGATTTTAAAATACATTCATTCCGTGTGACATGATAATTGGGCCTGGCTGTCTGATGAATGCCTTTTATCTCTTCCCCGAGCTATTGTTCAGCGGAATGGAGACGATGGGCTGCACTGGGCACTTTGTTAAACGCACAAATAGAGCCACTTGTGACGATTCTGGTCACCCGGAGACAGCAAGGTCTCAGAGGTGCAGACGGACGCTTATAAGATCGAGTGTCCGGAAGGGAGGGTGCATTTAGTGGCTCGAGAAGGCTTTTCTTCACTGAGCATGTAAGAAGACCAGGGTCCAGGGAGGAACAGGAGCTGCCAGTGTCCCTCAACTTGGGGAAGACTGAGGCGCTACAGGGATCTGCATTTCCCGAGCCAGACTCCAGGCCCCTGTGTCCTGCCTCCTGAGGGGGTCTGTGAAACAAGATACCGCAGGGGGCAGTGTATATCTGGGTCAAACTGGACCTGTCCCTGCACCAGAGATCCTGCCCTGTGGGCTGCACAGAAAGACTGGGTGGCCCCAGGAGTTGCATTATCGTGGTGGAATATTTATTCCCTGCTGCGCGGTTACAGAAGCAACTATTTCCATCGGCCCTTCTTCCTCTCTACCTTTCATGTTTTCCTTTCCTTTAATGCTTTTGTTTTATCAAAGGCAAATTCCCAGACCTGGCCATCTGACAGCCATCCGCAAAGGAGCCATATTTTTTTATTACCCCTAAGAAAGAGGGACTTGTTTGGATTTATTGTTTTTCAACTTTACGTCATTTTCCCCGCTTGCCGTTATTTTTCTTTTGAATTTGCTTCCGATTTATTGTTTGGAACCCAGAGCTGCTTCAGACTGTCTCTGAGCCTTCCATATGTTAATAAGGTGTTTGTAGAAGGGCAGTTTGGGTATTCCTCCTCCGAGCAGGGCTATCCTTCCTTTTAAGAGACAGCTTGTCCTCAAAAATGCCCTTCATTAACATTTAACGAATGGAACAGTTTCCACTGGGATGAAGGAGTTGACATTTCCTCTGTTTTTCTTAGAAAACAGCACAACATTCATCATGCCCTCGAGGGACTGAGTTTTCCACAAAAGTGAGATAACAAAGGCCTAGGCTGGGAGTCCATACCTGGTTGCACGTGTTGCTATTTAGACAGGCCTGCCTGTCTGCAGCTTTTCATGCATAATCCTATCTCAGTGTTTAAAGTGTGTTTATGACATCTTACACGTGGCTGTGATTGTCTGCCAATGTGTAATTGGCTATGTGTATAGCTGGGCTAACGCTCGTGTGTGTGTGTGTCTGTGTGTGTGCGTGTGTACTGTGGATATGTGCTGTCCATGTGTGACTGTGTTCATGCATAAATTTGTCTGCATATGCTTTAGTATATCTCTGCACATGGTATCTCTGCATACTGCTGTGGAAGTGGGTGCTATGTGTCTGATATCTTGAGCCTGGGTATCCAGTGTCTGGATATAAGCTCTTGTGTGTGGGTTAAGTCTTTGTCCTGTTTGCTTAAGTGTTTGGGAGCCCTTAGGTTGCACAGCTTTGTGTTCGGAACCCCTCATAAACATACACACAGCACCCTCCGGTGGACGTTGTTGGAATACACCCACAGACCAAACAACAAAAACCAGGCATGCTCAGAATTATGTTGGATTCAAAACAGGGTTTCTGGTTATGATTAGGGCCAAGTTTCTGGGATGTTCCTTGAGAAAAAGTGTTGTCAGAGGCTGCTCGTTCATTCCTGGCCACCCAGACCCGAAATAACCAGACAGAAACTATATTATTACAATACTGCTTGGCCCATTAGCTCATGCTTCTTATTGACTACCTCTTATACCTTAAATTAGCCCATTTTTATTATTTTGTGGTTTACCACAAGGCTCGTGGTTTACTGGTAACCTTCCAGATGGCGGCTAGCATCTTTCTCCCCTGGCAGTTCCATCGCTTCTCCCTGACTCTGCCTACTCTCTCCCCCTCTGCTTGGAATTCCCACCTTGCCCTATTCCACACAACAATAGGCCCATAGTAGCTTCTTTATTAACCAAAGGTATTGACAGCATACAGAAGGGAATCCCACATCAGAAAAGGTGTATTCACTGAGACAATGGGGATGTTCTATCGGGAACTCACCAAGGCCAGCTGGCCTGGATCTGAAAAAGCATGGGATAAAACCGAACTCACTGAACATAGCAGATAATGAGGACTACTGAGAACTCAAGAACAATGGCAATGGGTTTTTGATCCTACTGCACGTACTGGCTTTGTGGGAGCCTAGGCAGTTCGGATGCTCACCTTACTAGACCTGGATGGAGGTGGGTGGTCCTTGGACTTCCCACAGGGCAGGGAACCCTGATCGCTCTTTGGGCTGACGAGGGAGGGGAACTTGATTGGGGAGGGGGAGGGAAATGGGAGGCAGTGGTGGGGAAGAGACAGAAATCTTAAATAAATAAATAAATAAATAAATAAATAAATAAATAAATGAAAAGAAAAGGGGTGTATTGTGTTCTGGACACACTCAACAGAGAACTCCCTGGGCCCAGCACAGGCAGATGCCTCGTGGTGCCACGAGAACAGGACTTTTTCTCTGGTTTGGGAACAGGATCCCTGGGCTTCCTCTCAGCCAGAAAGGCGTTATCTCATGCTCAGAAACTAGCTTGTGTGCACATTTCTTGGACCCTGCATTCTCTGTCAGCCTCCTCAGCTCCATTCCAAGAGTATATCCAACACATTGCCTTTCAGGTACCATATAAAGTCCCCCCGGTTTAGGGAATGAGGCCCCTTCACCAGGGATGAGTTTTTGTTTCCCGTTACCCTCCTAAACTGTATGTCACAAACTTAGAGGCTAAAATGGGTCACTTGCCTAAAATGGGGCATCAAAGACCAGATGCAGTGGCTCAGACCTGTAAACCTGTGTTTAGAAGGAAAAGGTAGGATTGTCAGAAGCTGGAGGACAGACAGCCTGGTCACATAAGGAGTTCAAGCCCAGCCAGGACTACATAGTGAGACCCTGTTTCTAAACTAAAGGAGGTGTCCCAAAGCAGGGAGATGATTGTGTCCTTGTCCTCGCCACTTCCAGATGTGGCCTGGACTCCTTGAATGATTGCTCATGCCACTTCCATCTTCTACCTCAGACCTCTTTTCCCTCCCTTATGAGGCCCCTGGGGGTGCCTAGAACCCCTCCGATGCTCCAGCTCTTCCATCTCCAGATGCTCAGTTTAGCCTGTGTGATGGTTTGAGTAAGAACAGCCCTGTAGGCTCATATATCTGAATGCTTAGTCACCAGGGAGTGGCTCTCTTGAAAAGGATGAAGATGTGTGGCCTTGTTGGAGGAAGTGTGTCACGGGGTGGGCTTTGAGGTTTCAGGAGCCAAACCAAGCCCAGACCCTCTCTCTCTCTCTCTCTCTCTCTCTCTCTCTCTCTCTCTCTCTCTCTCTGCCTAGGGATTAGAGTGCAGAACTCTCAGTTACTGCCCCAGCCCCGTGTCTATCTGAGAGTTGGCATGTTCCTGCCGTGATGATCATGGACTAAGTAACCTCTAAAACCAGAAGCAAGCTTACAATCAAATGCTTTCTTTTATAAGAATTGCCTTGGTCATGGTGTCTCTTCACATCAATAGAACGGTGACAATGACACCCTGACAGCAGAGCCACCTTTGTTTGAGAAGGGGACACTCATGGGTTTGATGAGGAAGGTGTGAACATCTTGGGCAGTATCATTTGACCAGCACACATGCCCACTCTATGGGTTGACACTATCAGGACGCTCATGCCGGTGCTGTGTGTGGAATGTCCGCCTGACCTGTCTTTACACCACTCTCTGCCTATCTTGTTCATCCCTCTCAACAGTCCAGTGGGACAAGCATGGTTACTACGACGGCATCATAAGCACAGCTACTACTATGGCTTGGATCCTGGATGTCCCCTCAAAGGACTGCACATTGAAAGCTTGGCCCCCAGCCTGTGGCCCTACTGGGGAAGCAGGTGCTCACTGTAGGAGGTAGAACCAGCAGGAGGAAATTAAGCCATTGAGGTGTGCCCGTGGGGGGCATACACAGATCCTGGCTCCATTTCCCTTCCTCTTTTGTAGTTTTTAAGAAGATTTGTGCAACAATTACTTACTTACATACTTATTTGTACATGTGCAGGTACATGCCACTGCACACATGTAGAGGTTAGTGGTGGGCAGCTCTCTTCCTCCCATCTGGGTTCTGGGGATTGTACTCAGGTCATCAGGCTTAGAGACAAGGACCTCGACTGGCCAAACTACCTCTCATTCTGTTTTGTTTTTCTTGCTTCCTGGTCTCCCCGAGGTGAGCAGCTTCTACCGTGATGGTCTGTGCTGCCATAGACCAACTGTGGACAAAACTGTGAGGTAAAATCAGTCTCCCTGGTTATCCAGACATTTTGCCACGCTGACAGAAACCTGGTAATGCTTCTGCTAGCAGGAACAATATTCTAGCATCACACGGGTTCCATATCTGGGCTGTAGTGGAGACAGACTTTGAACCCCACATCACCACACCTCAAAGCCACACTCTTCTCCCTGAAAGGATATTGATATAAGAGCCGAATTCCCATCTCACAGATGGAAAAGTAAGGCATTTGACAATTCTATTTTTTTTAAAGTGTGCCTCAGGCATTCTTTTTTTTTTCTTTTTATTTAACTTTATTTTATGTGCATTGGTGTGAAAGAGTCAGATCCCCTGCAACTGGATCTTCGGACAGTTGTGAGCTGCCATGTGGGTGCTGGGAATTGAACCCGGGTCCTCTGGAAGAGCAGTCAGTGCTCTTAACCACTGAGCCATATCTCCAGCCCCTTGACAATAATTCTAAAGCATCCATCAGTATCTTGAGAAATGTGTGCATGTGATGGGCAGACCATGCAGAGGCAATCCAAGGCATAAAGACATTAAAGCTCAAGTTTATTAAGGTTTTATATTCATCAAATTCATTTTATTTTAGACACAGTTCTGGGGAAATAGATAGTCCTGTGTCCACCACTGCAATCAAGAAGCTGAGTAATAGGCAGCTGTAGTGGCACAGCATTTAATGCCAGCATTCAAGAGAGGCAGGGACATTTCCGTGAGTTCAAGGTCAGCCTGGTCTATGTAGCAAGTTCCAGGACGGCTAGGACTACAGAGACACTCTTTCTTTCTTTCTTTCTTTCTTTCTTTCTTTCTTTCTTTCTGTTTCTGGACAGAGTCTTTCTGTGTACTAGTCCTGGCTGTCCTGGAACTTGCTTTGTAGACCAGGCTGCCCTATTACTCAATGAGATTCACCTGTCTCTGCTCCCAAGTGCTGGGATTAAAGGCATGTGCTACCACCGCCTGGCCATTTTGTTTTCTTTTTTCTCTCTCTCTTTCTTTCTTTCTTTCTTTCTTTTTCTTTCTTTCTGAGAGACACTGTCTAAAACAAAACACACACACACAAAAAAACCACCAAGTTGAATACCTCCCTTACTTCCAATGTCAATGAACCTTTCTCCTTTGTTGCCCAAACCCTTACTCAAGCCTTGGCCCTTACAACCCCAGTCCAGCTTATAGCCCTGCAACTTTGCCTTTTTCAGAATATCGTAGATGAACGTATAATCTTTTAATCCTTTTTAAAAATTGAACTTACTTCAACATAACTAAATGAGATATTGTTTACATATATTTGCACATCATTTACATCCACTGAACCTGAGTTTGGAGGTATACAGTTCTATGAAGTTTCACACACAGGCTGGTGACCACACGCTAGGAAGACCACATTCAAGACTCAACCATTTTGTTGCCTCAAAAGGTTCAGGACTTGCCTAGCCAGCCCAGTTGACCCCCAGCACTATATAAACCAGGTGTGGTGGTACACACCTTTAATCCAAGCACTTGGGTAGCAGAAGAATCAGAAGTTCAAGGTTATCCTTTGTTACATAGCCAATTTGAGGCCAACCTGGGATACCTGAGACACTGTCTTAAAGAAAACCAATCCCCTGTGCTTTGGGGCTGTGGCTCTTTTTCCTGTTTTCAGTCAATGTCTGCTTTCTGTTTCTATGATTTTATCTTTTCTAGAATTTTGTGTAGAGGTCATCATGTGGTTGGAGGCCCCTTGAGGTTCTAGAATGTCCTACAAAGGCCATCATGTGGTTGGAGGCTTCCTGAGTTTCTAGAATGTTGTATAGAGACCATCTTGTAGTTGGAAGCCTCCTGAGGTTCTATTCCCTGAGGTTTTAGAATGTTGTATAGAGGTCATCACGTAGTTGGAGGCCCCTGAGTTTCTAGAATGTTGTACAGAGACCATCATGTAGTTGGAGGCCCCCTGAGGTTCTAGAATGTCCTACAAAGGCCATCATGTGGTTGAAGGCTTTCTGAGTTTCTAGAATGTTGTATAGAAGTGATCATGTAGTTGGAGACCCCCTGAGGTGCTAGGATGCCATACAGAGGCCATGGCATAGTTTCCTTCTCTGATCAAGCAGTGTCCCATTGTTCTGACGCACCACAGGGTGTTCACTCACCCCTTGACAGGCCGGCTGCTTCCTGCTGTGGTATTTATTCACCAGAGTGGCGGTTCTGTGGGATCCATATGACACTGCCTTATTTTTTTTTTTTTGAGGATTTTTGTATCTGTATTAATGTGGAAATTTTAGGCTATAGCTTTCTTTCTTAAGGAATGTCTTTGATGGTGGGGAAATGTCAGGCCTCTGAAATGATTGAGAAGTGTTTCCGCCTCTTCTATTTTTGTGTAGAATGGTGTATTATTTCTTCCTCAAATCACTTGGTATTAGGATTTTCAGCAAAGCCATTAGAATCTGGGCTTCCTTTGTTGGAGGGGTTTCAGTTTTGAATTCATTTTGTGCAGTCGGCATAGGGCTGTTCTTGTCGACTTCCTGAGGAAAGCGTTGGTAGTTTGTGCCTTCCGGGTAATTGGCTCTTTTCATTTACAGTACTAAATCCACGAGAAAAGTTGAGGGGAAATTAGCACTGGATTAACCATACACACACACACACACACACACACACACACACACACACACACATGCGAACCGCTCACCTAAGAGACACAGAACAAAGAACAGAAATTATCAGAAATTCATGAGAAATGTTATGAATTTCTGAAAGGAAACAGATTATTAAAGTACAATCTTGTATGAAGATAATGAAGCAATGGAAGTCTTACTCTAAGAAATTGGAAATCGCATAAATGTCAACGAGAATGAATGCGCTGTTATCTTGATAGGAGGGAGAGCATGCAGACGGTGTGAAAATACACACAGCGGATACGGAAAGGAACATCACAAAAGAATTTTTTTTTGTCTATGGAATACTTCTCTTCTTTTTTTTTTGTGCAGATTTCCAGTGTGTGTTTGAATGTGTGTGTATGTGCTTGTGTGCATGTGTGTGTGTATGTGTGAGTGTGCACGTGTAGCTTCTGAGACAGGGTTTCATGTAGCCCAAGTTGGCCTCAAACTTTCCACATGGGGTTTCCATGCCCCATTGGCCAACAATTCAATTAGATATAACCCTGCCCTTGAGGTCTCATTTGGTGGTAAGTGATGTCTAGTTGGGGCTTTGTTTCCCCTATTATTTGGTGATTCCATTTTAGATTTTTTATTTATGTACATATTTTAAGAAGCTTACAGAAGTAGGTTTCCATTTCCCTCAAATGGCCCTTAGTTTTAGCCATCCTTCCCAATAGTCCCTCCTTTCCCATCTCCATTTAATTCCCCATTCTAGTCTTCTTCCTCCCAGTCCATTAACTAATAACTAAAAATCTATGTGTTATTTTCCCCATTTCTTAGGAGGGACTTCTTTCCCACCTAGTTCTTTCCTCTGACCTCTGTGCTATATGGATTGTAGCCTGCCTATCAAAAACTGCCTCATTCTCACAACAGACAGTCCATTCAAACAAAACTAAACAGAGAAATCCTGGCGCTAAATGACATCATAAATCAATTGAACCTAACAGTTGTTTACAGAACATTCCATCCAAACATGAACAAATACACCCTCTTCCCTGAAGCTCATGGAACTTTCTCCAATACTTTCACACATACTTTCACACGTAGCAAGGCTCAACAGATACAAGAAAAACGAAATAAACCCTGCCTTCTAGCTGACCACCGTGGATTAAAGCTGGACATCAACAACAAAAACAAGAGAAAACTTACAAACTCGTGGAAACTGAACAACTCACTACAGAATGAGAAACGAGTCAAGACAGATATTAAGAAAGAAATTAAAAACTTTTTAGAATTGATGAAAATGAAAATTCAATGTACCCAAGTCTATAGGACAAGATGAAGGGGGTTCTATGAATATAACTTCTAAAAAACGATTATAGAGATAGGGCTGGAGAGATGGCTCATTATTAAAGCATTTGCTGCTGTTCTGGAGAACCCAGGTTCCACCCTCATCATGCTACTTACAGCTGCCTGTGACTCCAGATCTGAGAGATGCCACAGCCCTGGCACCTGCACTCACATGCACACGCCCACACCTGCGACAGAGTGGTCAGCGAGGAGTCAGGGTGACTTCAGACGCCGCACTAGACTGAGCTAAAGTTAGAACCCATGTGTCAGTCCCTAGCCCTGTCAATGGGGACAGTCGTGCACAGGTGGCTGTCCCCTCCACAGGTCTCTGTGGGGTCCAAGGTGGGTCCAAGGCTCTTTCTTGAGTATCCAGTTTCCAGCCAAGGGCTCTGGCTCCTAGCGAGCAATGGCGAAGTACTCATGGAGCAGTGGAGGGCTGGATGGCGGAGGATTAGCTTCTGGGCAGGGGTTGGCTTAATGGATCGGCTCCTCCGACCTGCTGCTGCTGAGCCCTAGGATTATTGTGATTTACAGCCCTGCTTCTCTTCAGCAGCGATTGAAAGACACTTATCTGCAAAGCCTTGTGGTGCTCAGGGGAGTTAAATCAGGAGGCAAGGTCTGGCTCACAAGTCAGGGGTGGGCCTAGGGCGGAGATAGCAAGATTAGAACCTTTCTCTTGGAGCCTACTGGTGCCCTTGGGTAAAAGAGACCCTTCAGGCCCCAGGATCATCCCCGGGGCTCTGTGACTTGAATTCTCTACAGGGGGGAGATTGAAAGTGGGGAAGGTGTGTTTTATCTAGTCTGCAGAGAGTATTTAAAGTCTTATTAATATTTAAGCCTGGGGAGAGTTGGGATAATAAACTCAAGCATTGTTGTTGGGGTGTAAGTGGATACCTCCCTCCTGAAAGACTGGTAGATAATTTTTAACTAAAAGCCAAATGCATGAATGCCTGACCCCCATCCAACAGAAATGTGTGCATATGGGCACCGAATGGCAAGTACCACAGTGCTGAAACGGCACCAGGTGTAATGGACCCAAACCAGAAACAACCTAAATGTCCATCAACAGTTGAGTGGAGGATTACATGAACTGAAGGATAACCATTCAAAAGCTAAGGCCGCACAGCAGAGAGGAGGAAGGAACGGTGGCCCTGTGAACGAACCTGATCCTGTGCCTAGTAGAAGAACCAGACTCTGTGCCCTGTGAGTCCCTCTCCCTGAACTCCATGTTTATAATGTTTGCAACCAGGAAGAACTAGTTCATGGTGTCAGAATTCTGGGCGGACAGTTGCCTGCAGGGTGGATGTAATTGGAAGGGCACTCCAGGCAGGTGGAGGCTCCTGGGTACCCAGTTCTGACTTGTGACCTCTGTGATGATTCTCCACATATCTGAAGAGTCCTTGAGGTGACCATACACTTAACTGACTTGTGACATTTACCTGTCCTCTTGTATGTCTTGATCCCTCTCTGTCTGACTGGTGACTCCACCCTTCTTCCCAGAGCTCTCTTTAAGTCCCACCTAACCTCTTCCGGTCTAGCTATTGGTCATTTAATCCTTTAGTAAACCAATGAGAGCAACACACCTTCACAGTATATAAAAAGATTGTTCTGCAACAGGGAAGCAATGTACCTGGGCGTAGTATAGTGCCAGCTTCTTGAAGGCTTGCCTGGGCCTGGAGGGTTCATTGTGTGTGTGGAGTGCACACATGAATGTTGGCAGCCGGTAAGGAGATCACAGCTCCATGCAGTGTAGTTACCTCCAAAGTTAGATGAGTAGGTCAGATGGTGAGGGACAGGCCACCATGTGAACCACATGCTGTTGGTGACACAGATCAACCCTAATGTCTTAGTTACTTTTCTATAGCTGTGAAGAGACACCATAACCAAGGCAACTTATAGATGAAACAGTTTATTAGGGGATCACAGTTTCAGAGGATTGGAGTCCGTGACCATCATGGCAGAGAGCATGGCAGCAGGCAGGCATGGTGCTGGGGCAGTAGGTGAGAGCTTCCATCTGAGCCACAAGCCTGAGAGAGAGAGAGAGAGAGAGAGAGAGAGAGAGATGGGAATGGTATGGGCTTTTGATAACCTCAAAGCCCATCCCCAGTGATACATCTTCTCTAACAAGGCCACGCCTCCTAATCCTTCCCAAACAGTTCCACTAACCAGGACCAAGAATTCAAACATATGAGACCATAGAGGCCATTGTTATTCAAATCACCACACCTAATATTACATCAGAGGGACAATAATATATGGTTAGGGTTTATCTACCATAGGGCAGAGGGAATTGGGGGCCACATGGAAATTAGATATATCATTCTTGTTTGTTTTGGTTTTGTTTTTCAAAAAGGAAAGAAAATGTTCTACACCAAAGCACCTTTGTACATTTCCTGCATGTCTTAGTGACACCAAGTGGCACTGTCTTCTGAGTCAATCAGTAGTGCTAGGCTTGGAGGAAGGAGAGAAGCAGTTTGAGAGAAAGATGCTGAGACAAATAGTCCTTCAGGCAAGGCGTTTATTGAAGCGGCCATGGGAGGCAGCAGGAGGGGCCCTGAAATAAGAAGCTTCCGTCCCAGCAGATGAAGCAGGGTGTTTATTCTTAAATGTTTCCACGGTGGGCTAGAGAGATGATTCAGTGGTTTACAGCACCGTTGTTCTTGCAGAGGACTCAGGTTCGATTCCCAGCACCACAGGGTGGCTCACAACCACCTGTAATCCTAGTTCCTGGAGATCTTATGCTCTCTTCTGGCCTCCATGGGTACCAGACACATACACAATGCATATACACACAGGCAAAACACTCATATGTATAAAATAAATAAATCTAAAAAGAATAAAAATAAAAGGATCCTGAGGGAAAGGGAGGTCTTTGCATGTCAGAGATGCAGTCTGTCCTAGCTTGCTCCTCTATTACTGTGATAAAACATTACAGCCAAGAGTAACTTAGGAGACAAAGGGTTTATTTCAGCTTACACCAAGTTCCTAGTACATAGGAAGCCCTCAGTGAGTATTCCTCAGTACTGGACTTCAGTCCAGACAGATGAGTCACCTTCCATGGCTCTGTGTTGTGTATCCCCCTTTAAAAGCCTCAGAGTGAAGCAGGAGGTCCCACAGGTCCCTGACATAACAACATTTTCAGGAACATCAAAACCAAACTTCTCAAGCTCTCAGGAGACACAAGGCAGGGTCGACTCAGGAGTCTGTGTCCCTCCGGCTTTGTCTGTGGTATTCTGGTACCACACTCAAAGTTCAGAGTAGGTGCATGGGCTAATGTCACCTTGACAGTTAAGACTTTCTAGCCACTCCACATGCTGTACAGTTACACAAGAAACTGCCTATGTATGGTTATTCTGCTCTGACAGGCAGTGCAAAATTCCGAAATCCTCCCTCAGGTTTCTCATAGAGTAGAGCAGCGTTGTAGCACTGAGGGTTTCCTTGTGTAGGTATGAATACTTTGCCTGGGGCTGGAGAGACGGCTCAGCGGTTAAGAGCATTGCCTGCTCTTCCAAAGGTCCTGAGTTCAATTCCCAGCAACCACATGGTGGCTCACAACCATCTGTAATGAAATCTGGTGCCCTCTTCTGGCCTGCAGGCATATATGCAGGCAGAACACTGTATACAAAATAAATAAATCTTTAAAAAAAAAAAAAAAAAAGAATACTTTGCCTGCCTGAACACCAGAAGAGGGCATCAGATCCCACTATATATGGTTGTGAGTCACTGTAAGGTTGTTGGGAATTGAACTCAGGAACTCTGGAAGAGCTGGCCCTGAGTTTTTAAAACAATTGTTTGCCTCTTCCTTGCTCAGTGGTGCTGATACTCTCCTAGAGAAATAACTTTGTAGCTCTCAGGCTCTTCAGGAAGAGACTGCAAAGGCTTTGAGCCCAGTAATCAGGAGTTAGGGGTGTAGCCCAGCCAGTTCAACTTCTACAGAATTGTGAAACCTGTCTTCGTGCTCTGTGGAGGATGATGTAACCGAGCCTCAGATCTTGGTAGGCCCCCTGGGACCTTAGCACAACTGCCTCCAAGATGGAAGCACCATTCAGGCCAAAAAACTCAGCACATAGACAGCACCACCCAAAAAAGGAAAACAAAAGACCTGATCTAGCAAAGTCCAAAGTTCTGAGAAAGTCTCTTTATTTGGTATTTGTTTTTGGTTTTTATAGTTCTGTTTCTGGCTCACTGTTCCTATTAACTACAGTGTGTCAACCAAGAATATGGTGTTTGTGCTTAAAAGCTCACCCTGAGAAAGGCTGAGTGCTACTGGTATCCCGAACACCTAACAAAGACTGATAAAGACTTTCTATTGGCTTAAGCCCATGTCCAAGTAGTTAGTCTTCTCTAGTGAATACCCACAACCCAGTGCCTCAAGAAGACAGTGTAGGTGAATACCCAGCTCTGGTCAGCAAACCTGTCCCCTGTCTGCGTTCTGTTGTCCGGGATGTGTTTTGATTGAATGTAATCTGGGATGTCTCTTCTATCAGCTTCAGGGCTGTCCAAGCCCTCTGTACCCCTCCCCTTCCATTTTCTCTCTACTGCAGAACAAGATTGAGTGATGATCCACTCTCTCCCTCTGGGCACTATGAAGCCTGTTAAATAAACATGTCTATTAAAGGCGTTGATCTGTCCCCAGCAGGCAGTAATTGCACCTCCAAAGCTGCAGATGCCATGGCTTGGCTGTGGATTTACTCTCCTACTCACCGGGCTTCCTGCCTGGCCAAGGAGGCAGGCCCCATCCTTCCTCGACTTCCCTCTAATTGGCTGTGTTGTGGGGAAGGGGAAAAGAGGCCAGGTGGGGGGCATGAGGGGATGGGTGTCTTTAACAACACTGTCAGCTGCTCCCACACCTCTTATGCCTGAGAGGAACCTCTTTGGTTCAAGTCACAAATGACCAGGCAGGGTTCCTCTATAGATAGAAAACTTCACTGTAGCCCAACAAGCACGTTAGCACAAAGAGCGAGCAGCCAAGATCTGAGACCTGGAATGCAACTTCCCCACCACCACACCTGCATACTCTGACATCCCGCTCCCTACCCCCAAACCTCCGCACAACCGGCATGCAAAGGGGTGAAGCCATAGAGCTGATGAGATGGCTTAGTGGGTAAAAGCACTGGCTACCATGTCTGGCCGCCTGAATTTGAACCCTGGAACCCACACAGTGGAAGGGGAGAGCTGACTCGGACAAGTTGTGCTCTGACCTTCTTTCACACCCTGCTGGGGCGCATGCGTGTCCCTGACCCTAAGGAGATAAGTCACAATTTAAAAAAATAAAAATAATAAATGAGGGCACTGGGAGGTGACTCAGAGGTTAGGAGCAATCGTTCTTGCATCTTGGGTTCAATCCTGAGCACCCACAAGGCGGCTCACAGTCATCTGTCCCTTTGGTTCCAGGGGATCTGATGCCATCTTCTGACTTCATCAGGCACCAGGCACCCACATAGTTCACACACACACACACACACACACATAGACAAAACACTTGTACGCAGAAAATGAACAAATCTTTAAAAGTTAAAAAACAAACAACAAATAAATAGAGTAAAGCCTGGCCCAGTATGGCAGACAGACACAAGGACCAGACTCTGTGTTTTGGTTGGCTGACTAGTCTGGGTCAGGTGATTCGGTGTGTATAGAATCCTCCACAGGCCACAGCCTCTCCAAACCTCCTAGGAGCCTGTTCCTCCCACCAATAGTAGAACTTGGAGTGCCCGAATCTGTCACTCCTGCCCTCCCGCTTCTAGTGTGGAGTTTTGGAGTTTTGGTTGGAGAGGCTGGCCCCGGGAGAACAGTTATTAGCCCAACTCGTTCCTCCAGCATGGTGAAGGATTTTTCACCCGACCTGGTAGAGGCCTATCTTGTTCCTGTTTCTAAGTCTCTTTATATCCTTTCCTCCTGAATGTCCCTAGGTTTCCTCAGCCTGGGACCAAAGCTGGGAAGGAGGGGAAGCTGAGAGCCCCTTGACCTCTCAGGGGTCACAAGGGGATGGGGTCAAGCAGCTCCTTTCACTTAGTTTGATGTCAGCCTTCTGAGAAAAATTTTACTCACATCTGAGACTCATCCCGTTGCCTCCCCTTGAAGGTAATAGAGTACACAGTGAGGCTGATAACCTGGGGTCCGGTGGCCAGGCTCCCCCATACCTTAAGCCCACTCTCCTCTGTGGGTCCCTCCTTCTTGTCATGCCCAGCATTCTGGTCTTGGGAAGAAGCAGTCTGTGATCTGTAACCTATGTAAACAGATGAACAACGTGTATGTTATTCCCACCCTGGAGCAATTCATTCCGTCAACCTGCAGCTGAAGCTTCACCAGGATGCTGAATGTTTAAAAAGGCCGTTTAAACATCACACCCAGCAGCCGGGAATGATCAATAAACTGCACCTGGTGCCCACAGTCCCGGCCTTCCGCCACCCTCCCCCCCCCCCCCCTTGTGTGGTGTGGTGGTCAATGTTGTCAACTTGATGGGATTTTAAATCACCTTGGAAACAGACCTCTGGGCGTGTCTGTGAGAGATTTTCTAGATTGGGTTAGCTGAGTTTAGAGAGCCCCACCCTAATTGCCTGGGTGAATGAGAAAGAGAAGGCAGTGCTAACCCCATCACTCATCTCCCCCTCTGCTCCCCAGCTGACAGATACAATGTGACCATCCTCCTCAAGCTCCTGCCACTGTGCTTTCCGTGACACACACGAGCTGCACCCTCAGACTGTGACCCAGAAGAAACCCTTCCTTCCCGAAGGTTTGGTCAGGGTATTTTATCCCAGCTATAGGAAAAGTAGTCACTAATACACTGGGCCTCAGTCTTCCTGTCTCTACCATGGTGAGGTCTGGCCAGAAACTCTCATAGATCCTGGATTCGTGTCTAAAACTATAGGACCAGGGATCTGTCATCACGAGACTCCTTTAGGGACAGTGTTTCTCCTGGTGGACCCACTGAGCCAGGGAACTCAGGAGCGGGATTTGTCGGGGTGACATTCACAGCTTGCCTGACACAGTACTGAGCTCTAGAGGTACCACTTGGGCTAATTATCTTCTCTCTGAGCCTCGAGGGTCTTTGTCTGTCAGCTGAAACTGATAACTCTGGCCCTCATAGCAGAGGAGAAAGGCCTTCGGCAAAGTTTTTTCTGTGTCCACAGAAATGGAAGTCCCAATGTTCTGGCCATCTCAAACAAAGGCCATAGTTCCTAGCCTTCCGTATAGCCTTGTAGACCATGTAACCAAGCTCTGGCCAATGAGAAGTGAGAGTGTCTGGGAATGTTTCCTTTGGAGAAGTTGTCTGCCTCCTGGAAGGTAGCTATGGCAGCCGTTTTGGACCACGAAGGCAGTGTCCATGGCTAGGGACAACAGCATAGCAATCTGGAGAGGGGACATATCTTTTCAGACCATTGATCTGTGCCTTCCACTACTGCTTTGGACTTACTTCAAGAAATCATTTCCATCTGAAGGCAGCCACAGCTGCTGGGGTCTCTGAGGCTCAGAGATGATTCTAATTCTCACCTCCTCCCAGTGTGACACTCAGACCCCTCAGCTTGACATCTCAGGCCCTTCCGGCATCTGCTCTTCTTACTGTCCCAGCCTGGGCACTCTTCTGTCTCCACCCCTCTGTCAGGCCCTACTACCCAGCCAGGAGGAGCCCCTCCCCCTCCCAAGACACCAAGCTCCCTCTTCCCTCTGGCTCTCTGTGCCTGCAGCTCCGGTCTTCTTGCCATTCAGTTTTCTAGATTTGACTGCAGTCTGTGTTGTGGTTTGCTCTACTTCCTATTTCTCTGCTCTCTTGGCACCGCCAGCCTTTCTCACACGGTGGGAGAGAGACCTGCCGATTCCTGTGTCTGCCTCCTAATCTGTGAGGCACCTGAGGATGGTCTCCATCTCTGCACTGCCATGACCTGGCTCAGGGCCCAGCCGAGGCACACCAGTCGGCCGTGACAGGAGCTGCGGGAAGGAAGGCACAGGGATGGCAGATGCTTGCTAATTTGGAGGCTGCTGGGTCTGGTAGGGGCTGGGCTGAGGCAACAGCCTTTGAACCAGAAGGAGCTGGTTGGAAACCGTGGAAGGGAAGAACATCCTGAGCTACCGCTTCCTACTTTCCCTCTGTCACCTCCATTTTAGCTCGGCTGGATCCAAAAGTCCCTGGCAACGCTATTAGGGATAGAGCAGCATTTTAGGCTAGCTCAATCAGCGGATGTGTGAAGATACACTGGGTCCCTGCCAACACTTTGTACTTCAACCAGCGCACTAATAGCTCGTGATAACAGCATGGGAAAGTCAACCGACAAGGTTTCACAACCAGCAGATGTGCAGGGTTCAAGGTGTCTGACCTCGGGGCTCAGCCTGCAATGAACATTTGTTAACAGCTTCATTTTGCTGTACCCTGAGCTTCTGATGGCCCTTTTGTTCCCCCCCTGCTCCCCCACAGTGATAAAGAAGCTGAAGGGGCTGCTGTGGGGCCCAGGGCCCAGGCTCTGATACCCGGCCTCCTGTCCCTCATGCCACCTCTGTCTAAGAGTAGTTGTTACACAATAGTTAACTTCGGATTTAAAGACTGGAAGTCCCTGGACACAACCATAAGGCTCGCGAAGGAGGCAGATCTACTTCTGTGCCTCCAGACAAAGAGGACACATTTATTGATTTGGAGGATATAATCTTTTTTTTTCTATTTTTTCCTCTGTGTGTTTTTGTTTGTGTGTTTGTTTTGTTTTATTTTTTTGAGACAAGGTTTCTCTGTGAAGCCCTGGATGTCTTGGAACTTGCTCTGCAGACCAGGCAGGCTTCAGACTTAAAGATCTGCCTGCCTCTGCCTCCCCAGTGCTGGGATTAAAGATGTGCGTCACCACCCGGTGCACATTTTTTTTAATATTTATTTATTTATTTATTCATTCATTTATTATGTATACAATATCCTGTGTGTATTCCTGAAGGCCAGAAGAGGGCGCCAGACCTCTTTACAGATGGTTGTGAGCCACCATGTGGTTGCTGGGAATCGAACTCAGGACCTTTGGAGGAGCAGGCAATGCTCTTAACCACTGAGCCATCTCTCCAGCCCCGGTGCACATTTTTAATACTTCTTAAGAAGAAGATTAAATATTCTCACAATTAGAAGTAGTCCAGAGAGCGCCTCTTTGTCCATCAACTGCCGGCACCACTAATTCCGAAAACCTGCGGCCCTGGTGCCGTGATGGAATCCCACATCCACCTAGGGAACAAGCAAGAGACACAAACATCAGCTCAGGTGATGTTTCCATCCTGCACACGGGATTGGGGCACCCTGCCCTTCTCTCTTCTCAGACTGTGCTCCCAGATTTGGGGTGAGGTTTCTGGACAACCCACTTTTGAACTTCTTCCAAATGATAGAAAAATGCCCTTTTTTTGGTCTTATGTCAATAGTTGACAAACCTAGCTACACCATGAAATCCATGGAGGAGCTTAACAATACAGCCAGGAAACCAGAAGCCCACACTTCCAAAAGCTGACCAGGGCACGGTAGCATACAGCACAGCATAGATGACTCAGCTGGAAGATTATTGTATTAGTCAGAGTTCTCTAGAGTAACAGAATTTATAGAAGAATATCTCTCTCTTTCTACACACACACACACACACACACACACACACACACACACACACACGGGGATTTATGAGAATGACTTACAGACTGTGGCCCAGCTAATCCAACCGTGGTTGCCTATTAACAGAAGATCCAACAATACAGTAGTTGTTCAGTCCACAAGACTCGTGGTCTCAACTGGTCTTCAGTATGTGCCGGAATCCTGAAGTAGCATACTCTCCTTCCCTGACTTTATATAGGCTTCAAGCAAAAGGCCTGGTCCAGATTAGCGATCAGTCTTCCCATCTCAAAAGATCCAGTTTAAAGGCCTATCTTCTTACCTCAAAGATCCAGATTAGAAGTGGATCGTCCTGCTTCAAATTAGGGAAAAATCCCTCCAAGGTGTGCCCCTATATTGTGTGGTTTCACTTAATTCCAGATGTAGTCAAGTTGACAACCGAGAATAGCTGCCCGTAGCAGTCAGTTTCCCCAAGGGGTCCAGGGATGAACTCAGGGTCCTTCTGTTTACACAGAGCCTGGCACTCATCTCTACTAGACGAGGTACTCAAGTCAGAAAATAAAACACAGGCTTGTGTGTCTGGATGCCTGAAGACTACATAGTAGCACCACTTGGGGAGGTTGTAGGTCCTTTATGGAGAAAGGCCTAACAGGGGGAGTGGGTTGGAGGAAACATTTTGGATTATATCTGGTCTTAGCTTCTGTCCAGAGTTCCTCACTTCCTGACTGTTGGTCTAAAATAAAGTTACCCTTCTCTGTAGTTAGGAGTGACACTCACTGCTATGCCTTCACAGTCTTTTTTTTTTCTTTTTTTTCTTTTTGGTTTTTTGAGACAGGGTTTCTCTGTGGTTTTTTTGGAGCCTTTCCTGGAACTAGCTCTTGTAGCGAACTCACAGAGATCCGCCTGCCTCTGCCTCCCAAGTGCTGGGATTAAAGGCGTGCGCCACCACCACCTGGCTGCCTTCACAGTCTTGATGGGCTGAACCCTTCAACCACAATCCAAAATAGACCCCTCTTTTTTTGTTAAGCTGTTTTATCAGGTATTTTGTTACAGCAGATAGCAAAGAAGCTAACACAATTTGTCTCATAGATTATTGCATTTGTTTAGCTCAGTTTTCCCACTGTCCTTTGAGCTCCTCCAGGGACCACAGTTAGAGTTCTTGTTTCATGTCCGGGGCCCTCTTGGTCCTTTTTCTTCCTCTTCTTCTTCTTCCTCTTCCTCTTCCTCTTCTTCTTCTTCTTCTCCTTCTCCTCCTTCTCCTCCTCCTCTTCCTTTTTCCTCTTCCCCTCTTCCTCCTCTTCCTTCTATATTCTATCACAACTATCTTCCTTCACTTCCTTGGATGTAGCCTGGCTCTGCCACTTTATGGCCTGTGCATCAGCCCTCTCCTGCCTCTCTTACCCTGCTCATCCTTCAGCATGGACATTGTTAGGGAGTCAGTTATAGATGCAAAATAGAACACTAGAACAAGTACCCAGAATGCGTAGAATGGGGCATTCTCACCAGATATTTCCCTGGGATAAAGAGGATCACTATTTCCAGAAGAAAAAAGAGATGCTGGACAATCAAAATAAAGGCTGTCTAACCAAAATCATGATGTGTCCACATAGCAGAATTCTGCAGTCAAGGCCATGTGTTGTGGAATATTCCTTTACACTATGTGAATATATGCCACTGTGATTGATTTAATAAGGAGTTAAACAGCCAATAGCTGGGCAGGATTTTCAGGACAGAGATAAGAAGAAGCCAGCCAGATGAGGAACAAGTCAGACACACAAAATGAGATAGAGGTAAAAGCCATGTTATAGATAGACGATAAAGTAAAAGATAAGGGGTAATTTAAGTTATAAGAGTTAGAGGGGGCTGGAGAGATGGCTCAGTAGTTGGGAGAACTCGCTGTTTTCTTAGAGGACCTGAGTTCAATTCCCAGCACCTACATGGGAGCTCACAACTGTTTATAATTCCAAGATCTGACACCTTCATATAGGCATACATCCACACCAATGCACATAAAATAAAAATAAATTATTTTAAAAAAAGAGTTAGTTAGAAACAAGCTTAACAGAAGAAACTACCAGACATTCTGCAGGGCACAGAAGAAAGCAATTGATGAACCTTTCCCTTGCAAGGCAGAATAGATCATCAAATTTTCTTCTTCACTGAAAAGTCTGCCAAATATTATTAGTCTGTAGGCTGAAGATGAATGCCCCAACATTACAGAAGAACTTGGGTGACTGGCCAGGCAGTGAGATATCTCTGTTAGTTCTAGAATTTTGGAAGTTACTTATAATGCACTTCCTGTTTACTTAGGTAATATTATGTCCTTCTAGGGTCTTTGATAGACTTGAAGGCAGATAGTGATAGCTATGTTTTTCTTTAGTTATGATAAAAGATAAATTGGATATAAAACTTTAGATTCACAAAGAAATATTATTTTTTTAAGATTTATTTATTTATTATGTATACAGTGTTTCTACATGCATTACTGCCAGAAGAGAGTACCCGATCTCATTTCAGATGGGTGTGAGCCATCATATGGTTGCTGGGAATTGAACTCAGGACTTCCGGAAGAACAGTCAGTGCTCTTAACCTCTGAGCCATCTCTCCAGCTCCACAAAGAAATATTGTAGCTCTAATTCTTGCTTGATAACTGTTTTGCTATATGTAATTTTACTATGCCAAAGTTAAAACCTTCCTTTTAATTTAGATATAAAAGGGGAGATGATGTGGGATTGCCCTCTGTATGCTGTGAATATGTTTATTGGTTAATAAAGAAGTTCCTTTAGCCTATGGCAGGGCAGAATATAGCCAGGCTGGAAGATATATATATAGAGAGAGAGAGTAGGCAAAGTCAAAGAGATGCCTTGTAACTGCCAAAGGAGACAGATGTTGGAACTTTACCAGTAGGCCACAGCTTCATGGTGTTACACAAATTAATAGAAATGGGTTAATTTAAGATGTAAGAGCTAGCTAGGAATACCCCTGAGACATTGTTCAAACAGTGTTTTAATTAATATAATTTCTGGATGATTATTCTGGTCTGGGTGGCCGGGAAATGAAAGCACAGTCTCTGCTTACAAAGCATCTTTATTTTAAAATGTCCATTTTCTGCAGGGGCCTCAGTGTTGGCTCAGTTGCTCATCCTCATTCCAATACAAAGAATGATGGGGCCACTATAGAATGAACGCCGGAGCTCATGTGCCTTCTTTGTTGGATTCTGATCTGCCCACGAGCCTCAGAGCTGGAATCTTCAGTTACTTCCTAGTCCCACAGGCTCTAAAAGGCTGGGGAGTAGAAGTTGTTGGCCTCCCTGCATCAGCCCAGTGTAAACACACCCCCTTGGCACATTCTCTTGTGCATTGACCCCCTGGGGCTGATGTTGGCTCACCCTTTTCCCATCAATCCCTTCAGCCAAACACTGTCAGTGGCACCAGGCCCAATATCTGTTATAGGCTTTTTATAAATCAATAATAATAATAAATCCCCAAATCCCTGAAAATAGCCAGTCTCCTGCAGAACTAATTGTAAATTTTAACTTCAGCTGTTTCAAGGTCATCGTCTCCAAGCAGGTGGTGCAGCCTTGAAACCCTGGTTAATTAGTAGCTGACTGTTGATGAGGAGTCTTAAAATCCCAGTTACGTCTGTCACACCTGATGTCCTTGCACGGTTATCTCCTCTTGTGGTCCATAATGCTGCGGAAAACTTAGTGTTATTCTGGTTTTACGCTTTTTTTTTTTTTTTACACATTTAGCGATCTTCGTTGAGTTTTATTTTTGATTTTGATCTTGAGGCCATTCACCTTTCTTTAGTTCTCATTGTGTAAGTTTAAGTCTTTTACAAGCGAACCAACTACTTTGGTGAGTTCTGATGCCCACCTGCGTATGAAGTGTTTGGGGTGGATGTGCTGGATGGGATTTAAACATAGACCATTCACAGACGACTTTTTCTGGAAAAATGATGCCCTCCCAGAATCCACACAGAGCACTTAGCCCTGTGCTTCCTAAGCGTGGCTACACACGGATCATCAAACACGCGAGGGGAATTAAAAAAAAAATCCTTGGCTCTTTCCCATCTAGGGACCTTGAATCTGAAGATAAGCCTATGAGATAATAACCTGCTTCACTCCTCCAGCAGCTCCCACCCACAGCTGAGTGGCGGAGCCACTCACTAGTTCTTTCTTGTTGGAGGCTCCCTTCTGCAGGCTTCTGGCAAACAGATGTCGGTAGATAGGGGTGTCTGGGATTCCTCATTCTCCTCCAGTGAGAACACCCACCTTTCAAGGCAGCCCTTCCCAGCTCTGCTTTAGCTGATTTTGTGTTTAGTTGTGTGAGGAAGGATATAAAGATGGGGCAGAAGCCTCTGCCCCTGGGATCCAGGTTTAGTGTTCTGCTGACTGAGAGTCAAGAAACTTCAGCGCAACTGATGGAACCCAAGATGCCTAGAGAGGTGGCGCTCATCTTCCTGGAGACATCTCAAACAGGATGTCCAAAGCAACCTAGACGACTGCTTCCTTAGGGCTGGAATGTCCGTGGCCTTGAACTGAACTGGGTTAGTGTTCCCTTCTCATCTCTAAATCGAGCGATGCCTCTGGTGAGACCATCTTACCATCTATAGATCCGTTTACACAGGAAAATGCCTTAGGTCAAGGCCAATATGTAGAGCAGACCCTAGATTCCCACTTAATTTTTCAACTTTTCTTTGTCGTTATGCCTTACTGTAAATTACATCCTTTGAACACAGTAACTTAGAGCACCGAGTCAGGTCTCTCTACTATCTATCTATCTATCTATCTATCTATCCACCCACCCATCTATCTATGGCCATTTTAGAGACACCTCAACAAGACTCTTCCTTGAGAAACCTATATCCACTCTTGGTTGCATTTGGTCTTTTTTCCATGAGTCTCTGAGCGTCTCCACTTAAATACAAAGCATGTACTAACCCTTACCTACATTGACATTCCTCTCTCCTGTGGGTACAGTTAAGGGTCTGGCTTTAACTGAGCCTAAGTCCCCTGAGGAGGTAAATTCCTCATAGTGTTGGGGGCATTTCTGGCAGTGTCTTCTCACCACCTGGAGCTGCACTCAAACCTCACACGTAGGTGAGCTGCGTGCCAGCCCAGCCCCACACTCGCCTTGTTTTCCTGCTGGTGTCCTGGGACGTCCCTTCGCTGATCTGGCTTCGCCCTCTAGCACTGCACAGACCCTGTCTGGTCTTGCTTTTCAGACACTTGGAGGGCATACTTTGAGTTCTAAAGGGTGACTACCCCAGGTCTTTCAATCCCCGGCACCAGCCTCTCCTTGGCTCCCTGGTTCTTGACTTCCACGAAAGGAGCTGGAAGAGACACCCTGAGTGTAGAGTAGAGGGCAGATAAAGCTTATCACTGAGCGGTAAGAGATTAGGCAATGACCAAAGGGACCACGGGGGGGGGGGGGGGGGGGAGCAGAATGCTCCCAAGGATAAGAGCAGACAGCAGTCAGAGACACTGTGCGGACCCTCCTCTGGGGAGACTTTGTACTATTTCCCAAGTCTCTAGAGCAGACAGCTGTTTCCGAGGCATGTTCTCCGGCCAGGTGATTCCGTCCATTTGGATTCACTGTTAAAAGAGGGGAGAATGGTATGTCTTTGCTCTTTACCAGACAGCTTGAAGCTAGGCAATAAACATGTAACAATTGTTTAGATAGTCATCTGTTAATGACTTCCCCACCCCAGGCAGTGTGGAAGTTGTGATAAAGATCACACCCCTATGACGATCATAAAATCCTGCAGTTTCGTGTCTGATCCTATAAGACATTGATTATGAGGGTGGTGTCCCCATTCCCAATGACCTTCAACTCTGCTAATCTGTAACCAGCTGTCTAACACAGTCCAGGACTCTTCACACCATATGGCCTCCAACCTTTCCCTGTTGGGGGGTCTGTGGTAGAATGTCCCCTGAGGGGGTGCCAGAGGGATCACCAGTAGCCATGAAACCCTGCTAGGTTATACCTGGCCTGGCTCTGGAGTTTTCACACAGCCCCTAGGCCTTCCTTTGAGTCACAAATACCTCTTGTTGCCCCATGTGAATCTTGACTGAGAGTTTCCCATGGAAAATTTGGTTCAGGAGAAACCCAGAAAACCGTGGTACCTCTTGAATCGGGTATTTGCACCTGGCGTTGTATTGTCCAAAGCTTCTATCGGTTTGTTTTTAGATATGGAAATCTTCTAGCTAAAGTGTAAATATAAGAAAAAAATAAAGATGCTGGGGGCGGGTGGTGAAGGCAAGGCTTCAGATCACTGAGTCTGAGCCTTCTGCAGCCACAGCACACAGCAGCTAAGTTCATTCTCAATGTGTCTCTGAGTGTTCATTTCTCGGACTCGCGTGAATCCACACATCTGCAGCGAAATATTCACGACAGGGGTCACTTCCGCTGTCTTCTTGATTGCATTTTAGGTTAGTTTTTTTAAAATGTGTGTTATTTTAAAATGTCCAATTCCTACAAACCCCTCAGAGTCTTGGCCCAGTGTCCATCCTCAGTTCAAAAGCAGAGACTGACGGTCAGTGTAGAAAAAACAACATTGCCCGTTTTTTGTTTGGAGTGTTTCTCTGCTCGCGATTCTCAGAGCTGGAATTTTCAGTACCGTTCTAGTCTAACAGGCTCAAAAACGCTGATCAAATAAGCAAGCTCTGCCAATGACTGACTTTTAGGGAGGGTCTCCAGGTTGGAGCCTGGCTGTAATCCTGGGAAAACCCTGCCCCTCTTTGAGTCCCTCTTTCATTGCCAAAGGCTTTGTCCTTAGGCTCTCAGACTCGAACCTCCTACTTCAGGGGAGACCAATCAGAGACCTCTGGAGGGTGCAGGATACTGGGCCAAGGATGGCTGGAAAAGGGGAATCTGGGTCTCGGGCCAAGATTCCTCAGTAGGGGGCGGTCCCGGGAGCAGGCGGAGCTTAGCTGGAAGCGAAACCTCATTGGTTGCTCAGCGGATGCCGGGAGGCGACTCCACACAGCAGCTGGACCGATCCGAGAAAGCTAAACCGTACCCGGACTTGGTCCTGAGTGAGACTGACGCTGAGCTCGAGCCCGCTGCAGGTAGCTACCTCCGCCCTCCCTCCGCGCTGGGGCACCGCACCCCTTCGGTCCCCGAAAGGCAGGTCTCCCCCGGGTGTTTTTGCAGGGCCCTTTCCACGCTTCTTTCCCTCCCTTTTTCTATCTGTCTCGGGCGACGGGGGGGTGGGGGGGTGGACAGTCCTCTCAAACCTCATCTTGGTTCTGTTCCTTCACCCTCGCCCACCCGGCCCGCTGCCGCAAGAGCCACTGGCCATAGTGAGAAGCTGGGCCCTGAGCACCTTTCGCTCAGGTGGGTGTTCCTGGGTTACCTACTGCAGGCTTTTCGCTCAGTGGGTACCGAGTATCCGGTATTAGGGAGGAAAAACAAAGCTAGGCCTTTGGGAATTTAAGGATGAGAGGCTTCTGTAGTACTTTCTTAGAGAGGTCCCTGAATCTCTGTAGTCCCCTCCAGTGACTATCAACATCTGTTATCACCTGAGGGCTTCAGGGAGGCTGGTGAAGTTCCGGTGAGAAGACCGCAAACCGAAAAGCGGGATAACCTGTGACTAGCGACTTTCCTCTGTGCAAAATGAAAGCGATGGAGAGGTTTGGTGTGACCTAAGAGCAGTTTGCTACACACACACACACACACACACACACACACCAGGTCCCCAGGGAGGGCTTTCCTGGTAGACATTAATTTCTGTGTGGGTAGGGACCTAGCTGCAGCCTTGTTTTCCTGAATGGATTTTTCTATCCTCTCCCTGCACATGGAGAGAGGGTGGAAAGGGCTGGAGGTCAGGGGTCAGGCTGGTGCAATTATGTTTTGCTGTTGGGTGGAGCAAGACTCGGGTGAGCCAGAAAAGGCACCGCTATTCTGTCCTGGCCAGAGATGAGCTGTATAGCTAAGCAGGAACCGGAAACGCTGCTTGGCAGTTGCTTACAGAGTTTAGGTACTGTTTACATTTTACCACAGTCGTTTTAGTAAAGTCTGATGTTTTCAGAAGTGGAGTTGGCACTAACAGACCCATCTCAGCTGCTGCTTGACTTGTACCCCAGAAGGGTAAGCCCCCTCCCACTGTGCTCCGGTCTGTGCCAGGCTGGTTCCCGAGGCTTTGAGTATTCTGACGACTGCCCAGGCAAGGTGTGTCAGGTTTTATCCAGGCAAGACCCCATTCAACACCAACCCCAGGGGACTCTACTGGTGAGGGAACTGAGATTCCAAATCTCTAGGGTTCTTGCTCAGGTCCCAGGCCAGTTCATTGGTGTCCTTTATGGAAATCTCCACATTCCCTTAGCTTGTCAGTCAGTGTGTCTATAGAGTAGCTACTGTGTCGCAGGCATAGTTCTAGGCACCAGAACCAATAGAACCAGAGGCCTGAATCTGATGGGAGAGCGGAATTAGTAAAGGGATACAGGTTTGTGTTGTTTGTTTCATTGGGCCGGAGGGATCTCATTCTGTAGACCAGGCTGACCTTGAACTCCCAAGTGCTTGTTTGGTTATAGTTGTGAGTTGTAGCGTCCAGCTTGAGAATGGTTTGTTTATGGTTTTGGTCAGAACTAGGGAAAAGAGAAGTTCTTAGTTTCTCTTGACCTTGCCTGTAGCCGCACTAAGAACGTTTGGAAAGGGTGAAACAGACTAAGAGGTCTGTGTGTGCAGATTTCAGCCGTGATATGAATTGGAACTTTGCATATCTTCTGAGGCTCTGGGGTATTGTCAACCTCAGAAGGGGGCTTCCTGGAGAAATTCTGGTTCCTCGCTGTCCCTTCCCTCTGGGTCTGTAACACTAGCAGTGGATAGAATGACAGCTGCAAAAGTCCCTGGCCTGGAGGAGGAGCTCACCATCACTGACACACACTTGTAAAAACAGTCTGTGGCGTGTGAGGTTGAGAAACAATAATCTGGGGGTTCAGAGGTGTTCCAAGGTTGGTCTGTTTGTTCAGATAGTCTGTCACGTGTCAGAGATTGTCTTCAAACTCACTACATAGCCAATGCCGGCCTTGCTCCTGATCCTCCTGCCTCCACCTCCTAAGGGCTGGGGTTACAGGGAGGTGCCCCATCAGTGACTGAACCCAGGCCTTTGTCCTAGCTAGGGAAGCACTCTCATCAGCTGGGCTATATCCCCTGTCCCAGCTCCTGATTCTTGTGTCCCCAGACAGGGAACTAAGCAGCAGTGCACAGTTGTAGCAGGAATAGAGACCCGGAGACATGTAATTAAGGGAAAAACTGTTCCCAAAGGGGAGGGAGCAGGGCTGGAGACAAGAGATTTAGCTGCTCAAACATTAAAGGTTCACAGAGGACCACGGCTTTTGTCACACATTGGCCTTTCTGCCCCATTTCCATAGTGTGGGCTTTTCCTCAACCATTCTATCGGTCCACAGACAACATCGTATCTGGTGTGTCTCATGAGCACCTTAAATTTCTGTTCAGAAGTGTGGGCTATAGGTCCCAGACACTGCAATGGGAGGACCAAGAAGGGCCTTGCAGAGCAGGTGGTATTTCATAAGAGACCCAGAAGAGGTGCGAAAGGGGGGCAGACTTGAGGGGGACATGATGGGTGGACCAGAGAGTTCTTCGGGCCTTTGTACCCCACGGCCTATGTTTCAGGAGGATACACTCCTTGATATCAGTGGGCCTTCAGGTAGCCCCGCCCACTCTCACCAGTTCGCCTTGGTTTTTTTCTATCTGCTCCAAGGTCCTCAACATGCTGAGCGTCCGATTCTTGGCGCACCGGCTGCTCTGCCTCCAGGGTCGGCACCCCTCGTACTCTACCGTAGCTGCTCTCCCGAACCCAATCCCAAACCCAGAGATTCGCTACAACCAGCTGTTCATCAACAATGAATGGCGTGAGGCAGTCAGCAAAAAGACCTTCCCCACAGTGAACCCCACCACAGGCGAGGTCATCGGGCACGTGGCCGAAGGTGACCGGGCAGATGTGGACCTGGCCGTGAAAGCAGCCCGAGAGGCCTTCCGCTTGGGGTCCCCGTGGCGCAGAATGGATGCCTCCGAGCGGGGCCGGCTGCTGAACCGTTTGGCTGATCTCGTGGAACGGGATCGGGTGTACTTGGCCTCTTTGGAGACCTTGGATAATGGGAAACCTTTCCAGGAGTCTTATGTCTTGGACCTGGATGAGGTCATCAAGGTGTACCGTTACTTTGCTGGCTGGGCTGACAAGTGGCATGGTAAAACCATCCCTATGGATGGCGAGCATTTCTGCTTCACCCGGCATGAGCCAGTGGGTGTCTGCGGCCAGATAATCCCATGGAATTTCCCACTGGTCATGCAAGGCTGGAAGCTGGCCCCGGCACTCGCTACAGGCAACACTGTGGTCATGAAGGTGGCAGAGCAAACCCCACTTTCTGCCCTGTATTTGGCCTCCCTCATCAAGGAGGCAGGGTTTCCCCCGGGAGTGGTGAACATCATCACTGGCTATGGCCCCACCGCAGGGGCAGCTATAGCCCAGCATATGGATGTGGATAAAGTTGCCTTCACGGGCTCCACCGAGGTGGGCCACCTGATCCAGAAAGCTGCTGGGGACTCCAACCTCAAGAGAGTCACCTTGGAGCTGGGTGGGAAGAGCCCCAGCATCGTGCTGGCAGACGCTGATATGGCTCATGCAGTGGACCAGTGTCACGAAGCCCTCTTCTTTAACATGGGCCAGTGCTGCTGTGCGGGTTCCCGGACATTTGTGGAAGAATCCATCTATCACGAGTTTCTCGAGAGGACTGTGGAGAAGGCTAAGCAGAGGAAAGTGGGGAACCCCTTTGAACTGGACACCCAACAGGGGCCTCAGGTGGACAAGGAACAGTTTGAACGAATCCTGGGCTACATCCGGGCTGGTCAGAAGGAGGGGGCAAAACTTCTCTGCGGTGGGGAGCGTTTTGGGGATCGTGGCTTCTTCATCAAGCCCACAGTCTTTGGCGATGTGCGGGACGACATGAAGATTGCCAGAGAGGAGATCTTTGGGCCTGTGCAGCCTCTGTTCAAGTTCAAGAAGATCGAGGAAGTGATTCAGAGGGCCAACAACACCAGGTATGGCCTGGCTGCGGCTGTGTTCACCAGAGACCTGGACAAGGCCTTATACTTCACTCAGGCCCTGCAAGCTGGGACAGTGTGGGTGAACACCTACAATATCGTCACCTGCCACACGCCGTTTGGAGGCTTTAAGGAATCCGGCAACGGGAGGGAGCTGGGGGAAGACGGGCTTAGAGCCTACACGGAGGTGAAGACTGTCACCATCAAGGTTCCAGAGAAGAACTCCTGAGATTGGCCACCTGTATCCGTAGTAGAAAGCGGAGCAGTGGCCAGCAGGGACTGGGGGGAGGGGAAGAGGGGAATGGCTGTTTGTGGATACTGGGCTCCTCTTGAGGAGGTCTTGAAAATGTTGTGGAATTGGGCAGTGGACATGGTTGTACAACGTTGCAATTGTACTGATTTACTACCAAATTATACTCTTAATTAGGGTATGGGAATTAACTTCATTTTAAAATTAAAATAAGCTCAATGTTCTATTTGCAAATCTGTCTTGATTTTTTTTCTCTTTCCTGAACATTTTACTATCTCTTGGCCTTAGAGGACCCAGGTAGTCATCTGGCCCCTCCTACCCTAAGTTCCTGGGCTTCTCTTTGATTTCTCTTGACTGATGTACAAAGACCTATGGGAATATTGCTATAGTTCTGGCCAGGGGTTTTTACTGTCATCCTCCTAACCTCTACTGAGTCACATCACGAGGAGAGTTTGCTAGCTTCGTTCCTCGGTTCTCTATTGCCACCCTTGATGCTTACACACACACACACACACACACACACACACACACCCCATGGTGGTAGTCATGGAAGGTCAGAAGCTGAAGCCCAGCTGTCTCCTTGTCTTCTGTTGTAGTTTATGGTGCTTACAAATTCTTCCAAGTTTCTAAGTCTGCTTGTTGTGAATGCCATATCTGTGAATGCTACACTCTGTGAATGCTACACGCTGTGAATAAGATCCCTGTGAATGCTACACTCTGTGAACAGTGCAGTCTGTGAATGTCCTACTGGTGAACGCTACTGTCTGTGAGCACTCAGGGAATGCTACACTCTGTGAATGCTATGCCCCGCTTATCTTTTCAACAACTCTCCATCAAAATGATTTTGATTTTCAGAGCTTGCTGTGTAGACAAGGATGCCCTTGAACTTTTGGTATTCCTTCTTCTACCTCCTGAGTGCTGGGATTACAGGTGTGTACCACCACAATCAGTGTTACAAGGTGCTGTGGATCAAATTCAGGGCTTTGTGCATGCTAAACAGTCTCTACCAGCGGAACTGTATCTTCACCTTCCTTCGCTGTTGTAATGTTGGCCAGGACTTGGGTTTGGTCTGAAATGGCTTCTTGAGGGTTGTAGGTTTGTTTGGGTCTCACGTCTTCCTTCCTTTGAGACTTCTCTAAGGCTGACATGGCCTTGGCTCAGTATCCTCCATGAATTTCTCTTAAGAGGCCCTTGCAGCCACCTCTACAGCCATACTGTAACCCCATCACACTGTAGTGAGGGTTTCTGATTATGATGGTTTATCTTCACTGTATGCTTGGGTGACTCAGCTCAGCCTCCCAGAGAAGTTAAACTGGAAAAACCTCACCCTAAACGTAGCTGCTATCATCCCAGGGCCTGGGCACTCAGATTAAATGGAAAAGAGAGAAAGACGAGAGCAGGGTGAGCACTGTTACTTCCTGAAGAAATGTGGACACAGTGTGACGGGCCACTTCACACCCCACTGTCATGTGTCCCCTACAGGATAGACTGTGTCCTCTCAGACAAGGAATGGGGGTTTCCTTGGGCCTCAACCTTCAGTCCGGCACATGGCCTGCAAGGTTGAGCTGTGGTAGATACTGTACTCTGAAAGCCATCCATGTGTGTATCTGTGTGTATGGTGCCTGTCTGCATATGTACCTGTGTGCATAGGTGCCTGTATGTGTGTTTACCTGTGTGCATGGGTACCTGTATGTGTACCTGTGTGCATGGTGCCTGTCTGTGTGTGTACCTATGTGTATGGGTACCTGTATGTATGGGTATCGGTGTGTATGGGTGCCTGTCTGTGTGTGTACCTGTGTGTATGGGTGCCTGTCTTTGTGTGTACCTGTGTATATGGGTGCCTGCAGAAGCCAGAAAAGGGCATCAAATACCGCCCTGGAGTAGGAGTTACAGGAGGCTTGTAAGTTGCCTGACATGGGTGCTAAAACTGAACTCAGGTTCTCTGGAAGAGCAGCCAGTGCTCCTAACCTTGGAGCCATCACTCTGGCTCTGGGAGGCTTAGTAAAGCACTTATTTGGGTCAGTTTTCCATGAGCATGCTCTAGGGGCCAGACAAAGGGGTGTACTTAGGAGCCCATGTAATCAAATCTCTAAGCTCAAGTCTGTGTGCCCCAATCCACAACAGTGCCCCAGTCACACCTGCCCTGATCAGCCCCGTGCCTCCAAGGCACTTCCATGTGGGCTGGCATCATTGTGGGTACAAGGCTGACCTCTGGTGGTCCCCACTTCCACTAGTTTGCTCAGATCCTTCATTGATCTGAAAGAGGAAAAAAAAAGTCCTTTTGGGACCATTAGGAGAAAGTGAATCAGACAAGACAGCCTGCTAGGAGCTCAGTCTGCAAGTAAGACAATTACAGACCGGGGTGACAGGGTGACAAGGACAGGGGCAAGTGGGAGTGCAGGGGCCAAGATGTCAGCCCCGACTCATCCTCATCCGGAGCTCCCATCTGCCCTCAGGGGTCCCCTGGAAGATGTACCCACAAGGCACTGGCTCATCCGGAGCTCCCGTCTTTCCTCACGTGTTCTCAGGGAGATACACCACAAAGCACCGGCTCATTCAGAGCTCCCCTCTACTCTCAGGGGTCCCATTTGGAAGATGTACCCACAAGCCACCGGCTCATACAGAGCACCCCTCCCAGGGATGCCCCCAGTCATTTGCTAAGCAGCTAGGCAGGGTTAACACGATCTGGGAATTCTCTCCTCCGCCTGCTGCACTTGGCTCAGCCCAGGGCAAGGCCCAGCATGAGCGGGACACAAGATCCTGGTGAGGGAGGTGGCAAGACCACTGGGAAGGGGCAGGCCTTTCTGGGAGAGGGAAGGCCAGAGCTTGTAAGTAGCACAGAGACAGGTAAACTGTTCCCACAGGAATAGGGAGGCTGTGGGGGGGGGGAGGTAGTCAGGGGTTGGAGCACTCTGCCTGTACCCTAAGGAAGCCCTGGCAGTCTTAAAGGGACCCGCTCAGATTCAGCGTCTAAAGGTCACTCTATTTCTATGTGGACAATGGACCTGGGACAGATTGTGTAGGACACTGTTGCTTTGCCACCATAGCACTAGCTTGAGCAGGGTGTAGTACGAGGGGGATCCCGACCAGCCAGGAAGCAGAGTAAGATGACAGATGGTGCCAGAGGGGAGTCAAAGGTACCCCTTTTGTTTGGGGGTAACCAGTGTGTGTGGGCAGGGATTGCAAGCTGCTGCAGAAGGGAGCCTTGAGCTGGGGGCAATAGCTCAGCTAATAGAGTATTTGTTTAGCACGCACAAAACACTGGGTTTGGTCCCCAGTACTACATATAATCAGGCATGGTGGCACACACTTGTAATCCAAGCACTCTAGAAGTGGAATCAGGAGCACCATAAGTTCACAGTCACCTTGGGACACATATCAAGTTTGAGGCTGTGCTAGAGTATATGAGAACCTGTGGGGGTGGGAGGGAGGGGAGGCAAACAGGGACCCTTGCTGGAGGAGCATGCTTAGGAGCAAGGGAAAGGGGATCCGTTTGTCTATTCCCTCACTCAGCACCTTTGATTAAGTGTTTCTCTGTGGGCTGGGAATTGTGCTAGGTGCTGGGGCTGCAGCAGGAAACTGGACAGAAATAGTCGGCTTCCTAACTGATGGAGGAGGGAGGCCAGAAGCAAAAGATACACGATACAGCCATCCCTTGCTAACCTCAGGGCACTGGTTCCAGGACCCCAGTGAACATGCACATATGTCTCTCTTCTGTCAAATGGTGCTGTGTCTAGCCTGACACATCCTCCCAGGAACTTTACAGTCAGTCAGTGATCGGCACTGTGAGAATTCTCTGCCTGTGGGAACCAGGCACTTCTCGGCCAGGAGGACACCATGTCAGAGCTCACAGACAGCCCTGATCTATAATGGTATCCACACTCCAGGGGAGAGGAGCGGGCCTCACTGAGCTACTGTGGCAAGCATGGTGCTGGGCTCTGTATCCTGAATTCATTCACAGACACCAGAGCAATGTGGTTTTCCTTAATTAATTAAAATATCACATAATACCCACTCTCTGATTTAACGTTCATGAGGCCCTCGTGAAGGCTGAGAATAAGAATAGTTATCAGAAGAGACCATTCCCTCCTGGGTGACTCTGATTGTCTGGCCTACATCCTCAATCTTGGGGGACAGGAGGGTGGAATTTTCTAAAGATAGGAATTAATTTCATTGCAAAGCCTGTTGCAAAACTATCCATTGTACTAAAGCCCAGCCCTTTGGTGGTTTAGGATAAAAAGTGAACACCTTTGGAGTTGAATATAGGCTATAGAATCACTGCGGTGCCCCCTTCTCTGTGGAGAATACACCCCAAGACTCCACAAGGACACCTTTTCAGACTGTGTTTCATCGGTATGTGTGTACATGTTTGTGCAGGTGAATAAGCATGCAAGTATACAGGTACCCAGCGTGCAGGTGCACACATGAATGTGGAAGTGTAACCTCAGATGTTATTCTTCAGAACTGACCTTATTCTTTTAGACAGGGTTTCTGTTGGCTTGCAGCCTGCCGCTTAGTCTTAGCTGTCTAGACAGCGAGCCCCAGGGATCGATCCATCTCTACCTCCCCAGTTCTGGGACTGCAGGGCTTGCACCACCACGGCCAGCTTTTTCATGTGGTTTCTGTGGATGGATCAAACGCAGGACCACACACTTGTACAGCAAACACATTAATCTCCCTATACATGTCTATGATAAACTGAAGTTAGAGATTAGGCATACTAAGCATCAATAATAATAAACAAGTTTAAAATGCTATCATTAAAATTATGGGGATGTTATCTCTTTCTAAATTTCTTTGGGGCAGCAGATGGCTCAGCCTTCAGAAAGCTCTCACGCCACAGCTGGCTGGCACCTGGCACACACTCTATTCTCCCACCTAGCGACTTGCACCGTCTGGGACCTGACCCCCTTCCTCACTCTGTCTATGAGAGGTGAGAGTTCAGAGTGGTGAGTGAAGAAATCACTAAATTCCATGCACTAAAATGCATGAAGATGCAAGTCCAGGAGACTCAGAAGGACCAGGCTGGGAATAGTGGGTGGTTAACTGGTTAACAGTGGATGGTTAAGGCTGGTTAAAAACTACAAGTAGGGGGCTGGAGAGGTGGAGCAGCAGTTGAAAACATTTGCTCTTACAAAGGACCTGGGTTTATTTTCAAGCATCCACATGGTGGCTCACAACCATGTAACTCCAATTTCAGAGGAACTGATGCCCTCTTCTGGTCACTGTGAGTACTGCATGCAGGCAGTGCTCAGATTCATATGCAAGCAAAATACTCATACACACTCAAAATAAAGCTAAACAAACAAACAAACAAGCTCTGCAAGTAGGGGGCTAGGCTTGATAGGGCACACACCTTAATCTCCGCACTTAGGAGGCAAAAGCAGCAGATCTATGTCAGTTGAGGTCAGCTTGGTCTACATATGGAGTTCCAGGCCAACCTAAACTACACAGTGAGACCTTGTCTCTAAACAACAGCAAAACAAAGTAAAAACTGAAAATGGGTACCAGGCAAGGGGCAGCCATAGCCCAGGTGGGAGAGGTGAGGAGGGTCAGGTGGAAGTAGCTAATGTAAGCAGAAAAACTGAAGCAAGGGCTGGAGAGATGGCTCAGAGGTTAAGAGCATTGCCTGCTCTTCCAAAGGTCCTGAGTTCAATTCCCAGCAACCACATGGTGGCTCACAACCATCTGTAATGGGGTCTGGTGCCCTCTTCTGGCCTTCAGGCATACACACAGACAGAATATTGTATACATAATAAACAAATAAATAAATATTTTTAAAAACTGGGGCAAGATGCATGCAGGATGAGAAAGATGGATGGGTGGGTCTAGATCCAGCATCTGAAGCAGCATTTCCAGGGTGGAGAGAGCAATGAGTCCACCCCTACAGACATTTATTGCCAGGGTGCGCAGGTTGCAGCATCACGACATCTATACAAACAGGGTTGGGTGTGTAGGTAACGGTGCTTCCAATGGTGACGGTCATGGCATGTGTTCTGGCTCTCTGAAAGGCCCTTGGACCTCCCAGAGTGAAAAGCCACTGGGCTGAACTACCATGTTGATTCACTTTTTTAGACATTGGTGAATGTTTCAGACAGCGTAGCATACACTGTTTATCTATGTCACTCAGGTGTGACACATAACATAACCCAGCCCCAAAAGCTCCTGACCCTCACCAGGAGCTGCATCCAATGCAGATCTGAGTGACCAAGTGATTCTGCATGTTCTCCATGCTGCAATTACCACCATCATGTAAGCAAAGTATGTATCACCTTCTCTGCACGCCACAGGTGTCTCCATGGTGACATCCTTCTGATGTTATCTCCAACCCACTCAGTTCACAGGACATTAAGAGCAGGCTCTCAGGCGTGGAGATAACCGTAATGGGGGAGCTGAGAGGGGCAGGAGGGGCCAACTCGGGTGTAGACACAAG
This sequence comes from Microtus oregoni, assembly GCF_018167655.1. NCBI lineage: Eukaryota > Metazoa > Chordata > Mammalia > Rodentia > Cricetidae > Microtus > Microtus oregoni. The sequence goes on along the minus strand of NW_024543076.1, from coordinate 3,055,113 downwards.
CAGATCCCCTGGCTGTCCCATCCCCTGACAGCAACTTCCAGCGTCCTTTTGGACTTTACACAGAACAAGGGTTCCCACATACCCACTTGAGGACACAGAGCCCACAAAGGACCTGGACTTGCCCAGGGTCACACAGTGAATATGCACATGGACACCCTGTTTTCAGAGTCTCCAACCTGTCCCCCTCTGTGTGGGTGGGACACGAAGGTGACAACATCTCAGCATTTCAAACTCGGATCTGCTAAGATTGAAGGCAGCAACCCAGTTCTAAAAAGAACTCCAAAACTTAGGGCTAGCCTTGAGCAGCAAGAGTGTGAGCAAGTGGAAGCCGGAAGCCAAGCGGGTAAGAGCTTTGGGCCCAGCAGGTGAGGCTGTGTCTCTCCTCCCCTCCCTGCTTCAAGGTCATTCTAGGAAAACTGAGCCAGGGAAGTGGTTGAGTTCCGCCCCCACTCAAACGCTGTTACCTCTGGCAAAGCACCTGCTCTCTGAGCCTGGCTGCTGCAGGGAGGCAGAAATCCTCTCTCTTTCTGCCATGGCTGGGCCCATGCATGGGACAGCATCTTGTGAACAGTCAGGCCTGTCTACAGCGAGGGACCCCCAACCCTGGTGGTAAGAATCCGCAGGCAGCTGGGTGCATGTCTTTAATTCCACACTTGGGAGGCAGAGGCAAGGGTATTTCTATGAGTTCAAGGCCAGCCTGGTCTACAGAGTGAGTTCCAGGACAGCCAGGGCTACAGTGAAACCCGGTATCAGAAAAATAAATTTAAAAAGAGAGAGAGAGAGAGGAGAGAGAGAGAGAGAGAGAGACAAAAGTCCCCTAGAACCTTCAGACCAGAGAGCAGATATTCTTTTTTCTTTTCCTCCTTAAGTGGGGCTTCTGCCTGGGTGAGGACAAATGCACCGTACTACAGTGTGACCCCGCCACCTACAGATGCCACCCAGTTTCCTTTCTTCAGTGTGCCAAGCAGAAGTCAGGTGTCTGCTGTCGGTCTGCTGGGAGAATACTGGTTTAACAAGTGTGCAGCTTGCTCAAGCAGCTCCTGAGTCTGGCAGAGGGTCCTACCTACAGCTAAATCCTCACAACGGGGAGAAGGGGAAGAGCCACCCGAGTGGTCCATGCCAGGAATGAAGTGACGACTTTGAAAAGAATGCCCGGGCCCTACTCCCTAGGGCCGTATCACTCGAGGAGGGTGGGGCCACAGGGAGCTCAAGGAGCATTCAGGCCAAAGCTGTGGTCACAGGTGGAAACCACAACCCAGAGGAGGGAAAACACCCACCCCAGTCACCTCGGACAGGGCAAGGGACCCCCTTCCCGTCATGACAGTCACAGATACCAAGTCACGAGTCAGTCAGCACATGCGTTGTTTTGAGCCCTTTAGAATTACAAACACACAGTGTGCGACCCATCCTGGGGCAGAAAGAGTTAAAAAAAAGAACTGTTCTAGAACAATTCATCCCCAAAATATAAAAATGCTACATGCATGTGTCTCCCCAGGGTCTGCCCTGCTAAAAACTACATCTGCGTAAGAATCTAGTGTGCGTTCCTTTCTTAAAAAACATACAAAAAGCAGTCATCGACAGGCAACTCCCCGGATTTTCACAGAGCAAAATGATCCACTCCTTGATGTCGCCATGGTGCTGTGACCGGTGTCTCCAGAAGCCTGGGAAGGAAGGGGGGGGGGCACATTAGAGGCAGAAGCTTGCTCTGTTGTAATGATCTGTGTGTTACATGCAAGGTGGAGGACATGATGCTGGGGTCCAAAGCCCTTCTCACTGAGGGATGCAGCCAGGGCTGATGGGGTGCGGGGCAGTCCTGGAGCAGTGAGAATATTTAAGACCAAAGGTCAGATATTCCAGGGAAGCAGACTCCAGCTTATAGGCAAGGACGTCTCAAGCCCCAAGAAGCCCCGAGATGGCTGTACAGTGGTTGGAAGCATTTCATTCCAGGAGACATACAACCAAGAGCTGGCCAATAGTGCCTGCCTGCTGTAGAGGGAGCTCAAGACGTGGATATAAACCACGTTATTATAAACAATATAAAACAACACATATTCTCGTGTGTATCATGCGTAATAGGAAACTTGAGTACTAGGAATACAACTTGTAAGATCTGATTTCCCAGCCTTGCAGAAGTCCTGTGGTTTTACACTTCCATGTTTTTCTCTCTCTGTTCCTAGGACCTCCGATGGCCTACAGATACCTGTCCTTCAACCCCAGCGCCACTTCCTCAGTGACATCTTTCCTTCAATCTCCCCAGTGTAAAGACTCTCTTGTCTCATGCCCATGGCACTCCCTGGATGGTGGTGATGGTTGTCATTTCTCCACACACACACAGAACTGACAGAAGGCAGTCCAGCGAAAGCAGTCAAAAGGAGCAAGGGGTTAGAACCACAGCAAAATTCTGCTTTTAAGAATGTCCATCCCAGATGGCTCGGCAGCTATGAGCACTGGCTGCTCTTGCAGGAGACCTGGATTCAGGTCCCAGCACCCACATGGCAGTTTACAACCATCTGTAACTTCAGTTCCAGGGGACCCAATGCCCTCTTGTGGTCTCCACAGTATTAGACCTTGCTGGTCAGTCTTGACAGTGTTATCTGTTCATGACGGCAACTCCCCTACCTGTGAGAGGATCAGGCTGCCCTTTGGCTCTGGTGAGTGGTATGTGTGAGGGTGTGAGTGTGTGAGTGTGCGTGTGTGTGTGTCCCACTTCATCCACCTAGCACAGCTGTGTGACTTGCCATGGCCAATGATCCATCCGCAAATATGACATCACTTTGGAGCAGAAACTTGCAGAAACTCGAATGTGACTACGTATTGGGCTCCTGCTCATCTGTCTGCCATAAGGATGGACATGACCCGCCCTGAGGCTGCTGCTCCAACCTGGTTTTCATTGAGAAATCAGTGGAGCAGAAGTCGTGTCTCTCACGCTACTGGGAGGGGGACAGAAATGACGAGGGCTGTGTACCGTGTTCCTCACAGGAAGTCAGCTGGAACTGGGGAGTGGAGGCTTTTGTATCTGCTCAGATCGAGGACTGTCACGGTGCCGTGGGACTGGGCCTTGCCAATAGCGTTGGTCGCGTGACAGTGGTAGACTCCCTCATCTTCCTTCCTCAGAGGGTTGATCTAGGAATACAACAGACAGGTTTATACGACTGCACGTGGCCCACATCACACTCAAGCCTTATTCAGCGCTCTTTCTCTTCAAGCAAGCCTCTCACACTCACTGTGTGGCTGAGGAGGATCCTGAACTCCTGATCTTCCGGTTTTCACTTCCAGTGTGCCAGAATGAGAAGCCTGTGCTACCACACGGGATTTCCACGGCACTGGCAAACTACTGCCGGGCCTCCTGCGTGCTAAGCAAGCCCCCCTCAACTGAGTCACGCCCCAGCCTGCACACAGTTCACAATGACAGGGCTGCTCGATTGTTGCTTTTCAGAATTGGACTCTGCCTCCTTAGGGACCCTCCTGAAGGGCCTGCTCCTTGCTGTGGCTCTTAGTTTTAGTGGCTTCTCTGTATTCTCAGCCTTTATTGTAAGCTGCCTGGCCTTTCACTAAAGGTGACAAGGGCTGACTTTGAGCGAAAAATGCATAAATCTTAAGGACAAACATCTACCCACCAAAGAAGATTGCCAACGGTTCTTTATGGGGCAGCCTTTACAAGAAACCATCAAGAGACCTTGTTCTCAACTTTTTCCACACATAAAAAAAGAGAGAATGCTTGATTGGAAGCTGTGTTCCAAGTCCCTCACCCAGAACTGGTGGAAGCGGGCAGATATCCCCTGAGAGCTTGCTGGAGTTCACCACCACGTACACACCCACTCCCGTCTCTTTTGGCTTCTCCTGTAGCAACAGCCCTACCCACCACAAACCATCACATGGTACAGGCAGTCAGATACACAGTATCAATGAGGGTGTCATGTATCAGTTTCCTCGGGGACTGAAACATTCCGCCCACAGGGAAACTCCTTAAACAGGAAGGTAGACAAGAACATCAGGAAGTCCCTGAAACCGACTAGATTCACTAGGCTCCTCCATGCCAGAGTAGGCAATGAAAGAGGAAAGTCCCCCTCAGATGGAAAGAAGCTGAGCTGCAAAGGCCCTCAGACCAGACCAGCTGCCTGGAAGAAGCAGAAACCCACTGGGCTGCCTGGAAGAGGTTTAGACCAACTGAGGCACCTGGAAAGGACACTTTACATCCTCCTGAGCTGCCTGCAGGCTGTGCAGTGTGACCAGGTTCCCAGGTCTGTGAGGGTGGGCTTGGTGGTGCAGCTGTTTTTGCGTCAGTTCCTACTAGTAACCCTAATAAAACTCATTGGTTCACTATTCACCAAATTGGACTTTGATGGTATCTGTACTTTAGTCTGTTATGGGAATCCCTATCTGGGGTGTGTAGGTGTGTGTGGGGTGTGTGTGTGTGTAGAATTTCTCCAGGAAAAGTTTTGTCACACAACACAGGGGAGAAGGGTAGGTGTTATTGATCTCATTTTATAGGAGACTCACAGGTATGCCAGAGGCTGTTAGGTCACAAGAAGCTAAGGCTAAGAAAGCAACAGTGACTGTCCAGCCTCAACCTTAGCTCCCGTTGGTGTGATTTTTCAAATAAATGGCATTCCCTTATTTTAGCAAAAAATGTTCTGAGCCTGGTTAACAATGCCCTGCAGGGGCTCCGGTTCCCTCTCTACCTGTGGCCTTAGGCAGGTGCATTAGTTTCTCATAGTTGCTGTAACAAACAGTCCCAAGTTTAGCAGCTTGATACAACATAAATTTATCACCTTCAGTGTGGGTCCAGCATACTCACATCTGGGTATGTTCAGCATCCCTAAACCTTGAGGGAACAGTGTGTTTTCTTGCCTTGGCCAGCTTCCAGGGGACACCAGCACAGTTATGGCACCCTCCTCCACCGTCAGTTCAGTAACAGTGGGAGCACCTCTCAGCCTGTCATACTTCTGCCTCCTTCTCCCTCATATAGACTCACCTTTAGACTAGACTGGCCTCGCTAATCCATTAAGTTTTTTAAGACCCTAATGCATGTGACTTACCTGCGAATCCCCCTGGGCAATCTCATCTTAAAGCCTTAAAGCCCCGCCCCCTTGCCACACGGGACTGCCCATTCACAGCTGGGCACTGGGACATTTTAGGGGGCCACTGCAACAGGTCATTTATTGTGGTGGTTGGAATGCAACTGCCCCCCATAAGCTCACAGGGAGTGGCACTATTAGGAGGTGTGGCTTTGTTGGAGTGGGTCATGGCCTTGCTGGAGGAAGCGTGTCACTGTGGGGGAGGGCTTTGAGGTTTCCAATGCTTAGGATACCACCCAGTGTCTCAGTCGGCCTCCTGTTGCCTGCAAGATGGAGAATTCTCAGCTTTTCTCTAGCACCAGGTCAGTCTACACGCTGCCATGATCCCCCCCCCCCCATGATGATAATGGACTGAACCTCTGAACTCTAAGTGAGCCACCCCAATTAAATTGTTTCATTGATAAGAGTTGCCTTGGTCTAGGTGTCTCTTCACACTAAAGACCCTAACTAAGATACTTACACTCTTGGGCGCTATCTAACCTGCCCCGCCTACTCCAGTGGGACATAGACAGGGGCAAGGTGGATCTGGTGGCACACACCAGTTACTGTGTGGGCTGGAGCAATGGGTTCAAGAATTTGTGGTCAGCCTGGGCAACACAGTGAGACCTTGTCTCAAAATAACATTTTAAATGTTTAAAAATGACACTTATTTATTTGTGTATGTGCATTATCTAGAAACACGTGTATGGAGATCAGAGGACAGCTTGCAGAAGTCAGGTCTCTCCATCCTCCATGTGGGTCCTGGGGTTTGGACTCAGGTCAAGCACCTATACCCCCCCAAGCCATCTCATCAGCCTTCAAAATAAGAATTTGAAGTGAGGTCCTGGGTTCAATCCCCAGCAAAGCCAAAAGGAAAGAGTAGGGAACAGTTTTAAAAGTGTAGCGTGTCATGGGAAGACAGAGGGCCGTTTGCTGATAATATCTGAAGAGTTTCTGCACCCTGATAAACTTCTCTGCCGACGCAATAATTCGAATCAGACCAAATCAAACCGAATTAGAGAAGGCCCAGGTTTAATGGATACAAACGCTCCCAGATGGTTTTTGAGCCCCGCAGAGAAGAGCTGGGGAAGGAAAACCAGAAAATCACGTTTGTTCTCTGGGGGCGGGGACAGGTGGGGCAATTTAAATACCCTGTGGGCGTGGTCTTGAGCATCTCTGGGGAGGGGTCATTGTTTGGCTGGCTTTCTTGGAGAAGGAGTCTAGACTAAGGCGACTCCCAGGGGAGGGGGCTTGGGATGGAACATCCACCCGAACAATATCCAATAATCCAAAATACTCACCAAAATCCAGGATGTGGTCTCATGGTCAGAAGGGCCCCCACGCACCTGGACAGCTATATTGACATGGTCTCCCGGCAACTCCTCCAACTCCTCAGTGCCCTCAGGAGATCCCACAACCTATATGAGGCAGAGAAAGCATATACAGTTTAGAAAATAATTCTGAGCCAGGCTAACCCCACCTGCAACCTCCCTGGACTCTATTGCAGAAATCAAAATGCCTGTCATTCTTAGGCAAACAACTCAGGCTTCCTTGATTAAAAGTGTCTCTTCGGACAGCACTGCCTGCTGGACATTGAGGTTGCCAACTTTTCCAAAGGGTGGAGGAGGGTGGGAATAGCTGTGAATTTCACAGCTCTCATCGGGGCTGTTGGGGGAAGGGACCAACTAAAGTTGTGACTTTTGCCAATTTCTCAGAATCAACCATCAGCGTTCAGGACGGGATTGGGTCTCTGTTACCAATCTGTTGTCTAAGGACCCAGCAGCTGAGAGTTCGCCAGCTAGCAGAGCTTTCTAGGCACCAAAGCGACCAAATGAACAAACGGCACGGGAAGGAATGCCACCCCCTCCTTTGGAGAGAGCTCTAGGGTGGCAGCTTGGTGGCACAGGGCTGGAGTGTCTTTGTTAATCCTTCGGCCCACATATAAACACACCTAAGGAAAAACCGTTACCACCCACGGCTCCTTCTGTCTCTGGTCTTCTTCTCTCCCACGTAACACAACACATGGGTACAAGCACACAGACAAGTGTAGACATGCTTGGAGAAAATTACCTTCTTCCAGGTGATGACGGGGGTGGGCACAGCCTTCACCTCACAGGAAAGGAACACTTGAGCCCCAGTGACATTGTGAACATCTCGAGGTGGCATGAGGACCACAGGAGCTGCGAGAAGACAAAGGAACAATGCTTTACCCTGGCAGGTCAGGAGCCCAACCCTGGGCTCTGAGGGCCCACAGGAAGCCCTTCGAGGAGGGAGTGAACCCCTAGGCCTAGGATCTGTAAGCCGGTCTAAAGGGGGGAAGCAAGGTCCAGATGTCCGGTGGTCAGTGGTAGAGTTTGGGTCTCAACATGCCCTCTCCCTGAGTTCCCCCAACACCTCAGCTACCATCTGCTTATTTAATACCGGCTATGTAGCTCTTAACACCGAGCTATCTCACCAGCTCCTAAGATTTAATTATTTATTTATTTATTTATTTATTATGGTTTTTCGAGACAGGGTTTCTCTGTGGCTTTGGAGCCTGTCCTGGAACTAGCTCCGTAAACCTGGTTGGTCTCGAACTCACAGAGATCCGCCTGCCTCTGCCTCCCGAGTGCTGGGATTAAAGGCGTGCGCCACCAACGCCTGGCTTAAGATTTAATTCTTTACGTGAAGATAAACAAACACATCCATCATTAGGGAACAACATTGCTCTTAGCTTCAATGATTTGGTAAAAATTACGCATACACTAAAGAACTGTTTTAAAGTATATTTCTTGATGATTTATTATCCATAAATATTTGATGCTTTTCTGCTTGCTTACTTTATATACTCTGCACTCAGGGTCACATAGGGATTTCTCAGGTCTTACAAGGGAAGGCTTAAGAACCCTGAGGGTTAGGGGTGGTGTCAAGTCACTAAGGGCAGAGAAGCTCTTCTGCCTCTGTGTTGGGGCAGGGGGGGGGGCAGCTCAGAGAAGAGAGACTTGGGTTTTGTTTCTTTAAGAGGACCTGAGAGCCTGCAACACAGGTTAGACCCTTAGTTCACCCTTCACACCTAGCTTCTTAAACATACCAGGGATCTCTTCGGCTGGCGTCAAGTCTTATCCTGAGATACCTTGATGCTCTGACCTTCTCTGTGCTCAGGCCTTATTGTCCCTATTCTTCCCCAACAGGGGGGTTTCCTACCTGCAGGCCTCACCACACAGTCAAGTCCTAAACAAGGGTTCTGTTCATATTTGACCAGCTGCATCCCAGCTGGCCTCGGGGGTCCAGGACTCTCTACCTAGTCACACCCGTGTCGGACAGCAAGCCCAGCCATGAAGTCTGGCAAGGCCAAGGCCTGGCCATGGGAAGGCTGTCAGCTCTTGCCTCTTCTCTAGTGACTTGAGGAGACCCTTGCTTGCCTGGGCTGTGGCGTGAACCAGCCATGGAAGGAGAGAGCAATTACTGCCGTGGCCTGACATGCAAGCGAGAGCCAGGGACAGAGGTGGCAGAAAGATCACTAGATGAAGAAAACACGGCACACGAAAGAGGAATGCCACCGTTCTGGAGTCAGCGAACCAAACGGAATGGCAGGGCCTGTGCCCACTGGGATGTGGCTACAATTAGATAAGAGAACAAAGGGAGAGGGACAAAGTTGGTCACAGTGAAGGGTGCAGGGGTGGAAGGCCAAAGAAAGGACAGATGGCGTGGGCTGCCCTGTGGGTGCTAGGGATCAAACCGAGGTCCTCTGGCAGACCAGCCAGTGCTCTTAACTACCAAGCCAACAAGGAAAGGAGACTGGTATAGCCCCTCCAGACACAGTGAGGGCAGACCTTGTCAAGCCAGCGCCTGAGTATCTGCACACCCCTAGGGATGGAGAGCTCACTGCCTACAGAGCCAGGCCTCGGAGAGTTCTCTGATCAAGTTCACCCTCATAGGAGATGCTTCCTTCCTCTGTCCTCACCACCGATGATGCCAGCGCTGGAGTCCTTGGCACAGTGGCCCACGCCAGGCCACCTACCCTTGCAATCAGCCACGCTTTCAGCTCTGCCCGCACGACTGCTCTCCAAGGCCATGTCTAAACCTACAGCCAAGATTGCAGCCAGAGCTCCAGTGAAGAGAGGCCCCAAACTTCCAGTGTGCCCTACGGCCACAGGGGCTGCCTGGCAGAAGCCCCATCTGCCACAACAAAGAGGGGCTAATTTATTCACATCTCCCTGCCAGCACCTCCTCACAGCCACACAGGCGCTTCCAACCACAAGCCTGTCCCCAAAGGGCCGTGGGACAGCCACACCGCCTGATTCCAGGGCCTTCAATAGGTTCCAGAGGGACGCTCCGTCAACGCGTCTCACTTCCCTTCAAGTCAAGTCATACATTTTAAATGAGACTTCATCACTCCCTTTCAGGCCTAAATGAATAAACCAGTAAATCACATTTCCTGCGCGCTCCTCGAGAGTCCCCCTTCCCTCTCTTTCAATAACTACAATTAAGAAGCACTGTCTAGGGAAAGCTGCCTTTGCCACCGCTTTCACGGCAGGAAACACCATTTCTTTTACAAAAGAGCCGCTCCCTCCCCCCCCCCACACACACCCGCTTTCAGTGTTAAAGTGACCTTTCCCGATGCGTTTATTTATCTATAAATTCGCATGCCGCACACTACTCATTCTGGTGCGCAGATCCCCGTCGGACTGATGCAGAGGGCTGGGAAGTCACCATTGGAAGCAGAGCAATTCTGTGGCCTTGTAAGATTTCCTCAGGCCCCTGCTGTCAGTCATCTTCTTTTAATTTGGATGTATCTGGCATTAAATTTGCGTTCTTAGCCGTAACAGCTCTGCACAATCAATAACACTTGTGGTAATAGTACAGCTGTTCACGCCTTCCTATCCCGCAGTCCTATCGGATGCCAGAAGGGGGAGCTGCACAGGGCTAGCCCAACCTCCTTGGTGGGGGGTGTGATTCCTCTTTTTGGTTGTGGAGATCAAGCCCCACCTCAGAGCTGACAACTTCTTGCCTTTCCCCCCAGAGGACTCTACTGCATCCTCACATAAGCCCCGGAAGGTTGGTGTTTTACCTCCCATTTCACAGCCGGGAGCTCAGGCTTACAAAGGCGAAGAGCCTGGAGGAACAGGGGCTCAAATTCCATACAGTTCCATACTAGCTTTGATACTGAGACAACTGTTATCTTGGTGGGCTCCATCCTAGAAGAGGAGGGCAGCTCTTAAGAGATCGTGTCAAGGGGTCCCAGGCAGTGTTTTGCTGGGAGGCCTCACAGCTTACAGGGTAGAGTCGGAAAGTCACAAGCTGTGACAAGGCCAGGATACAGAGCCAACTCACCAGAGAGAATCCAGGCACCAGCTATACAGGGCACAGCCATGGGTTGAGGCACTACTGTGAAGTGCTCTGTGTAATTGGGAAGCTCATGAAGGGCTGGCTACCAGTGCTTTCGTGAAGACTGATCACACAGGTATTGAATGATGAACCAAAGTCTCAGGTCCCCAGATGGGTGGATAAGTGACCTCTAAAACTCATGTGTTGGAAGCTGAGATCTTAGTGTTACGGTGGTGGTGGTGGTGGGGTGTGTGTGGAGGTGACTGTGGATGGTGGTGGGTTGCGGAGGTGTTGGTGTGATCAGGTGGTGATGGTGGTTGTGGGGCTGCCCATTCAAGAAGTGAAGCCCAGCAAGAGGTCTTTAGATCACCCTAAGTACGATCTCAGAAGGGACTGTAGGGTTCTGGCGCCTTCTCTCTTCTGCTTCCTGGCTTGGGAGGGGAGCAGTGCGCTCCACCACACACTCCTGCTGTGTTGTGCTGTTCTCGCCAGCGGCTAAGAGAGAAATGGGGCTGTGGATTCTGGACTGGAACCCCAGGACCAGGAGTCAAGACAGAGCCATTCTGTCATGGTCACTGGTGGTATTCATGGTGGTGAAATGTCAGCATGGACCACACTCTGTCATTTAGGCAGTAAGCCACTCTCCTCGAGAGTTCCAGGAATGGTTAGCTTTCCTTAGGTCCAGGTTTTCCAGGGCCAGTCACTGGCCAGCCTTGCCAGCTGTCATGAAGTGCCAGTCTCAGGCATGATTTGGTCTCAATTATCCACACATCACCTCCCAGCAATGCCCACGAGGGACCGCCCATAACACTAGCAGGGCAACTCTGGTCCATACACTACTCAAGTGTGATAGCAGGTGCCAGTGACTCCCAGAGGCAGAAAGGACGGTATGGTGGGCAGGAGTGAAGGAAACCCACTTAAAGTTCTGCCTATGCTGAGTATTCAGTCTCAGGTGGGGCTGCTGCGGAACAGACACAGGTGCCCATCCTCCTTGGAACCTGAGTCAGGCTGTGGCTGCCTGGCACTCTTCCCATTAGGTCTGTGGCAAGACAGAGACATTATGGTGGAAGGGTAGAATGGAAGAAAGCTGTCCATCGAATGGCCGCCAGGAAGCAGAGGAAGGGAGAGAGATGGTTCTTGGGACAAGATTTCCCCTAAAGCATGGATGCCCAGTTACTTCCTCTAGTTAGGCCCGCCTCCCGAAGACTCCATCACTCCCAGGAGTGCCGCAGCTGGGGACTAAAGCTTTAATACACAAATCTTCCAGGAAAACTTCATATTTAAGCCACGACATACCTGCTGCCTGCCCTCCACAGGCCGAGTTGAGGAACACTTGAGGGCCCAGTGCAACCTTACACACGGTGTCATAAGGAGGGACCCAGAGACACAGTAGCCCATGCTACCCAGAACAGACCTTTCTTTTTGCTTGCAGCCCTCTACTGACCTCTGGTGACAGGTCCTATCTGGTGGTACCACAGGCTATGACCCTCAACCCTGAGGGTCTTCAGAGCTCAGGGAAACTGCAATAATTCAACACCCTGCAGGCTGGAGCTGGACAGCAGCGATCTTCAAAGAGCCCAGGACATAACTTCTCACCTCCGGGATGTGAGTGTTGCCATTATCCCGGAAGGAGCAGCGTTTTCCTTCCTGTCTACCTTTGACTGGAATAAAGTGGCTCTTCAGGGAGGCCAGTGGCTCCAGGCCAGTCCAGGCTTCTAAGAGGGTAAGTTCCATCTCTCTAACTCTTCCCGGCTCAGTACTTGCTTCCTTCTCATGCTCGCAGTGGTCAGGAAATCCAGGGTGGCACAGCTCCATCCATCCCAGGGCTACAGCAGGTACAGCCGCTCAGTTGTGTGTGGTCGGAGGAGGTAGGACCTCTGATAGGCAAAACAGTGCCAGAGAGACTCAGCGACCTGGGAGTCCAAGCGAGAGGCGGGTTGCGAACCCTTGTCTGCTCGGGAAGAGGACAACACTGCCCCACACCCTGGCATGCGGGAACCTAATGACAGCATCTGTGTCTGCGGTGTGGGTCTGCCCAGATGAAAGGACCTGCCTTGTTATTACTACATGTGGTGATCTGCCGCCCTACCCCTTCCATTAGATGAGTCCTTGGTGGCTGAAATGAAAGATCATCCTACATGCCGCAGAGATTCAAGTTAATGGTGTCATGGAAAGCAAGAATAGCCCGAGTCGTCCCCCAGGACCCTATCTGCTCGTATTAAGAGACACACAAGCAAAAAATTTAATGATCAACGTGCCAAACAGGCTTGATAATTTATGCCTATAATCACGGCTGGATGTGGAAGGAGCCCCTGCTTAATCCCACTGCCTGCAGCCTGTGATTCAAATCCCCTCCCTCGGCATTCATGAAAGGCTTTGGAACACGAGGCCCCTTCCTTTGTCCCTCTCACAAAGTGGCATTCACCGCCTCCTCTGGTTACCTGGTAACACGTACCCTGGGCTTGTAAATGGAGGAGGAATTCCAACCAAGGTGAATTTTCTGAGATTCTGGGGCTCAAGCTCTCTCGGAGAAGCTGCTGGGGCCCAGAGCCCCACAGGCTGGAGATGGAGGGCTGCAGTCTGCCAAGAGCCAGGCAGACAGACCTGGGGCCCTGACTCAGAAATGCCTTTTGGTGCGTCTCCATGTTCCCTTTTATTAAGGCAGTGGTTCTCAACCTGTCTGTCGAGACCTGTTGGAGGTCAAATAACCCTTTCATAGGGGTCACCTAAGACCATCGGACAACACAGATATTTACATTATGATTCATAACAGTAGCAAAATTACAGCCATGAAGTAGCAATGAAAATAATTTTATGGTTGGGGAGTCACCACAACTTGAGGAACTGTATTAAAAGGTCACAGCATTAGGAAAGTTGAGGATCACTGCGTTAAGGGATTAGGTTAAGACCTCCCTGCTCTCTCCAGTGACTGCAAAAATCAAGGACAGCAATGCATGCAAAAACAATGTCTAACAATAAAACAGTCACACATAGGTCTTCAATGTACAGGGCTCAAAGGATGCTCTCAATATTAGGCAGTGGGCAGTTTTGAGCAAAGGCTTCTGGGAAGGGCAGCATCTAGACCCAAATACCGTTTGCCACCACAGTCCAGCGGAGGCATCACTGGTCTCCACTGGGAAGGGGCTCATCAATATGTATGAACCCTCACTCCATTAAAGTGGAAGTACCTGGGTGCTGACGGCGTCTGGGAGGAGCTGAGCAGGAGTGACTGTCACCAATACTGAAGTAAAACTGTCTGTTTCCTTTCAAACGGGGTCCCCTGGGGCTTTGTTAAAAGTGCTCCTGCTGTGTCTCTTGAATTAAAGATGGCTTGAGGGCAGGCCAGAATGAGGTGTAGCCGGGAGTAAGGAAACAGCTCCCCTGTACAGGAACCCAGGCCTCCCTGAGAGCTTGTGGAGACAGAGGTGACAGGTAGACAACCATCAGGTCCGTCAATCTCGTGGGTGACACAAACCCTGGTGGAAAGGACAGCTGAGCCCAGGAGTGCCAAAGTCTGCCACTAATGAGGTGCTGGAAATTGGCTTCTGAATTGCTCCCTTTGGCTCCGAGGACCTCTTTATTCTCCAGGCTGGAGCCCAGGGCGGGCCTCGGAGCCCATAGATCAGAGCTGAGGGGCTGGCACATTTACTTGTCATTTGGTAATTTTCAGTGAATTAGGGGTGTGGGTTTTCCATCTGCCATCTGTCTGTACTCCGGTATCCATAGCAACCACCATCTGCCTGACTTAATATTATCAAGTCCACTCCTGAAAGAGTGCTGGACAAGGGGTTGGGACCTGGGAGGTGGCAGCCTTTCGTGGACATCTTGGACTAGTTCCCTGCGTCTTGGGTCTCTGGGTCTCCTCTGCGTAAAGGCGGCTTTGCACTATGTGCCTTGAAGGGGTCTTTCTCCTAAGAACAGAATGCCCCTCCAGGGAAAAATTACCCAAGCCCATCACCACTGGGAAGCTCTGGGCAGGGGGGCCTGGTCAGCATTTTTTCTGTGTCCTGTGTGTACCATTAGTGTTACCTGTCTCAGACAAAGGGAACTGCCTGGGAGCCAACTGCTGAGGTGGCAGATTGCAGCCGGTGACAGAACTCCAGGAAGGGAAGACGGGACTGTGTTGGTGTCTAGGGCAGGTACAAGCATTCCAAACAGAGAGGGAATAACAATGCCTCCCCTGGGGCCCTTGTGACTGGACAGGGAAATGAACCAGGCTCAATGTCACTAGGGGAGCCAGGAACTATCCAGGAGTACCTCCACCCCCCAGTCAGCACTGTCCCCCAATGGAGGAAGGACTAGGGAAGAGGCATGGTGACTTTTCTGTGTAACCCAGCCTGCTGCAGCCCTCACCGAATAGCACATGTCATGTTTCCCCGGATGGTGGACTTCCTGCCCTGTCTCCATCAGTTCACCAGAATACTGGATCTGAGCACATTTCCATGGAGTGTTTGGAGGGAGAAGAGAGTAACGCAATACCAAGCACTGTTTAAGGCCTGGAGAAAGGGCACCAGGTGTTTTTCTTAAAGCACTAACTTTGGCATTTGGTTTAGACTTTTCTCCTAGCTCAGGCCAGAAAACTCGAGAAGCCCGAAGAAGTACAGCCTTCATGATAGCATCCTGGGGACCAGCCAACCATCACACTTACCACACTTATCGGTCAGACACACTCTGAAAACTCCTGGCAAAACAGGCTAGTTTTTCCTGGACACGGACACTGATTTTTTTTTTTTAAATTACCCAAGACAGTAATCAGTTAGGGCACCAGGGAGGTGTGCAGTGTGATGCTGAGCTTTGAAGTCCCTGGCAACCCAGAGCTTTCTGTTCATTTAAGTGTCTTAAAACAAGACACTTCACATCACTTGCACTCTAGACTGGGGCAGACGCTGCGGTCCCATTATCTTCTCAGAGCTCAAGTTTCCGAAGGACTCATCTGACAGAAGCTCCCAGGGCCTTGGTTAATCTGGGTCTCACTGGATGCCCAGTATCCTGGTCTCTGTCTTGATGACTCTTCAATCCCATGTGGAACTCCTGCTGTCCGGGACCGTTCACCTTCCCTTCCTCTCTATTCAAGCAACCCACTTGACCCAGGACCCACTCCAATCCCATTTTCAAATAATTGCGATAGCAGGTTCTTAAGCATCCACCCTCCTGCTTGCTCTAGGGCTGGAATCTCCATGAAGTGTGGAAGGCAGCAGGCAGGGTGTTAGATTTCGCCCCATTCTTCCCCAACATGAAAGTAAGATGCGAAATACTGCTCCTGGAGGGGAGAGTGGGGCCCAGGTGGTGTCCACTTCTATGTAAAAAAATTCTTTGTCCTACACCTTAGAGCATTGGGATCCCGCTTTTCCCATTTGCCTGAGTCTTTTGGGGTCAAACCCCACTCACCGAACTCGCAGGGGCCATCGCGTGCCTTGTGCAGGTGGCCAGGGTGCACGCGGGGTGCGTGCCGGGCGCGCAGTCGTAGCGCGCAGATGCTGGAGTAGGAGCGGCCGTCGGAGCCACACACCGTGCCGCGCTGCGCGCACACGCAGAGTCCCGTGCCCTCGGGCGCCGTCTCCGTGGCGCGACTCGCACATACCAGGCCGGGACCACAGCGTGCGCCCACCCGTCCCCCACAGCTCGCGCCCTCGGAGCCCAGGCAGCGCGCACAGCAGCCGCACTCGTCTCGCGCGGCGATCCAGGGCGCTGGGCAGGGCGAGGGCTCGGGGCAGCGATCCAGCCGGCACAGGCCGCACTCGGGGTGTCGTCTGCCCGTGTCGCGGAGCCCGAGGCTCCGGGTCAGTGACGGCAGCAGCAGGAGCAGCAGCGGCAGACGCCTCATGGCCGGCGCCCGAACGGACGGCAGCAGCGCCTCTGTTCCGCTTAGCGCTAGGTGCGCGCAAAGCCACCGCGCCCGCCCCGTGCCTGCTGATTGGCCCGGCCTGCACCGCGGGGCGCCCCTCGGCCCGGGACCAGCTCCGCGCGGCCCAGAAGTCTCCAGAACAGCTCTGCCACCTCCGATTGAACTCAGTGGGAGACCCAACCCAGTTCAAACAATGACTTGTCCGCCAGCCCTAAATGTTAGGACTCTCGATCCTCCCACCAGGACGCCACTTTATGTTGTCCTCTTTCCAGTTTTGTTTGGTAACGGGACTCTCTAGTTTAAGATGTCAGATTTTATAAATGGATGGGTAGATTTCCTTCACGGCTCGAATCTCAGTTCCTCAGCCCTGCTGCCATAGGCTGCTCTGGCTATCAGGTTCTTGGGTATGTTTTTCAGGAATTGTTTCTGCCTGTACAAGCGTGGGTGAGCACATAACCCACTCCCCTCTTGTAAAACACCCACCGACACGGAAGGGCAGACTGATGTACGCACAGACTGTTGCGTTTTGTTTTGTTTTTTTGCCTACAGAATTCCACGTTTCTCACCTTTTTTTGTTTGTTTGTTTGTTTTGTTTTGTTTTTCGAGACAGGGTTTTTCTGTGGTTTTTTGGAGCCTGTCCTGGAACTAGCTCTTGTAGACCAGGCTGGTCTCGAACTCACAGAGATCTGCCTGCCTCTGCTTCCCAAGTGCTGGGATTAAAGGCGTGCGCCACCACCGCCCGGCTATCATGTTTCTCACCTTTTGTCATCTCTGAGATTCAGTCTCTCGTCCAATCAGTGGAAGCACAGGAGAAAAAGCTGTGTGCTCTCATGGGTGTTTCTTAGTGTTACATCCAGGTTGACAGGGGCCTTGCGTTGACTCGATACAATGATGTATTTCGGAGTTTGTGTGGACCAATCGTGAGTGTTACACTTTGCATAGTATTTAGATATACAATGCACAATATGTAATAATTTGTATTCTGTCCTTCTAAGAATGTTGCAGTGGGGTCCCTATGCAAGGGTCAGTGCACCTATGGCCTAGCTGGTAAAGTATGTTGAAAGACATAATGTGGGCTATTCACACAGGCTCCCACGCAGACTCTAAGCACCTCATCGCTGGCAAAAGGGGCCCCGTTGCTGGATGCTGATGTGTGGGCAGGGGACAGAAGAATTTACCAACCAGTCTGCCCAGGAGCCGTCACCTACTACTCTGAGTTTGCTCTCTTGTGTACTGTTGGCTTACTTCTAGAGAAGGAGAGAGCCTCTTGGTACCCGGGACCAGCTGCTGCAGATCTCAAGAGCTGCACCCGTTTGCCTTTCTTAGTCCAGTTCCTGCCCAGTTTGCAGTTTTCTGGGGGTGAGGAGGGGGAGTCCATATCCTGGAAAGAAGCCCCTGTGGAGGCTGCTTTATGTGGTGAGCAGAGAAGAACCATATGGTC
Source organism: Microtus oregoni (assembly GCF_018167655.1). Taxonomy (NCBI): domain Eukaryota; kingdom Metazoa; phylum Chordata; class Mammalia; order Rodentia; family Cricetidae; genus Microtus; species Microtus oregoni. The sequence continues at coordinate 3,037,463 of NW_024543076.1, read as the reverse complement.
AGGCACATAGAACAGAGCTGACCAGGTGCCTTGGGGAAGGAAGGGAGGGAAAGACAGCGAGGAGTAAAGAGGAGAATGCTGGGAAAGCTCTCAGCACTAAGATTCCATTCAACCCAAAGACTGCCAGCTTTACCTGGAATGGCCTTTTAACCTGTTCACACCTCTTGACCCCCTAATCCCATCTGTGACACTACCTAAGAAAATAATCACTCCCTTTGAAGACCTCATCCCAGAGTCGGCCACCGCATCACAAAATTGGAAACAATCTCATTGCCCACAGGCAGGCAATGATTAAGCAAAGTGTGGCCCATCTGACAATAGAGGACGAGGTAGACGCTGAAAATGAGCAAGATGTAGGCTCACGGAAATGCAAAGATGTTTATGATGTATTGCTTGGTGAGCTGGCCATTATAAAATGCACATCTGTGTGATGTCGTATGTGCATGTGAATGTGGGTCCTGCTGAGAGAAAAGGAGAGCGGGGGAGGGGGGGAGAGTGTGTGTGTATTTAATGCTGTGAAGAAAACACAGTGTTCATGCCACACAGCAGGGTCTGGAGACAAGAGCGATAAACTGTTGGCTGCCTTTCAGGGACAACCTTCTGGTAACTCCGTACTTCCTAAGGGCTCATCACTGCTCCAGGAAAGAGCAGGTGCCCGCCCTGTCAGTGAAAGAGCTCAAGGGTGAATCTTGGTGAGCATCGTGGAAGGAATCCAAGCTTCAGAGGTCGGAAAGGGTGGTCTGAACGTCCTTCAAACAGAACCATCATTCCCAAAGTCCAAACCCTGACTCAGACCAGGAAGCCCCAGCTGTGGCAAGCGTATAAAGAACAGAATTTGTCTGCTTTTTATGCAGACGCCGAGGGAGCGGGTGCTGAATGATGTCACTATGAAATTCATGTGTGCTTAATGCAGGGTGGAATATACAATCCCACAGAGGCGCATTTACATACTATCTACATTCCTTTTAAATGGTAGGGAAGGCATTATGTATGCATAATGGCCCCGAGAATTAAAGCTAAGGATTCATTTTCCAGCCCTGAACCTGAGGCATCAAAGTGTGAGTGAGTCTGAGGGGGGGGGGGGGGGGGGAGACGGACACGGCATACCAGGCTTTGAAGATGATCAGCTCCGTCTCTTTTTAAAATTGCCCCACGTCCACAGTCCAGCACAGTTAGTTATGTTTCTCAGCATCAGCTACAGACGGGGACCCCATAGGATGATGGGAAATGATGGGGGTGAACTCTCCAGATAGGGAAGGGAACTGGGACAGCTGGCGAGGTCCCAGGCACCTGGATAGTGATTAAACAGCAAGAATGAGTGTGACTTTGTGCTACACACAGGGCCTGGACACGAACACAAGGGGAGGCCAATTAATGGCCCAAAGCGGATGCATGCACATGTGTTCATTCATCCCTTAGGCCCAGAGATGAATGACGGGTGTCCCTGTCCCAGCGGAGCTCAAGCAAGGGAGGCCTTTCATCAATAGCCTAACACCGGGTCGGTCCTGGAAGGCCTCTCTGTGTTCTCAGACCCCTAGTGGACCACTCCACAGCAGGGGAAGGGGCCGTTTCCTGAGTGAAGTTTCATGAATGATGCGTGGGGGTTTCCAAGAAACATGATTGGTTTCGATGATGTACGCAGTGAGCTGAGCGGAACAAGATGCAGACCTCGGCAAAGACGGGCATTCAGAGGCTGAGCAGCTGACAAAAGAACCGCAGGGGATGCTTCTTCTGGCTGGAGCTTTGGATAAAGCACCGAGATAGGCCCTGGCCAGGGCTGCATTAGGGCAAGGAGGCACAGTTTTCTCTCTGGGCATCTGTTTGAGGCCACAGTGCAGAGCGGTACCGGAGAGGTCTGCCTGGGCAGAAGAGGAAGAGGTTAGAGTTTAGAGTTGGGGCAACAGGGCTTTAGGAGAGCAGGGACATGAACGAGGGAGGCGGAGAGGGAACCCCAGAATTCTTAGACCTTTGGGTGACTCTGTACAGTACCTACATGGAGCAGAACCAGGGCGTGGCACAGAGTGACGGGTGAGGCCCTGTACTGACGGGAGGCTGGCTGGAGATCAGCCTCGGTCAGAGCAGACTACCCCAGCCTCACAGCGTCCCTTCTGTAAGGTCAGGGACACTCCTATCAGCTGAGCAGCAGGACCCTGCAGAGGTGTGGGGCTCAGCACCACGGGTCTCCTTCTTTGGGATTCTAAACTGAAGTTATTCCAATCTCTCTTTGTTCTAGCCGTGAGGGTGGCAGCTGCTCCCTGCACAGGCCTCCTTCAACTTACCTTCCATTACATTTTGTCTATGATCTGATATAAGGACATTAACCGGTACTGGAAGTGGTCCCGAAAGGCAGCCCTCAAAGATGGGTTGCAGTCCAACAGCCAGCAAGCTTCACTAGAAATAAGCTCCGATAATTACCTAAATTATTTATGAAAATAGCAAGGAAGAAATGCATTTCTTAGCTGCAGGGCCAGCTGCTGAAAATGAAGGATACGGTTGAATCGTGTGGACTGCATAATCATAACCTAAGCTGAATCCGCAGCCTTGCCAATGTCCTGCATCAAAGTCAGGATATGGCTTCGGAAGTGGTGAGCGCCTGAGACTGTGGACTCTGAAGAAGAAGCCTCCCTGACTGGGGAAGCTTACCTGGTGTGTCTTTACTGAGGACCTTGCAGTAAGGCCCCCGTTGGCAGTTGCCTAGCAAGGATGCTTAGCTCCTGGAGACCTACTTCCTGTGACCCCCGGAATCTCAACAGGCTTCAGGCATGTGTGAACAGGGCAAGTATAACATCTGGGCTACAGAGTCACGTTTATTGATCTAGGTGCCCTGACCAGAGATTCTGGACTCGGAGTTGGGCTCAGGCAGCAGGAGAAGGCATTGCCCATTTACTTATCAGCTAGAGCCTAGAGATGTGATGACCCCTGTGTAGTAATATGAAGGTGACAGAACTTCCTCAGTGTGCCGCAGAGGAAGCAATAAAATGGCTTAGGGGGATGCTGGAACAGATTTGTCATAAACAACCTGCATGCCTGCCTCTGTGCTAAGTTCCCCAGTGGGCTCTGTCACTGCGACACTGAGACAGTCACTCGTGAATGAATCACTGCTAGGAATTGGCCCAAGGGAATCTAAGGCAGCAGATTACAGAGACACATGCAGTGTTTGATACAGCACTAGTTGTTAAGGTAAAAATAAAAACAACGCAGGTCCCCAAGTGGCAGCAGTCAGCAGTGGGCCAGGAGACCTCGGAGGGCCACGAAGGCAGCAGGTCCCAGGCAGGGAACCACGTGGCGGGTGAGAGACAGAGACCTATTAGGCATGCTGTGCAGAGAAAGTGGGTATTTGTTTAGTGGGTTATGGGGGGGGGGAAAGGAGAGAAGAGCAGAGAGAGAGAGAAACAGAAGGGGGAAGGAGAGAAGTGGGGAGAAGGGAGAGAGGCAGAAGCTACCTCTTCAGGAAAGAGATGGAAAGGAAGGACTCGCAGGCTAGAAGATGAAGGAAGATCCACTTGCCTCTGCAGATGAGGGAGGGAGTGGGTGGGGCTTATCTCTTAAAGGAACAGGACAGACCATTACACTAGTCACAAGAGTCAAACTGGGCGATGATCAGTCTAGGTGCCCAACAACAGATAGAGAGAACATGGCATATGTACATAGTGGGGTTTTATTTAACCATAAAGAGGGATAAATTATGTCATTTGTAGAAAAACAGATGGAACCGCATAGCCCCACATTAAGGAGAATGAGCCAGACTCAGACAAATAACACATGCTTCTCTTATCTGTGTCTCGTGTGTGTGTGTGTGTGTGTGTGTGTATGTGTAAATGTATGCTATGTATGTATTTTTATGTGTGTGTATACACAATTTTATGTATGGCATAAAAATATAATCTAGACTTTGGAAGAGGATTAGTGGGAGGGGATGAGGAGAAAGGGGAATACAGGAGGGAGAATATAGTCAAAATACATGATACACTCGAACGAAAATATCTTTATGACGCTCATCATTGAGAACAATGACTACACACACCAATAACAAGATACTCAAAGAACTACACTGATTTTCATAGTGTCCGCACCAGTTTTTTTCATTTTTCTTTTTTTTAAAATTTATTTATTAATTAAAGATTTCTGTCTCTTCCCCGCCACTGCCTCCCATTTCCCTCCCCCTCCCTCATCAGCCCAAAGAGCAATCAGGGTTCCCTGCCCTGTGGGAAGTCCAAGGAACCCCCACCTCCATCCATGTCTAGAAAGGTGAGCATCCAAACTGCCTAGGCTCCCACAAAGCCAGTACGTGCAGTAGCATCATTCCCACCACACTAAGTGGTTCTCTTCCTCATATCCACATCAGCATTTGTGGCCATTTTTCTTTTTATTCTTAGTCATTCTAAATGGGGTAAGATGAAATCTCAAAAAAAAAAAAAAACCCTTCACAGTACTTTTAATTTGTGTCTCACTGGTGGCTAAGGACATTTAACATTAAAAAAAAATTCTTTTGAGAACTCTCTGTTTAGTTTTTCATGCCCCATTTCAAAATTGGGTTGTTTCTTTGTTCTTCATGTTTAGTTTCCTGAGTTCTATGCATGCTTCCAGAGGAGAAAAGTACTCGTCAATCTTACTTAGCTGTGAGTCATTCAAGCTACTTTAATGACCAGCCTGACAAGACATGCCCACTGGTGCAACAGTGGTAAGGATGTTATGAGAGTAACCAACCACGTTCCGATTACATTTAAGGCCCACTCCACAAGATGAAACTCATATCTGGTACTGCCATCAGGGGCTAGAACACGTGGCTAGGCAGATCATAGTCCCTGGGGGGAAACCTACCACTGTTATTCAGCTAAATGGTCATATTATTAAGCCCCCTCCTAATGCCTTTCATTCATCCATAGACTAGTGCCTCTTGCACCCCTCACCAGGGACACTTCTTCCTTCAGTAGATGTCAGTTAACACAAGGATCCTCAACTGGTCAATTTACAGAGAATAGGAGACTTAGGGATGCTTAGCCCTAGATCGGGCATCTATATCTATCTCATGCCCTCATTCCAGGGCGCCAGCATTGTTGAGGAAGAGGGGGCTGACAGATTGCAGGGGCTGGGGGTGATAGCTGGCACAGCAGGGCTGATGCCTCTGTAAACTCACAGCTGAGACAGCAGGAAACAACCCCCTAGTCAGAGTCCTAGTTTATTACCTATAATAATGTTTTATAGCTAGCCCAAGGCACACAGCTGCCCAGTAAAGCCTCTCCATACTTTTGGGAGGTGGGTGGTCCTGGGACCACAGCTGGGGTGTAAGGGACAGCAGCAAGGCCCAGGAGAAGGCAACAGAAGAGAGGGGCCCCCTCGCGTGGGATAAGAAGCAGGGCAGCAAGCAGTGTTGTGAAACCAGGAAGAGGCCTGCTGCCTGATTTCACTCCCAGGTAAATGTTTGACTGGATGTTTGCCTTTTCTCTGAGTTTTGGGTCTACAGATCGAACTGGGCAGAATGCTAGTTCCTCAGAAGCCATCATAACCAAGAGCCCGAGAAACAAAGACGTACCCAGGGCAGCCGCATACAGGACAGCGGCATCCACCAGCACGCCACCTGAGGCTCTTTCAGCAAGATGCTTGCAGTCAGTGCAAGGTGAGCAGCAGAGGCTGAATTGAGAAGGGCTGTTCCAGACAGCCAGGTCCTCCTAGCTCCTTTGATGTTGGTGTTTAACAGATACCGGGAGAAAGGCAGGGACTGGCTAATTTGCAGGTAGACAGACATGAAACAGGGAGAACTATGGTAGATTTCCTCCCTGCCAGTTCAGAGACACAGAGAGTGAGCAGAGCCCAGGTAAAGACTTATAGGATCCTAACTTGGAATCTGTGGTTTCTCACTATGGTTCCTTCAGCTACTACTCTGGTGTAAAACTCCCTAGTCTCCCTCCCCTTTTAGATGGATATTTTAGAGTTGTCCACATTTATGAAGTATACTTTGCTGTTTAGGTATGCATATGGCACGCTGATTTGACCTCAGACATTTATGTTTTCTTTACGATAAGACGCCACCCACCCTTTGCATTTTGAAACATTTGTTAACTGAAGTCACCCTTCTGAGCCACAAAACAGTGGTACTGACTTCTCAGAACTGTAACTTTGTAGCCATGGCTAGCCGCTTCTCACCCTCCTCCTCTGCCCTCCCTGGATTCTGTCCTGCCCTGTGTTTGTATGTTTGTATGAGTCAGCCTTTGCTAGACACCCTATATGAATGAGGTCATGTCTTTCTGTCCCTGGATCATTTCACTTCCTGTAATGTCCTCCGGGTTCACCCATGTCGTCTCAGAAGACCGGATACTTATTTGAAGCTAACTAGTATTCCGTCACTCAGTTGTACTGTGTGTTCTTCATCTCCTCATCCACTCTTGGGCCACCTGGTAGATTCCATATCATGGCCATAGTGAACATTTATGAGAAAAACAAGGGTTCAGGTGTCTCTTTGATAGGTTAGTTTCATTTTCTTCATCTATTTCTTCACTGGCAGGACTGTTGAATCCTAAGGAAGCTGTATTTTTGGTTCTTTTAGAGTCCCTCTGCGGCGCATGATGCCCGTCTGTGCTCTATGCCCTGCCATACAGTTCCTGAGCTGGGCAAGGGGCTGGAGATCGAAAGACACAGAGACAGAGACACAGGTCATCCTTGAAACAGGAATGCACCAAGAATGCCCCCTTTAGTGTGTCCAGGAGCAGCTTACATAGGGATAGCCACACCCCAGCCAAACACACCAGAAACCATTCCCCTGCCATCAGGAACTCCTGAGGGTCTCATGCTCAGAGCAGCTGTAGGCACTCAGATCAGGGGAAAACAAGTTGTTTACAAGAAATTCAGGATCTGGGGGTTCACAGCTCCCAACACCCCTCCCTGCCCTTTCCCACAGTGGTCGTGCTGGTTACCCCCAAAGTGTATAAGAGTTTTTCTTTTTCCTGTCCTCAGCAGTATTTTCTTCCGTTATCTTGTGGAGAACTGCCATTCTGACAGGAATGGGCAAGCCCACAATCCTGAAAGACTCAGAGGAGAACCGGAACGGAAGGATGGAGAGCAGGGAAGCCCTTCCTAGGTGGCAGAAATCAAGATTTTTACTCTGATCTGGAAATATGGCGGATCAAGAACAGAAAACTGGCCCAGTGCCTTCTGGGGTTCCAGGATCTGCTCAGAATGCTGAGGGCTCACAAGGAAAGCAGGAGAGAGGGGAGCCGTGGAAACAAAGAGCGCATGCCAAGTGTCACCTAAAAAAGCAAGGCCAAGCAGATGGAGCACGCTGCGTTTCTCTGGATGTGGGAAGGGAACAGTGTGCTGAGAGCCCAGGAGAACCTGTCCCTCTATCCCCGTGTCCCCGGTGGGCTCTGTAGCCAGGAGAGAAAGGAGAGGCTAAGGTGACAGGGGCCTGATGCCATCAGATGTGAGTTTCTAGAAAGGTCCCTCTGGTCCACATGGAAGATGGGTTGAAACGCAACAGGAGTCTCTATGGTCATAGTGAAGGTGATTGTTGTGCCCAGATTACGACCCCCAGAGAGAGACCACCAGAGAGGTCCAGACTGTAATAACCAAGGTTTAATCAGCATAATACAAACATGTTTGGAAACCCTGTCTCCAAATGTAGAGAGAGGAGTTGTATGTCCTCTATGGGGTAAGCTTTTAAAGGCATAACTACAAAGAGGCTTTTTGAAGCTGCTTTGGCACGGGTGCAAGGACTTTTGCTCCCTCCCATTTTGCTAAGTCAGCTTTTTCCTTGTTCCTGAGTTAGGCCATCTTTATCAGCCTGTACCAGGTGGCTGGCTGGGCTGAGCTAAGTGACCTTGTGCTCAGAATCTCCCAGGTGGGCGAGGGGAGGGCCACTATCTTCCTGGGAAAACATTCTGCTAGGAAATTTCTTCTCACCCCTTTGAGAATAAGGGGTGAGGGTCCTACAGTGATCTCAACCTGGGCTATGAGCATGAACGGAAATGAATGGGTTCCATGGGGTTGGAGAAGACAGCAGGAGTTGCTCTGAGTCTGTGATGTGGCCTGATGGAAGGGTGGAGCCACAGCTCCTGCAATGAAGACTTTAGAGGACAAGCTGGTTAGAAGGCTATGCAGTTGGGACTCCAGGGAACACTCAGAAAGCGCTCCCCAGGAGGCAGGCAGCTGACTGTAGGCTAAGTAGACCCAGCCCATCTTGTGCTGGTTGCCTCACCCCCTTGACTTTGCAATGTGGGTCCTGTCCCTAAGAGCATCTTTCAATCACAGTTTCTTCCCTGGCTCTGGCCTGGCCAATCAGGGCCCTTCTCACAGGGAGGCTCCAGTCTGAGCATGCGGCTCAGGTTTTTCTTCATAAAACATGAGGTCATTACCACTCCAAGGACCCTGGCCACAAACTCTCTCTACCAGAATCTTACGTCCAAGTGTCTGAATGTGTTTCCCAATTGAAAAATTTAAAAAGTGCTGGGCTTTCAACTCTGTTACCCAATGGCACACTGGGCTTTCTCTTGGTTTTTCTGAGATATTCTGTGGGACTGTGGAAGGGGCTGGCAGGAAAGGACCTAGAAGACCACCTGCCCACCACACAGCATATGGCGTCACCTCCATTGGGTGGAGCACTGCTGTGTTGGGCAGATGTAGGGAAGGGCTGGAGAGATGGCTCAGCGGGTAGGAGCACAGTCCTTTCTTGCACAGGACGTAGGTTTGGTTCCTAGGACCGGTGTCCAGTATCTCACAACTCTTGGTAACTCCAGTTTCTGGGATCTGAATTCTCGTATGGCTCCTTGAACACCTGCACATGTGTAGAAACTCACACATGCAAATGATAAAATAAATATTTTTCTTTTTTCCCATTTCCTTGAATACGTATGGGTGTTTTGTCTGCCATTATGTCTGTGTACCATGTGTATGCCCTGTGTCCATGGAGACCAGAAGAAAATATCATATCCCCCGGAACTGGAGTTGCAGATAGTTGTGAGCTGCCATGAGAATACTGGAAATTGAGCCCAGAGAACAACCAGTGCTCTTAACCCATGAGCTCTCTCTCTGCCCTTGATAAAATAAATCTTTAAACAAAGAATGGCAGGGAGTAGAAATGGACCCCTTTCTTTTTCAGTTGCCCTTTGTTGTTGTTTTCTTCCATGATGGCTGCTTTGGGTTTTTCAAGCACTCATGAAAACAGCCATGCATGCTTCTGAAGGGAAGGCAGCAAGCAGGAGCTGGTCATGCCCGGCAGGAAATAGGCCGAGGCAAGAAGAGAAGAGAGGCCTGCATACAGAGAAAGGAGGGGCCAGGGAGAAGAGAGAAGGGAAGCAGGGTGTGGCTGAGTGGGCCCTTGGTATTCTCCTCATCCTCAGGGGTTGTTTCTCAAGGACCTGCTGAGAAAGGAGGGTCTCTGAGCCCCAGCGACCACGGCAGACCTGTGCTGACACAGGTCCATTTTCCTTGGGTGGTTTCTTTGATAGAAGAAGTTGGCTGCTCAAGGGGGCAGCTGGGCCATCTGAGCACAGTTGCCCTCTCTGGGCTATGTTGCTGGGTTGGTCATGGGACCAGCACCCTGGCTGTCCGTTAACAAAGTGAGGACTGCAGTCCACCTCATGGCAAGGGGCCCAGGGCAGGGAGCCCCTGATAAGGTAGCCCTGTGACAGTGACTCACGGGGCAGAGGAGGGAAGGTGCCAGAAGGCTGATCCTGGGAGGAAGGGCACTCTCCGGGGAATTGGCCAAGTGCTCTGGGGTCTGGGGAAGCAGTCCAGCCACTGGAGTTCCCTTCAGTTCTTTAAACACAAAATTAACTAACTAATTAACTAACTAACTAACTAATTTTACTCTTCCTCCTCCTCTTCCTCCCCCTTCTGTGGTTCTCTTCAAATTTTGAAGACAGGGCCTCATTCTGTAGCCCAGACTAACTTCAAATCCAATATATAACCTAGGTTGGCCTCAGACTCCACATAATCCCAGTCCCCCTCATCCCCACCAGTTTCCCAGAGGGCTTTGATTACAGGGTGAAGGTGCCCAGCTGGAAAAACCCTGTTTATTCTCAGAGCTGTCCATCTTGGACGAGGAATGGAGAAAGGGGAGCGGAGGGCTTGGAAGAGAACCTCATGCCAGAGGCTAGCCTGGGCTACAGAGAGAAACCCTGTCTCAATGTCACCCCTCCCTCCCCAAAAACCACCTAAAACTAAAACAAGCCTCTCATGGGCTTGGATTCCAGAGACCAGAATTATGGGATTCTGTGAGCAGAATGGAGGAGGTGGTTTCATAGTTGGGGGCTCTTTCTCCCCTTCCCTCTCCCCCTTCCTCTCCCTCCCATCCATTCCCCTCCTGTCTTTTTTCCTCCTCTGTCTATTACCTCCCTTCCTCTGTCCCCAGTGGCTACACTAATTCCCACCAAGGGTCTTACCCTCTGTACCCTCACCAACACTGGCTGCTCAGGGACGACCCACACTGGTTAGCATTGGTTACTGTTGTCCACTTAAGTTTTTTTTCTTATTTTAAGAAATGAGAGTCCAGATCATTTGCCCATTCAGAATTATAAGTTTTTTTTAAATAGTGTCCTTTTCCCTTTGTTACTAGCTCACAATTTTCAGACTGTGTTGCTTGCACGTTTCTCTCTCTCTCTCTCTCTCTCTCTCTCTCTCTCTCTCTCCTTCCCTCCCTCTCTCTCTCATCTTGACTTCTTTCCCCTCGTTCTGACCACATGCTGGAGTGCCCATCTCTCTTTTCCCTCGTTCTGACCATATGCTGGAGTGCCATCTTTTTTCACGTAACCTTCAGTGCTCTGCTCATGATCAGATCACACTCCTCTGGTTGCTAGCACTGAACTTTTGGTTTTCTCGCTCTAAACTCCACTCCTGCTTGTTCACAGTTAACGTTTATCTCTATCTGCCAAATGTGGACACCCTTTTTTTCCTAGGCCATGCCCAAAGGCAGGGGTACAGCTGCCAGCAACATACTAGGAGATGTGTCATGACGGGCTCTTTACACAAAAAGAGGCATAGGCTGTACGTGAGTTTGTTATAGTTTATACTGATAAAACAGGTAAGCACACGGCATACACACAGTTGTAAATACTCCCTGCTCCGTATTCCAGTTCCACAGAGCCAGTGGGTTGTCTCTGAATGGCAACACTGTTTTTTACTGATCCCTTGTCTCCGGGCAAGCCTAGGACTACAGCCGGTCAGTGAGCCCGGTTTCGACATGAGTGGTGGTGGACGCTTTGTTTACATGAATGAGTCAGACAAATGGGGAAGAAACAAGACGCTGCCAGGGAAAAGGCCCTGCTCCACCCACGGCCGAAACTGCTTTTGTTGAGCCATAGATATGAGATTTTGAGTCTTGGAAGAACAGAACCTCAGAAGAAAACAAAAGAAACCATTTTGGGGCGGCTCACAAAGTATAGCTACAAGTCTCCCAGGCTTGGGGCTAGAGAGATGGCTCAGCCGTCAAGGGCACTGACTTCTGCCGAGGACCCAGGTTCAGTTCCTAGCACTGACATGGTGGCTCATAACCTCCTGTTATTCCAGTTCCAGGGGACCTGATGACCTATCTCTTCAGGCCTAGACATACACACAAATACCCAACACATCAAATGAAAATAAATAAGTCTTAAAAAGAAATATAACAATTAAAACATCTGCATTATAGACATTTTCTCGATCATTTTTAGTCTTTCCACGGAACAGTCAACCCAGCCCTGATTGGCAGTAGTCGCTGGTTCCACCTGGATTCCTGCCACGGCTGATTCCAAGCCCCAGGGTTCAGGAGGGCAGTGTCCGTAGTGCAGATGAGGACATACTCCCCAGGACTGTGGCATTTCCAGTCTTCATTACTTACGCCATGAATGTAACTTCTTTAATCTTGTCTGCTTGATTTTTGATGGTGGTGTTTAATAACTATCGTGTGGTGTTCTCCTGGTGACAGCCGATCCTGTCAAACAGAGCCAAGCCAGCCTCGGTGACACCTGTGTCCACCTCAGCCCTCCAAGGCTAGATTCTGTGGATTTGTGGGATTCCCGGTAAAGCAGGGTCCCTGGCCAGGTGGTGGTGGTGCACGTCTTTAATCCCAGCACTCAGGAGGCAGAGGCAGGTGGATCTCTGAGTTCGAGGCCAGCCTGGTCTACAGAGTAAGTTCCAGGATAGGCTCCAAAGCTACAAAGAGAAATCCTGTCTTGGAAAAAAGAAAAAAAGAAAAAGATAAAGAAAAAGCTGAGTTCCTGGCGCCAGGTATGCACACAGTGTCCTGTGCAGACACACTGAGCCCCTCTCTGAACTCTAGCCTCTAAAAGCAGGCTCTTCTGGAAATCGTTGGCCATCCCAAGTTCCTCTGTGCCAGGCACCAGCTCGACTCCAGATGGGTGATCAGAAAGTCCTAGAGCGCTGGAGCTTCGGCGAGGGGGAGACTATCTGCATTCTAGTTCACGTCTCCAAGCACTCCTCTGACCATCAGAAGTGGAGTTTCCGGAAGTGGAGAGCTCAGGATTTATTATTTCGATTCTTTAGCATTTTTCAGGACTCACGTAACCTAGGTTGCCCTGTATGTCTGAGGACGGCCTTGAATTCCTGATCCTTCTGCCTCCACTTCCTGAGTGCTGGAACTGCAGCTGCATATTGGATTATTGGTTTGGATTTGAACTATTTAGTTGGCACCAATAGCAGCCAACGTTTGTGGGTGTGATGTGACGGTCCTCATATTCAGACACTGGGTGATGGTCCGGGCAGGGCCATTAGCCAGCAGTCCTCTCAGACAGTGATCTTTGCTGTGTGGTGGGAGCAATCTCAATCCTCCCCTCCAGCTCTCTGGAAGCATTCGGTACTCCACTGCTGAAGGTGGCCACTCTCTGTGCTCTGTAACATGAGCCTGTGCCCGTCTCCCTCTGCTGCTTGAGCTGATGCAGGCTCACGCATCCGCATCCTATTTTGTAAGCTCAGACAATTCTATTAGAGGTACTTACCTGACTACGCACTGTGTTTGCTGGTTCTTCTGTTCTTGCTGCTTTTAAACCCTTCTTTATAGTTTCGTTTTTCTTACTGCCTGAGGATTTTCTCTAATGTTTTTTCAGACAAATGGAAAATAGTTTTCAGTTCTTGTGCTCATAAATATGCAATGACTACATTATTAGATGGAATGTTACATGATAATACATTTAGTATTTATATATTTAAAGTAAATATTTACATATTCAAATTCCTGAGGCTGAGGGATAACAGTGTTTTGCTGATTCCTTCGTTCTGCCTCTAATTTTCCTTGGAGAGCGCGCCCTCTAGCGTTCGCTCTAAAGACAGCCTGGGCTCCCTGCACTTCGTCAGGAGGAAGGGAATAAATACCGTATTTGGAGTCTTTGGCTTCCTTGATGGCAGTCTTCCCCGAAGGGTCCTGTGTTTTGAGTGGGTGCTCGTGTGTGCTTGACAGTTCCATGGAGTATATGCTGTCTGTGTTGGGAGCCTGGCTCTAACCCACGCCAGGTGTGACTTAAAGCTGACTTTCAGTGGGGAGGGGAGGGAGAGTGTCGTACTAGCTAGAGAAGTCCTAACACTCCGGTGGCTGGCCTATGAAGCTCCAGACTCTCTCCAAGGTCCACTCCTGGTGCAGCCACTGCCCTTCTCTCTGTGACCCATGCATTTTCTACTGGAGATGTAAATATATTGTCCCTGGCTGGCCAGGGCCAAAGGTAGGCTACTGGGTTAAGCCGTCCTGTCTTTGCCGCTCCCATTGTAGGTCCATGTCAGCACTTGGTTTCTGTTTCCAGACACACGCCGCTCTTGCTCATTGCATTTTACACTATGTGTGTGTGTTTGAGTGCATATGCATGTGTGCATGCACATGCCATCCTGTGACTGTGGAGGTCAGAGGTCATCCATTCTCTCCTTCCACCATGTGGATCCTGAGGGATTGAACTCAGGCTGTCAGGCTTGGCGGCAAACCCCTTTGCCAGTGGAGTCATCTCACTGGCCCGGCTCTTGCTTCTAGCGTGGGTGTGGAGCTTGTTCCATGTGGTCTCACATTCTAGAGTCCTGCTGGCTCTTCTCTTCTCTTTGGCTCAGATTTCTGACTTTTGGCTCTCAAGTATGGCTTCTTCCCTCCCTGCCTTCTTTCCTTCCTACCACATAGGGGTTCTGTGTGGGTGGGATGGAGAGGCCGATGCTCGTGCCCAGCTTACCTTCTTGAGAGCCGAAGTGGAGCTACACTCTGTCTTCCTTCTCACACCTTGAGCCCCCTCCGTGCTATCTAGATGTTTCCGATCTCTGGTGAGACATGAGCACCGGCTGCCAGGATTTTAGGGGAATCCCAGGAGATGTGTGTGTTCCTGGTCACCCTTGAAGGTTGCTCTCCCTGAGACCTCCGAGGGGCAGGAGTCACTGGTTTCAGGATGCAGCCAAGGAGACGGCTGGCTGGGTGTACCAGAGTCAGCAATGGCAAGAGCAAAGATGGGAGGGGTGGTCGTGTGATGGGCTGTGGTGCTGTGCAGTCAGGGCGGCGGGAACAAGGTGTGGGAGGGGTGGTCGTGTGACGGGCTGTGGTGGTGCTGTGCAGTCAGGGTGGCGGGAACAAGGTGTGGGAGGGGTGGTCGTGTGACGGGCCGTGGTGCTGTGCAGTCAGGGTGGCAGGAACGAGGTGTGATGGAGCCTAGAAAAGAGGAAAGAGAAAAAGCCTTGTCAGGTAACGCTGCCTGGTGATTCTGCCTTGAGAGCCCACCAGCCTTGTCCTGCACTCTTAAGACATACCGCGGTGTGTGGTCCATTGGCTCCCCTCCTGCCCCAGCAGCTCACTGGCGTTTCTGACCATGGCTGTGAAAAACCAGGTCCATAGACTGACTTTCTGAGAAGCTAATGACGCTTCCGTCTCAGTCCTTTCGCCTGCCCAGGGCCCTTCCGAGGCTCGGCGAAGACGGGAAGGACTCTGGTTAAGGGATTTCGTGGTCATTAGTTTTTCTTAAAATGAGAAAACGCAGGTATTTCTGTAATGTTCTGTAAAAAGAACGTCCCACAAAACCCAAATCCACCCATGACTGTGCCATCCAGAATGAATGGGGGTCTTAGGGCCAGCTCCAGAGATGCTGGCTAGATCATCAGAGCGATGGATGACAGCAGTCCTTTGGGGGAGACGGGAGTGAGCAGGCTGGGGCTTGGGAAAGCAAGGAAGGAAGCTCAGATGGTCCAAACTCCCGAGAGCAATTGTGCAGCCTGGAGTTAGTGCTGTCCCAGTCTGATGATGTGAACCTGACTTGTGGCTGTTTTCCAGGACCAGGGAGCTAAATGTCACTTGTGACAGCTCAGTGGACAGGGAGGTCTTCCTCCATTACTCCCTCATCCCATCAGTAAGTACAGGAGTGGGAGCATAGGGGAGGGGCACGGAGTATAGGGGAGGGGCACGGAGCCAGAGGCAGTGAGAGGGAGGGTGTAGTGAGGGGTAGGGAGTGGGGGATGCTCCACCACAGGACTTTTGGGCAGGCCTGCATCACTCAGGGGAGAGAGCAGATTGTTTTAAATCCAGTGTGCATCCAAAGCCACAAAAGAAAGCATTTAGTGTCCAAGAGTCAGGGATGTGGGACTTTTGGCAGCGTGCAAAGGGGGCTTTCTTTCTTCTTCTTTTTGTGTGTATGTGTGTACAGGTGTGTGTGTGTGTGTGTGTGTGTGTGTGTGTGAACATGTGTATGCATGCATGTGGAGCCCAGGGCTGTCCAGGGTACTGTTCCTCAGATGCAGCTCACCTTTGGTTTTTGTTTTTCGTTTTTAAAATTGATTCATTTATGCATGTTTTGTCTGCATGCACTACATGCATGCTGCCTAGTATTCTTGGATGCCCTTGAGCTGAGGTTATGGATAGTTGTGAGCTACCATGTGGGCACTGGGGTTGAACCTAGGTCTTCTGGAAGCAGGCAGTGCTCTTAACCGTGCCCTTGACTGCGTCCTCTCTGTAGCCCTCACCTTGTTTTTTAGAGTTGGAGTCTCTCATTGAGACCTGAGGCTTGGTGACAACCAGCATACGGGGATTTGTTTGTCTCTACCTCCCTGATGCTGGGATTACAGATGTGTGCCACCACATCTGTTTGCTTGTTTGTTTTAATGTGGATGCTGGGGATCGAACTCAGGTCCTCATGCTTGGGCAGCAGGGGTTTTTCTAAGCTATTTCCTCAGCCCCAGGAAGGATTTTTCTAAGGTCATCTTGGAAGATGTAGTGAAGAACATTCCAGACACAGGGGAAAGCATGTGTAAAGGTGGAGGGTGGAGGGAGGCAGAGTGGAGAAAATGAAAACTAACATGGAGAACTGAGGGGTGGGAGAGTCAGGAGAGAGCCCTGTGGGAGGAGGGTTGAGCCAAGAGGGTCAAAAGCCCAAGCCAGTCTGGGTTACCAAGCGAGTTCAAGATTCTTCTAAACAATCTAATGAGACATAAGACCCCACCTTTAAAAAAAAAAGTAAAAAGAGGGCTAGGTACAGCTAGGTACGTAGCTCAGTGGTAAGGCATTGTCCAGCGTGTGCAGGACCCTAGAGTCAATCCACAATATGGGGAGGAAGTGGGAGGGGAGACTTTCTGGTTTGGGGTGGATAAAGGAACAGGGCAATAAGAACATGGTGAGTTTCCCCTAAATCATGCTGACATGCCAGCTAGGTAGCCTGAGAGAGCTGGAGCTTCCTGGTCAGCAAGGCGAGGACTGGACACACGCCTGTGACTCTTCTGTGTCATGAAAGTTTTTACTAGGGAGGAGAGCAGGGATAAGGACTCATACGAAGTCGGGGAAAGAATGAGCTAAGCAGGAGCTCGGAGAGGAAATGGGGAGAGCGAGAATACACAGTGGACAAGTCAGGGACGATGGCCTAACGAGCAGGGTGCGGTCGGCCTGGGGTACTGCTGGCAGATCACCCTGGAGTCAGGCATTGCCTGGAGCAGTAAAATGGCTGCTGGTAACTGCAGTCACAGCTTCTTTAATGCAATGACAGGGTCTGAGCTGCCAATAGAGATAAGAAAATAGAGAGAACACATACAGACAGTTATCAAGAAGTTCCCGATCAAAGCAGGATAAAGGACGCGTGTCTGGTGCCTGAGAACATGACCACATCCACAGAGACGAACGGGAGAAAGATCTGAAACTTGACAGGCATGACTGCCTCTCTACAGCAGAGACAAGGGTACAGGGAGGGTGAGCTTCCCTCCCAGCATGTGTGGGAGACGTTGGACTTGAGCTTCTATCTGTGAAGGCCTACACAGAGGGAAGATCAGTCCAGAACCTTCTGGTAGCTCTGAAGTACGTGGAGTTCAAGGTGTCATAGCTGCTTTAAGCTCTCCGCTTGCCCACATGTTTTTTCCTGTGAGGCCACCAAGGTCACGCTGAGGGCCACTGGGTCCTCTGACACACTGTCCTCTCCTTACAGCTTTTCATCATTTTGGTCTTGTCCTTCCTCCAACGACGCAAGCACTGTAGACAAAGAAATGACACCTTCTACCTCCTGGGGGACCGCTTTGGAATCATCGTGTGAGTGGATTCAGTGTCATCCCCTGACGTTTGGGGTACCCTGTTGTTGGGACCAAGACAAAGAAAAAGGCCACATAGCGCCGAGGATCCAGTCTTCTCCCCCGTACCCATCTTGTTCTTCTATTCTGTGTTAGGGTTTCCATCGCTGTGATGAAACTCTATGACCAGAAGCAGGCTGGGGAGGAAAGGGTTTATTTGGCTTACACTTCCACATCATAGTCCATCACTGAAGGGAGTCAGGACAGCAACTCAAACCAGTAGGAACCTAGAGTCAGGAGCAGATGCAGAGGCCATGGAGGGTGCTGCTTACTGGCTTGCTTCCCCCCTGACTTGCTCAGCCTGCTAGTTTACAGAAGCCAGAGCTAGCAGCCTGGGCGGTGGCCCCACCCATAATGGGCTGGGCCCTTCCACATCAATCACTAATAAGAAAATGCCTTACAGCCGGATCTTATGGAGGCACCGTCTCAGCTGAGGCTCCCTCCTCTCTATAAATGACTCTAGCTTGTGTAAGTTGACATAACATTAGCCAGTACACATCCCCTTCCTAAACAATGCTCTGAGACTCCAGAACCTTCCAAGCTACTTCCACCATCAGCACCAAGGGCTGTGAAGATAGGAAGAAACTTCTGAAGGAGATCTAGACAGCTGTGGAAAGAGCCCTCCATGAAAGCTTCATTGCTATGACAGACCTGAGACAGAGACAACTTAAAGGGTAGAGGCTTATTCAGGCTCACAGTTTAGGAGAGTGCAGTCCGTCATGGTGAGGAAGGTGTGAAGGTTGGTGCAGCTTGGTTTGTGGGCAGAGTTCCTCACAGAGCCAGGTCAGGGAGCAGAAGCTACATAAAAAGCAACACTGGCCTATGACCTTCAAAGGCCCACTCCTACTGACCTACTCATGCCATCCAGAACCTTCTCTGGAGGTCCATAGCCTTCCAAAACCACACCATTGGCTGGGGATCAAGTTTTCAAACACACAAGACAGTAAGAAATATTTCACATCCAAACCAAACGCCTTCCCACTCTGGGGACTGTGGCCACCTGGGGAAACAAGAGGCAAAGGTTCCTAATGACCCAAATCAGCCACCTTCTGGTTGGGGTGGCATTATGAAGCACAAATGAGATCGTGCCCGGCTTCTGGGGCCCTCCTAGCTCTGCCATTCTGCATGTTGGCACCTCTCGGCACATTTTTCTTGAGTTTCTATTATTCTGTGTCATGACTCCATCACCACCATCATCATCACCTTCATCAGCATCAGCATCTTCATGGTGGAATTAGTATTTATTACACTGCTATTAGTCCAGATCCTGGGCCATTTTCTTTGCTGGTCTTAGTTCCATTAACCTCTCACATAATATAGTGGAGGTTGTCACACAGATAAGAAAACTCAGGCTCAGAGAAGCTGAATGACTTGCCTAAGACCATGGAGCTTTTCCCGAGACTGCTTTGATCTTCTCTCTCTGTTCCTCCTATGTCACAACCTGATCAAACCCATGCAGTAGACATCTCGAGAGCTCAGCCTTGGGGAAAGAGGCCAGGATGCCAGGACAGAGGCTAAGGGTGAGCTGGAAGGTAGGAGAAGTCCAACCACAATACCGAGGATGCTGGAGTACCAGCAGCTGGCTTCCTTCCGGACGTCTCTTGTGGGGCTTCTCACACTCCAACAGGTGTAAGCTACACAACAAGGCAAAGGGCTGAGACTGGCTGGCTTACTTTTTCCTATGGCTGTGACCAAATACCTGAGAAAAAGCAACAGAGGGAAGGAAGAGTTCACTTGGGCCCACAGTTTAAGAAGCAATACAGTTCATCATGGCAGAGAAGACACTGCGGCAGGAATGGGAGGCAGGTTGTCATGTTGTATCTGCAGTCCAGAAGCAGAGAGAGATGGTGCTGATTCCTGTTCACATTCTCCTGTTTGTTCAACCAGGATCCAATGTATGGGATGGGATGATATTGTCTCTATTCAAGACCAGTCAGTTAGACCTTTCTAGAAACATTGTCATGGATGTGCCCAGGGACATGTTTCTGTGGTGATTCTTCTTCTTCTTATTTTTTATTTTTTTGGTTTTTCAAGACAGGGTTTCTCTGTAGCTTTAGAGCCTGTCCTGGAACTAGCTCTTGGAGACCAGGCTGGTCTTGAACTCACAGAGATCCACCTGTCTCTGCCTCCCGAGTGCTGGGATTAAAGGCTTGTGCCACCACTGCCTGGTTCAGAGAAATTTTTTTATATTGCTTCTTAAAGGTTTATTTTTAGTTGTGTGAGTACAGGTGCCCTCAGGGTCCAGAGATGTCAGAGGCCCCTGGTCCTGAAGTTAACAGATATTTAGTTGTGAGTCGCCTGACACGGGTGCTAGGGATCAAATTAAGTCTTCCACAAGAGTGGTACGCACTCTTAACTGCGGAGCCTGCTCTCTGGACCCTCATTCTGTGTGTGTGTATGTGATGTTTCCCCTAAATATTTTTTAACCTTAATTTTTATTTTATATGCAACATCGTTTCTGTTGTTTACAGGCCTCTGGACTTCCTAGGAACTTTCAGCAACCGATGGTCCTATGGAGTTGCCTTTGGGGCCACAGCCAATAAAATCATGTTCTTGTTCTCAGAAGGCTACCAGCCCCTGGAGGTTCCGCAGTGGGCCCAAGGTACCAGGCCTACCTCACACATCCTGGGAATGTCACCTGGACATACTTGCTCTCAGAGGCCAAGGGGATTGTCTGGAAGGATAAACTCTGAGCAGCCACATTCTTCTTGGCCTGTAACTTACCCAAAGTCAATATTTGGTAGTCCACAATGCTTTCCAGCTTGCCTGGGGAGCGTCCCCCAGTTAGACTCAGAGGTGCTTTGAACCAACATAACAAAGGCACAGGAAGTAGCATCTTCCTCAGCCAGTCCCCTAAGCCTGTTACCTTCTAATAGACACAGTTTTGGGGGCTTCTCCTCAAGGGAAGGAAGCGGGTTTCTTTGACTACTGGCCAGAGACCTCTCTCCCCAGGCTCTGTGCATTACGTAAAGGAGCTACTCTGACCTACATGTATGGTGAGCTCTTATACAATTCCAGAACTGTCTCTGCATTGTCTAAACTCCTGTGTACCTGCTGGAGCACAGTCAACACCTCCAGGAAGGCTGCCCCACTCTGCCTCCTGGGGATGGGGTGTCACTGGCTTCCTTGTCTGTGTCCCTGTGGCAGGATGACTGGGTCTCTGCTGCAGCTCATGCCACACCACTCTCCTGCCGGTCTCCCCCACTGTCCTGTCAGCGTCTCAGAGCGAGAACACTGGCCGTTCTGCTGTGCAGTGCCTGGCCCAGGAGTGTCTCAAAGCGGGCGCGTAGTAAGGGTCACCGTGGATGACTAAGCCTTTCCTGGATGATGTCAGCCCATCTCAGCGCTAGCCAGTGGTGGGGCCAATGTGACCATCACTCTGTAGAGAGTGTTCTCTAGTATGCATAGTTGGAGGACCACTGTGACCTCCAGTGCACACAACATGCCCGTGTGGGCCTCCATGATGCACTTGGGTGCTGTCATAGCAGCTATTTTGGTTGCTTTCTGGTCTGTCTCTACCTGCCATACTGTGAGCTGCTCACTTGTAAAGGCTCCAGTCTTTATTTCCATGGTCAGCTGGCACCAGCCATGGGGAGGGAAGCAAGAAGGGGCTGTGGCTGAATGAAGGACATTGCTGCATTCCACTCCTGTGGCCTAGTGCTCTTCCAGTCAGCTCTTTAGGTCATGAGGCCCCGACCGCAGCTCTCCTGGCTGCCTCTGAGTAGTGAGCAGAAGAGTCCACAGCATCTCAGCCTTGTCTCTTGCAGCCTTCGTCCTTTTCATTGGGGGCATGGAAGTCGGCCTGTCTTACTTTCCCTTCTTTGCCTGCCTGTCCTCAGAGTTCCGGTTGGTCAGCTCCATCCTGGGCTTCAGCTACTCCCTGATCTGGTAAGATGACTTTGCTGACCTTTTTCTGGCCATTTTGGGCATGCATGGTTGAGCTCTAGACAGGGGGACAGAGATGACTAGGGGTTCTTTGTGAAGAACAAGGCCCAGAATGGACAGAGGTGACTTGCTCAGTGTGTCCCATTGTTGCTTCTTCTTGGGAGCACTTCTTACACTTCCAAAGGTCTGTCCAGGACCCTGCGTGCATCCTAGCAGGATGTTCATGATTAGAATATTCCTGGAAGCTAGGAATTGGGGAAAATTTGCTCCTGAAAACTGACGAGAGTTCTCAGAAAGGCAGTAAGATCCCCATATCCGTGGCTTCTCCTAGAGAAAACTGTCATGTCTCTGCTTGACATTCGGGGCCATCCTGGCTTGGCCTCATCTTCCTCCTTCTCCAGTCCCTAAGGATGTCCTGTCATGCCTTCAGTCACTCAGTTTCCTACAGCCCATTACCTCTCCATTCACTCACTCAACAGTCATTCTTTATGTTCCCCAGTGAGCCAGGGAGACAGCAGGAAAGATCCTCACGGACTCTGGGCTCTGGTCCCCAGGCCTCTGGGCTTCTTCCCATGTAGGGCATCTTCCTTCCACCTAGGATGATGCGTGGGTCATGTTGACTATGACTGCAGCACTACATACATATGCAGAGTTAGCACCAGGGAACTTCTGTAACTGAGTAACCTGCCTTGGGACAATTCTACTCCTGAGTTTCTGAGACTCTTCTCTCGTTCCCATTCCCCCACCCACCCACCCACTCCTACATTCAGCAAGAGCCCCAGCCACAGTCAGGAGACCTAAAACCTTGTCCTGGCTCTATGTGTCTGTAAGTGGCTTGATTTAATCCCTTGCTGTCCCTGAACTTCCGCCCAGGAGCATCCTGGATCTTCTTCCTTGGCCCACAATGACTCTGAGATGTGTCCTCCAGCAAGGCAGGTCCAGCAGATATGGTGCTCAGCTAGGCACAAGCAGGTGCTCAACCAGACACAGTCCTTCCAAGGGTAGCAGGCAGGCTATGAACTGTGTTCACCAGGCTGGTCTGGGTTGCACAGGGATGGAAGCCAACCCTAACCTGTTCCTGTCCTGCAGGTTTGTGGTTACCATTCTTCAGATCGCAGAGTGTCCCCATGGCCAGGTAAGTACCTGCTGACCTCACCTCAGGGTGTTCAGTCACCACCTTGGGGCCACCGGGCTCTGTGAGCTCAGACAAGCCCTCTTTGGGCTTCAGGATCCTCACCTCTGGGGGAGGGGAGCGGGCATTGCTCACCCAGCTTCTGTTTGTGTAGCACCTTCCTTCCTTCTTTCCTTCCTTCCTCCCTTCCTTCCTTCCTTCCTTCCTTCCTTCCTTCCTTCCTGTGTGTGGTTTTTCAAGACAGGGTTTTTCTGTAGCTTTGGAGCCTGTCCTGGAACTAGCTCTTGTAGACCAGGCTGGCCTCGAACTCACAGAGATCCGCCTGCCTCTGCCTCCCGAGTGCTGGGATTAAAGGCGTGCGCCACCACCGCCCGGCCTTGTGTAGCACCCTTCTTCACTCCCTGCCCCGTTGATCAGGAAGAGATTGTCTCATTTGGGCCTCAAGGTGGCTCATTAACCTACTTTACAGGTGGCATACATTATATGCCACCTTTGCCAAGTAAGTCACGGGAAGGAGTCAGCAGAGCTGGGAGCTGAGGTCGGGCACGGCCAATGTCAAGACCCTCAGCCCTAGCTCCCCTTGCTATGAAACTGAAGAATCAGACAGGGGAAAGCTCTCCAGCATGATCACCTGACCCATTGCCTTTCCCAGAGTTAGTGAAAGCTGCAAACCCAGAAAAGGAACAAAATGAAGAGGATATTATTAGCCAGGTCCACACGGTTCTGTAAAAGCTCCATTTGGTTACACTGTGACAATTCCGGGTGCTGAGGTAATTTGGTTTCTAGCAGTAAACAAACATAATTCTCTAGATTTTTACCGTCTCTGTCCCGTGGACCCCAGTAGGGGTCAGCCTACCTTGATGATGCTAGTCATCAATGGATACTCTTTAACGGACCACTCACTAGCTACCCTTAGCAATGGCCACCTCCAGGCCAAAGCGAGATGCTATTTAACCTCCTTCCTTGCTCCTACCCTTTCTGCCATAACTATCGCAGCTTGTAGGCAGACAACAGGCTCAGATGAAGCCTCCTCTGCACGTTTCTCCAAAGTAAAGGCTGACACCATCAGCAAGCTGCTGTTCCTTGTCTGTCTGTCCTTCCTTCTCATGGTCTTTTAGGTGTCACGCTAAAGAGCTCCCAGGAAGGTTTGGGGAAGTCAGGGAGGTTATCTGGGCCTAGAACTCAGGTCTCATCACCCTCACAGGATTTAACAGTAGACCATTAGATATATGTGTTAAAGAGAAGTGTGGCAGAGCCTAGTTAGAAAAGCGAGCCTGGGTGGCGGGGCGCTCCATCCTCATCTCTACGTGGGACTGGGAGCGCCTGGCAAACCTCTGCCCAGGAGGATGCTTCCTTACCAGTAATCCAGGGCCTGGATTCTGGGTCACAGCCTTCCTTTGGCACCTTGTTGGCTTCTCAGTCTCCCAGAGGTGCGTCTGAAATTTCAAATGTTCATGACTGCATCGGGAGAGGACAGCATCTTACTTCTAATTCAGACTCTTTCATTATGAACTGCCGTGTGTTAACTTCCGCTCCAGTCCATGGAGGGACACACAGACATGAGGAGAAGCAGGAAAATGCTGGCTGTGGTCGCCAGCAAGCCAGAAGTGTCCACATCTCCATAGGGGTAGCCAGGCCTCCCCTCACTACAGCCTGCTGATGGCCTCACCCCCAGCTCTGTTTCTGTTGCAGTATCTAGGGAGGTTCGAGACTCTCGTCTTCTACTGGCCCTCACTGCTGTGCCTGGGTTTCCTGCTTGGCCGCTTCCTATACATGTTCATTAAGGCTCTGCCAATCCGCCTGGTCCTGGAGCCACAAACAGTGAGTACTGAGCTAAATGCCATGGTTTCCCAAGAGTTGCCCTCATAGCGGGGAGGGGGGTTCTGCTATTGCTTCCCTGCAGCCCTCTCTGGTGAGGGAGACAAGCTTCTCTGAGCAGTAGCTGACCCAGCCTGGGCCAGGAGAGTTGAGGAGGGCCAGACCTCTGACCTTCTGAGGGAAGCAGGCACCTCACAGAGTCGAAACCTGCCCCGAAGGATGACAGGCGCTGGGATGGCAAAACTTGAATCTCCATCGTGTCCTCCACAGCGATGACCCCTTAAGAGACCAAACCCTAGCAAGCACCTGTGAGCCAGCACGTCCCCTTCTTTCTCGCAGAAAGAAAAGTCATTGTTGGAGGCCCACCAGGCAGAGCACGTGAAACGGCTCCTGAGCAAGCCCCGGCTGCAGTAAGCACACCCTTCACCCTTGCCATTAGACCAGGCCCACGGGACAGACCCTGGGACTGTGAAGAGGCTCTGCAGACAGCAGGAACCAACCCAAAGCAGACACAAGCAGGGAGGGAAATGGGGGGCCCGGGACTCCAAAAAGACTCGAGAGGGAGTCCGTTTCAGGCTAACTAGACCAGGGGCTTAAGAGACAACCTCAGAACTAGATCTTCCTAGAGCTCCCAGTGTTCTTCACTGCCCAGGCCTCACACTGGGCAGGCTTCCTTGGCACTCTAGACTTCAAGAGGAAAGAGACATTTCATTTTCTATTTTTTTAAAAATAAGTCATTTGAGTATATTCCAGCGGATCAAATCCCAGCTGAAAAATAATCCTTGCATCTAGATAATTGGTGTACAGAGATTGACTGAGCCTGAGTCATATGCCTTCTGCCTCACTTCCTGGGACAGGAAATACTGGCAGCCTCACTTAACAAGTAAGATCCAGCTCCCGCCAGAGCTTCTGAGATAGTCCAGTCCACTGGATCTGCCTCAGCCAAGATCCATACTGGGTAGATCCCAGAGAAGGGATGTATCTCGTCCCAGGTCACATAGCGGCAAAGTTCCTACTGTGGTAGAGTTAGCTTTTGGAGACCTATTTCAAAATATTTGAAATAATACTGACATGAACAAAACCCACATGAATTATTTTCTCATATACTTATACATATACTTTGGAGGTGAGCAGTCCACAGTGAACCTAGACTGCCCATGGTGTCGGCTCCCAAGCTACCTGTGTTTCTGTTCCAGCATCTTAGTACATGCCTCCTCTCCTCAGTGGTGCCTCGTTGGTCCCACAGTACCTGGACCAGCCACGAGTCTGCACTTCCAAGGACAGACAGAAGGAAACAAGGCAGAACCAAAGAGGCTCATGTCTGTGTCAGTTCTTCCTGGGAAGTCTCCCAGAAATCCCACATCACACTCAGGGTAGCCAGACCTAGTCAGAGCTTCAAGCTGCACGAGAAGTTGGGGTTTCTGTGTTTGTTTGTTTGGGAAATTGCTTCCCCCCACCCCATAACAAAAACCTCCATCCTTTGTCCTTAAGGATGAGGGGGAGGTGAGAAGTGGTAGAAACTCCTTGTGTTCCTTTTCTGGTGTTCGTTCATTCACAGAGAAAGAGAAAAGTCTTGGTTCCAAACCAGAGTGTATGAGTGGGACCCCTGCTTCCAGTTCCCCAGCAGGATGATCGGGACCCTCGTTCTGGCATCCATCTGCCTGTACCTTGTAAGTAGCTCCATTAACCGCCTCTCCTGCTATATAAACAGAGTGTCTGGGCTGCAGTCACCCAGTCTCTGGGACAAACCCAGTGTGCTAAAGCTTGGGTCAGACGGCAGTGAGTTAAGGAACTGCAATGCTGCAACCTTCCATTTTACCTGCAAGGACTCTTTGCCGGTGTGGTGACAGTCACAGGACAGCTCGCTATCCAGGGCAAACGGAACTGGTGGTGGCTTGCACCTTTAATTCCAGTACACAGGAGACAGAGACAGGTGGCTCTTAGCTTAATCTATTCCATATGGTTTCAGGCTAACCAGGGCTTCAGAGTAAGACCTTGTCTCAAAAAAAAAAAAAATCCATGTGATAAAATTTAGCATTGACGGGGCTGGAGAGATGGCTCAGTGGTTGAGAGTACTGACTGTCTTTCCAGAGGATCTGAGTTCAATTCCCAGCACCCACATGGCAGCTCAACCTGTCTGTAGGTCTAGTTCCAGGGGATCTGACACCCTCACACAGACACACATGCAGGCAAAACACCAATGCACAGAAAGTTAAAATAAATCATTAAAACAAAAAAGGTGAATTGCTAAAAAAAAAAAATTAGCCTTGACTAACAGTTGATAAGGAAAAATATAGTTGATATCATTTGATATGCAAAACTGACCCAGGAAAGTTGATAACAATGATCTCTAAAGAAAATGGACAATTATAGATAGTAAGTAATCCTGTGCAGAATTAAGTCATTTAAATATAAAGTAATTATCTCTCTTTGTTTTGTTTTACTTTGTTTTTTCTCTGAGACAGGGTTTCTCTGTGTAGCCCTGACTGCCCTAGAACTCCCTCTGTAGACCAGGCTGGCCTCGAATGCAGAGGTCCACCTGCCTCTGCCTCCCTAGTGCTGGAATTAAAGTCGTGCGACACTACCACCACCCAGCAGGAAGCTAATTCTCATGAAAATAATTTCATCAAATTAAAGATGAAAGTGGAAAAGCAGAATTGGTTTACAGTATTGATCAAAACTGAGATATTTCATTTGCTTTTTTTTCTCTCAAGAGAATGTCTTCAATGTTGATATAATTCTCACTTCAGTGTTTTGTTTGTTTGTTTTTGTTTTTTCGAGACAGGGTTTCTCTGTGTAACAGCCCTAGCTGTCTTGAAACTAGCTCTTGTAGCCCAGGCTGGCCTCGAACTCACAAAGATCCGCTTGCCTCTGCCTCCGGATTAAAGGCATATAGCACCACCATCACCCGGCTCGTGGTGTTTTGTCAGACATAAAATCAAAACACTCATCATAGTCTAAGTCATTGGAAGTAAAATGACTGAGTAAAGGCAGCTGTAGCATGCAGAATACAGACAGTAAAGTCTAGGTAGTTTTGCTTGTTTTTAAGGCAGAAGGATGATGTTCTTTAGAGTAACTCTGGGGTTAAGGTTTTAAGGGAATGCATTCGTTAGGTTATAGTAAGTTCTGATGCCTTTTGTCTATGGCTGTGAAGAGACACCATGACCATGGCAACTCCTATGAGGGAAAACATTTCATTGGGAATAGATTACAGTTTAATAGGTTTAGTCCATTATCACCATGGCAGCCATGGCAGCATGCAGCAGACATGGTGGCAAAGTAGCTGAGAGTTCTACATTGTGATCTGCAGGTAACAGGCAGCAAAGTAAGACACACTTCCTCCAACAAGGCCACACTACTCCAACAAGGCAATACCTTCTGCCACTCCCTGGGTGCTGATGGGGGCCAATTACATTCAAACTACCACTAGTCAGTGATCTCCAGGTCCCAATGGGAGACCCCCATCTCAATAAACAAAACAAAACAAAAACAACAACAAAAATGGGGGGGTGCTTGGTGTTTCTAAATGCCAGCGGCTTGTCACTGTATGTATTTGCCCCCTTGCCCCCCAATGCTGAAGACAGGTACAAGCAGGGGAGGCAGTTATCTTCCTAAGGCACCCCACGTCTTCTGTCATGTGCCTCCCCATCCCTAGGACCTCAAGGCCACCTAGTCAATAGCATGGAGGGAAAATGGCAAGATGCAGAAAGTTTCCCTGGACAAGATGGACAAGGTGTGCACTACCTGTCCCTTCTGCTTCTCTTCTGTTGTCTTAATGGGGTTGTGTGGCCACACCTAACATAGGGAGGCTGGGGAATGTAGTCTAGTTCTATGACCAAAGAAGAGAGAATGGCTTTTTAATTAATTCATTTAGTATACTTGTCTGTATAAATGTGTGTGTGTGTGTGTGTGTGTGTGTGTGTGCGTGCATTTGTGTTCACATGTATGCAGGCCAAAGATCAAACTTGGCTGTTGTTCCTCAGGGTCATCACTTTTTTTTTTGCATTTGGGCATATGTATGTTCACATATGTGTAGAGTTTAAGGGCGCGTGTGTGTGTGTGCATGCAGAGGTCAGAGGTCAATGTCACATGTCTTCCTCAATTATCTCCACTTTGCTCATTAGGCAGGGTCTTTTCCTAAACCCGAGTTCGGCAATTGGGCTACTCTAGCTAGCCAGCTGTTGTAGGGATCCTCTGGCTCTCAGCACTGGGATTTCAGGGGGCGGCCACACCCACCAGGCTTTTATATGGATGCCAGGGATGTGAACTCTGGTCCTCACAATTACATTACCAGTGCTTTATCCCCTGAGCCATCTCCCAAGCGTCCCCCTGTTTTTGTTTTTCTTTGTTTGTTTCGAGACAGGGCCTCTCATTGGGACCTGGAGATCCCTGACCAGGCTAGGCTGGGGAGGGGGAGGTGTCACGGAGCTCCTGCCTTTCTCTGCCTCCCTAGCTCTGGACTTAAAGCACATGCCACCATGCTGGATTTCTTACATGGATGCTGGAGCTCTGAACTCTGAACCTCACGGCTGTGTTACAAGCACTTCATCCCCTGGGCCATCTCCCCAGTCCCCAGACAACTGGGGATCTCACTGCATCATCAAATAACACACTTGGCTTGATGTTATGGTGTGTCTCGAGAATTTATTGAACATCTACTGTGTAGTAGACACCATGTTAAGAACTAGGAGAGAGCAGAGGGACGATTCAGCATAGCCCCAGTCCAGGAGAAGCTGGGGCTCCAAGAGGAAGACATTGAAGGGGAGCTCTGCCATTCTAGGAGAGAGAAGCAGACGGTATCTGTGTTCTGAAGTCCAGTGAGTTATTCTGGTCTAAGAAACTGCCTGATGGTGGTGGCATTTGTACTCCACTCTCAAAAACGAACACGATTTGATTGGTGGAGGAAGTAGGTGGAGGGAACCAGAGAAGCAACAGTGTGGTGGTGGGCAGACAGGACAGTGGGCAAGCCTGATGATCACATTGCCTACCTTCTCCAGTTTGGCTCCTGCTTGTGTGAGTGAAGGGAGCCATGTGGATGTGGTTGGTGTTGCCCCTAGGGTTAGTCCTCCATCACTGAATTCTATTATCTTTCAAGCATTCCTTGAGTCATGGGTGAAGAAAGAGCTTCGTGATGGTCCTTTTCTAAAGCATCCTGCTGCCTGGAAGAGGCTGGCCTCGAGCCCCCAAAAAATCTTCTTCAGTTCCCATGCTAAGCTGGTCTCTGGAGACCTTGACGGCTGTGCTCTGTATTCCCAGTTCATTGTCATCGAGTTCTGCGTGTTCCTTCTTGTGAAGGACGAACTGGATGTCTTTGAAGACAGACTGCAGAGCTATCTCACCCATATGAATGAGACAGAGACCTTGACCCCAGTCATTCTTGAGGTGCAAGAACTGATCAGCGTCACGAAAGGTAAAGCCACCCACTCCCCCTATTCAAACAGCGTTGAAATGGCCTGAGCAGGGTGCCTGGATTTCTTCTGTGTTAGAGTTAACCTGTCCCTTTCTGGGCTGACCAGGACAGAGAGGGCTCGGGACAGTTCATTCTACAAAAAAAAGAAAACCAACAACAACATAAACAACAACAACAAAAAAAAACCATTGCGGTTGAACTGAACAGGCCCGTAGAACAGAGGTTCTCAACCTGTGGGTCACAACCCCTTGGAGGTTGAACAACCCTTCTGTAGGGGTTACCGAAGACCATCGGAAAATACAACTATTTACGTTATGATTCATAACAGGAGAAAACTAACAGTTATGAACTAACAATAAAAATACTTTTATGGTTGGGGGGGTCACCACAACATGAGGAACCGTATTAAAGGGTTGCGGCATTAGGAAGGTGAGAACCACGGTCTTAGACGGTTCTCATTTGAAGGACCTGTTTTAGTTTCCTTTCCTGTTGGTGATAGAAGACTCTTACGAAAGCAGCCCAAGGGAGAGATGTATCCTAACAGTTCACAGCCCATCAAGACTAATGATCTGGGAGCACATCATGGCCAGAAGGTGCCATCTTTGCTATGAATTCCTTTCTTATGACTCTACAGTCACAGAAAGCCACCTTATACGTGGACACTCAGACATCAGCTGGTTCTTCCAGATTGCTGTGCTTTACTGTGGCCTGTGAACATTTCGCAAATCTTTAATGTAGATTTATGTTCAGTATGATGAGTCCTTGAGCTCCACACTCAAAGGACAAATTTTACTTCCATTTTAGTAGCATCCGTTTAAAAAAAATATTTATTTTGCCAGGTGGTGCATGCTTTTAATCCCAGCACTTGGGAGGCAGAGGCAGACAGATCTCTGTGAGTTCAAGGCCAGCTTAGTCTACAAAGAAAGTTCCAGGACAGCCAGCACTATAACACAGAGAAACGCTGTCTCAAATCCCCTTCCCCACCAAAAAAAGATTTATTTATCTTTTTCGTAGGCAGAGTTTTTCATCAGGACCATTGATCAGTTCTGTCCTGCCAACTGACTCCCAAATAACCACACAGAAACTTAATATTAATTATTTACGCTTGGCTGATAGCTTAGGCTTGTTACTAACTAGCTCTTACAACTTAAATTAAACCATATTTTTTAATCTATATTCTACCACGTGACTTGGCACCTTTTCTCAGTAACAGCATGCTCATCTCCTGCTTCCCCTGTGTCTCCTCGCTACTTCTGAGACTCCCATGACTCTGTCAGTCCTCCTCCCAACATCTTCTCTCCCCGAAGATCCTACCTAGTGAGCTATAGGCCATCAGCTCTTTTATTAATCAATGAGAGTGATACATATTTACAGTGTATAAAGATTGTTCCATTGCAATTTTTATTTAGGGGTATGTGTACCTTGTGTGCCTGGTATCCTCAGAAGCTATCTCCCTCTGTTCCCTGGCTACAAGTTCTATGTGATGACCAGCAGCCTTAAGGGCCTGCTACCATGTACCTTAGAACTGTGAGCCAGAACAAACCCTCCCTTCCTTAAACAACCCTTGCCAGGGTATTTTGTTATAAAAACAGAAGAGTAACCAAGCTGGAGCCTAAAAAAACAAAACTAGATGAAAGGTGGATGCTACAACCTGTTGACCCCAGCTATTCTTGGCACCAATGTGCTATCCCCTCCCCAGAAGTTGCCATTCAAAGTTAGCTGTTACTGTGTTTTCCTGGATGGGGCCTACTGTTGATGTGGGCCATACATAGTTTCCCCAGCCTTAACTGAATATAGTTGGAACACACTAGTCTCCAAGGTTTCAGAAGACCATGCAGGAAATCAACTATACGGGGATTAGGGGAGGATGTGTGTGGCTAAACTGGGCACACGCTCACCCACAGAGAAGGAGATAAAGGGGTGTAATAGGTTCCCCTCCACCTTTCTGATGAAGACCTGCCCTCTGTAAGTCCTCTTCAGGTGTGTTTTCCAAACCCTCTCAAGTCACCCTTCCTCTTTCAGGAGTCTGGGTGGTGGCCGTTCTGCCTGCCTCCCTCACGTGCGTCAGCTATCTCTTCCACATACTGGCCTGTTACAGGTAAGCGAACTCTAGCGGCCACTTGTATGACTTCAGCCCAAACTGTGCATGACACTCTTCACCCAGAATTCCTGACTGGTCCCTGCCTGGCTCAGTGTGGCACTAGGGAGTGTATACACGGGCCAGGTATGGTCAAATGCACCATTTGTTGAGAAGAATATAAGTCTAACTAGTTGGACATCTCTGATGATCTACCGTTATACTTAGAGTCCTCATCCCAACTCTACCCAGCCTTGGGAGCTGAGTATTTTCCTCTCAACGTTTACAGCTGACAGAGACTCAACAAGATTAAATGAGTTCTCGAACACTGAGCAGAGGGGCGTGTCCTCCTGATACTCAGAGACCTTGATGTTTCTTGTGCATTCTGCTTTATTGTTGGGCATCAGAGCTGCTCCACCAGGCTCCCAGCGGTTAATCCAGCTTCAGGGATGGTCAGTGGAGGGGAGTTCAAGAGACCTGAGAGCATCTACCTCGTGTTTTGTACCTGGGATTTCTTAGATTTAACATTTTTTGACCCAATGTACTAATTTCTTATATTTTGTCTTCAGTGTCTGAGACTTTCTTCCTTCTCTTGTATTCTGTTGGTGCGTTTGCTTCTGAGGTTCCTGCTTGAGTCCCTAAATTTTTCATTCTCAGTGCTCCCTCAGTTTGACTGATTCTGCTTTCACTTCCATGTCTTGAACAGTTTCCTTCATTGCATTCCACTCTTTGTGTTTTCATTAATGGATTTATTCATGTCCTCCTTAAAGTCCTTGATTTATATCTGCATAGATGATATATCTATATTTATAATAGACACTTTGAAGTCCTTGTCTTGTGCTTCAGCTATGTTGGATTTCGCAGGGCCTCCTACACGAGGGCTGCTGGGCTGTAATGGAGACACATTGTCCTGGCTGTTATTGGTTGTGTGTTTATGCTGGCATCTAGTATCTTGGTTTGGGATGATGGTAACTCTATGTATTAATATCTGGTCTTGTCTTTGTTGGGTGGGTTTCCCTCCTTGGTTTCTGCTGTCCTCTCCAGATCTTAGGAGAGCGTGTTGGCTGCGGGCTGCCTGATAGGGAGTGCTTCTGAGTCCCTTCCAGGTGTGACCACTGGGGTTCTGAGTAGAACTCACTTCTAGCTTTTGGGGCTGACAGGAAGGAGTGGAGATAGACAGGACAGAGGGCTGAGAGTGATCACAGGAGGGAGGAAAGCTGGGTCTGCCATGAGGATCTGATTCCCTGGCTGGCATGGTCGGTGGGTTTCAAGGGAGAGCGTGCCCTGGATGCTGGTGACTGAGACTGAGAGGGTATGGGCAAGGGGAGGTCCGGGGAAGGGATTCACTCAGTTCCCTAGGAGTGGGGGCTGAGAGTGACATTGTTCATGTCGTTCTGAGACTTTCCAATTTTGTAATCATGAAAAGTAGAACCCAGCCAGGAAAAATGCTGGAGATTGCATACACAGTGGAGAGAGAAAGAGAGAGAGAGAGAGAGAGAGAGAGAGAGAGAGAGAGAGAGAGAGCGCAATAGGCCAGGAACTGAACAGGGGTGTGGGAAATGGAGCGGTGGGGCTGGGATTCTATGAGGAGTTATTGCCCCTTTAAATTTTTTTCTGTTTAAAAATGTATTATTAGGCTTGGTGTGGTAGTGCATGCCTTAATCCCAGCACTCAGGAGTAGGAGCTAGGGGGATCTCTGTCAGTTCTAGACCAGTCTGGTCTACATAGTGAGTTCCAGTACAGTCAGGGCTATGTAGAGACCCTATCTCAAAACCAACAAACAATCCCCCCACACAACAAAAAATGCATTATTATTATATGAGTGAGTGTGTGCATGATGTGTTTGTGTGGATGAGTGTGCCATGGCATGTGTGGAGGTCAGAGGGCAACTTGTAGGAGTTGGCTCTCTCCTACCGTGTGCTCCTGGGGATTGAACCCAGGTCACTAACTAGGCTTTGCAGCAAGAGCTTTTACTGCTGAACCATCTCGCCCACCCTTGATTTTTTTTCTTTATGTATCAACAAAAGTGACTTCCTGGTATTAACTGTCTAAAAAATATTATTAAGTAATATGCATTTACCATAACAGAATAAGTATAGAAAGCAGAATTAAAAAAACATAATCTCATCTACCAGATTCACTTGCTGCTATGACTCGATCAGTGTGTATTATTTTTATGAACTGTAGTAACCTTGAAGATGTTGAAGAGAAGTCAGAACTTCTGCAGGAGCTGTTGTTGACGCTAACTGCCACCGGCCTCCATGGGCCTTTCCACTGAGCCCTGACCTACAGAAAGCGCCATGATTATGAATGTCACCTACTTGTCCTCTTCCACAGAAAGCACATGAAGAGGCTGTGGGCCGGAGACAAACACTTCCTCCCTCAGAAGTTCCATCGTCCCTCCTCGGCAGCCAGTGTGGTGAGTCTGTAGGGAGCTGAGCCACACCTGACAGGAGCTCAGAGAAGTCAAGCCAGACCTCCATCCCGAGATGCAGCTGCGTGAAGAACCTGCTTTGGTTTATGGGTGACCCTCAGATCGGATGGGGTCCTGGGTATAAGGCTTGGAGGGAAGGAAGCTCTCACCCTATTCTGAACCTTCTGTTTTCCTTCTAACTCTCAGGTGGCCATTGCAAGGTACTCCGGCTGGCAAATAGCCTACATCCTCTGGGGTAAGTGCTACCCAGGACCCACCCAGCCCAGTTCCCTGGGCACCTGCAGAGTCCCTGCTGCGAGGAGAGACACTGGAGGAGCAGCCCTAGCGTCTAGCTTTGGGAGAATGGTGGAGAAACACCACATGTGACCTCCCTCTCCCTCATCTCTCTGGCTGCCTTTGCTAAGGGCATAATGAGCAGAGGAGGAAATGACCCTCCACACCAGCGCAAGACTCAAGGGATTTCTAGGGGAGTTAACATTTGAACTGCATCTGACAGAGCACTGGGCAAGCAGGAAGATGGGGAAATCATGGGGGGGGGCAGAAGAAGCAGTGCCAGCAAACGTGCCAAGTACCTCTGGTGGAAGAGGGCACAGGCCAGGGCCTGCAGGGAGGAGTATGGGAGTGGATCAAGCGAGCCCCTAGTGATCCCTTCTACTTCATCTTCAGGCTACCTCATCATCCATGTGGTACAGAGTCTCTGTGGGGTGATGCTCATGTACAGTCTGGTGCTGCCCATCCTCCACCACCAAGGCCTGGAGATGCTGCGAGGGCTGGCCGTTGGGGTGTAAGTGCTGAGTAGATGACCCCTCCTTACTGATCCCGGGGACCCAGTCCTGGGTCCAAGGTCTTGTCCTGATGACTCAGAGATGGGTCATCACAGCACTTCACAGGGAGGGACTCTGAGGTTTTCAAAAGGCTTCCTCTCCCATTGTTCCATGAGACCTTCACAATCATGTGCGTGATGCATAGAATCCCATTTTCCAACATGGAAATAAATGGTAGGGGGAATGAAGTAAGAGGTGGGACATCAGACAGGAAGGGGCAGGAACTGTGGATAAGATATCCTATATGTTGTGTTTGTAGGGGGATGAAGTAAGAGGTGGGACATCAGACAGGAAGGGGCAGGAACTGTGGATAAGATATCCTATATGTTGTGTTTGTAGGGGGATGAAGTAAGAGGTGGGACATAAGGCAGGAAGGGTAGGAACCATGGATAAGCTGTCTGCTATGTTGTCGTGTTGCCCGGTGTAGAATTCCCACCCCTTCCCAGAGCCTTACTCAGCTCTGTGGAGACAGCGGAAGGCTGATTGCCAAGCACTTGCTTCTCTGGGTGCTCTCTCTCTCTCTCTCTCTCTCTCTTTCTCTCTCTCTCTCTCCTCACTGTATATCAGAGAAGGGTCTGGAACAGCAGAACAGACCACCTCAAGGTGAACCTGCCTTGTTTCAGCCTCACCCTCTCCATAGTCGTGGGCCTCATGATCCTGCAGGTGTGGATCGCTGGCAGTTTCTTCCTGCAGCCCAAGCTAAGCACGGCTGACACACAGAAGCCCCTGGCTCTCAACAACAGGTGAGAGCAGAGGAGGGAGGGGCATAAGTAAGGCTGCCGCTGTTGCTTCCACCTTTTGCCTAGTGGTGCACAGATTCTGGAGGGCTCCAAATTCTCTGAGAGGCTACGATGCTGTGCATAGAGGGGGGCTCTGGGGCCACTTGCCCTGGAATCCAGAGTTGCCTTTTCTAGTAGTAGGAGAGCCGTGTGACTTCGTATGACCTCACTAAATACGTGAACTTCAGCCTCCCCATTTGTAAGTTATTTTGTGTTCCTTAAAGAAGTGTTTTAAGGTGGAACATGTAAAATATGGACAGCACAGTAAAGTAATGAAACTCTCATTCATTCATTCATTCATTCACTCATGGAGGCAATCTTAGCACTGACAACAAAGAGATAGCTATCCCTACTCGCCGCCTCTGAGAACTTCATAGATTACCAGAGAGGACTGGCACCTGGGTAAGGGACAAGGTTTCCCGAGTGATCTAAAGAGGAGGCAGATGGGAGAGGCAGGAGAAGAGGGTAGCAGGGGAGAGGCAGGAGAAGAGGGGAGCAGGGGAGAGGCAGGAGAAGGGGGAGCAGGGGAGAGGCAGGAGAAGAGGGGAGCAGGGGAGATGCAGGAGAAGAGGGAACAGAGGAGCCCAGCAGTAGCAGACTTCCTGCCTGTGAAGAGGAGGAACTGGGACCGCCGACAGCTACCACACTGTGGATAGAAGCCGTAGGACACAAACTGCATGCGCTGGGAGAATAGTGAGATCCCCTAATGTCCACCATATAAGGTCGTTACACAGTGGGAACGCCAAGGGACACAGAGTGACAAGACCACTAAGTCCTCTGTTAGAGGGGTCTGTGACATTCAGGATGCAGTTTGGCATCCTGAGGCAAGAGGATCATATTGTCAGGTGGTTATTTGGGACGTTTCCTCTGGAGGACCAGGAACAGCTGGTCCTCTGGCTGGGCTAGGTCCTATAGCAGTGACAAAGTGGACCCCAACGTTGCTGCAACCCTTGAGCCAGCAGTAGCCCCATGGTATTTCTTGTCCTCTAAGAAGCCTCATGCAAGAATCCGAAGGTCACACAAAGCAGGTAGCACTCAACCTGCTCTGTGCTCCCCACGCCTGGTCAGGGACCACACATCCCTCCATCACTGTGAGCTAGGCTCTCAGTTCCACTTATGATCCAGCAGGGGATCCTAAGCTTAGGAAACAGTGTTGCAGAATTTAGCGCCTGGTCTGAATGCAGCCAGAGCAGACTCTGTCCTTCGTTACCTTGCCTGACCCAGGGGCTACCCCTTGCCTGTGTCTGTCTGCAGGAGAGCATTCCACAACTTCAACTACTTCCTGTTTTTCTACAATGTGCTCCTGGGCCTGGGCGCCTGCCTTTCCAGACTGCTCATCAGCTGCCTCCTGGGCACCTGGCTGATTGCCCGGATTGACAGGACCATCATGCAGAGCGGCTATGAGGGCGCAGACATGGGTGAGTGGCAGTCCTACTGGTCACCTCCATCAGGGAATAGTTGGCCTCACACCCTTGTGGGAAAATAGATAAGAGTTCACACCTTCACAGGCTTAGAACGTGTCTTCCGGTAGAGGTAAGTAATAGAAGCGTGCATTCTGGGTTGGGGAGATGGCTGTCATTAAAGGGCTTACTGCACACGTGTGAGCACCTGAGTTTGATCACCAGAACCCATGCAAAAAAGCCATGCAAGGTGTGATCTGTTTGTAATCCCAGTACTGGGGATGTGAAGGCAAGAGGATCCCTAGGGTTGACCGGACAGACAGCCCAGTCTACGGTGAGCTCCAGATCCCAGGGAAAGATCTCTTCTTTCACGTATACATGTGAACACACACAATACAAATGTGTATTCTGATGGCCAGAGGAAATGAAGGCTCTTTAACCCTGCCCATCCCACAGGCCATTGAGATGTGGGACCAAGGAGTCAAACCTTCCACATAGATTGGAGATGAGAACACATCTCAGAATTATTAGCATCGTCACTTGAACACTCAGTGAAGAAAGTATCTGGTTTAATGTACTCTAAAATCAAAGCCATGCTTGAGGAAGTAAAATCAGTGCTTCCAGCCCTGGTCACTCATTCCCTCAGCTGTTAAGATCTGCACGGACACCTCTGCCTTCCCTTGGCTGCTCTCAGCCCCTTCAGGCTTCGAGTTCTCCGTCAAAGGCACATAGTAGAATACTCTCTCCAAGAATCCGTCCAGATTTTTACATGGGCTCTGGAGATTCTCTGTAAGCACTCAGGCCACTAGGGCAAAAGAAAATGACTAGCAATTAACCAGGACAGGAGGGCCAGAGGCAGGCAGATCTATCTCTGTGAGTTCAAAGCCAGCCTGTTCTATATAGTGACTTCTAGGCCAGGGACACACAGGGAGACCATTTCAATAATAATAATAATGATAATAATAATAATAAATAGTAATTATATCATAAAAAGTACAAACCAGGCACTGATGGGAGTGTGGCCCCAGCCTGACCTCCTTTCACCTGGGTTTCAGGCTTCAATGCATGGGTTGGCATGCTCTTTGTGGACCACTATCACACCAACCCTGTGCTGGTCAGCTTTTGCCACATCCTGGTCACAAGCCACAGGGACCGGAAGCTGCAGAAGACCCTGAAATACTGCTACCTGAACCAAGCAGCAGGTAGCGTCTCCTGTTTGAACCTGCACTGAGTTCAGAGAGGAAAATGGATACTCACTGGGCTCGCTGGGACCCCCAAGGGGTCTGATCCCCTTATTGCTCCCCCTCCTTTGCATCCCTTTAGGCCAGGCTCCCATCAGTCAAGCTGCACGGCCTTGTCCTGCAGTCTAGCTCACCTGCTGATCCCACCCAGAACTGAGACCCAGGTCTGCTTGCGCAGTCATCTGTATCCCATTGTCTTGGCATGCCAACATACATCTCAGGCCGTTGGCAGATGCCATTTCAAAAACGGAGCACAGGTTTGGTTACTTTGCCCCATTGCTTACAGAAAGTGCTCTGAGTTCCTCCTGCCCCTTAAGGGCTCAGATATCCTCACTACCATACCCGGCAGGTCTGTGGAATAACTCACATCCTCTCCCTCTCATTTCCCGGGAGTCCTGATCCAATGCCTCCTGTCACCCCTTTTGCACTGTAGGTAACTGCAGAGTCAATACTCCAGCCCCACCCCTCTCTTTCTGATTCTGTCCTAGGTCCTCGATTCTCAGCCAGGGCCCGAACGAGGTGGCTTCTGCTACAGACACTGATCAACAACCCCAGGCTCGTCATGCTTAGAAAATCAAAATCAGGACATGGTTCCCAAGAGTTCACCCAGATTCTGCCAACCTGCTCCGATTGCTGATAGGAGTACCGACTTATGCTCCAAGGCCAGGCCATCTGCTGTGTGAGCAGGAGGTCCAAGGCATTTGTGATGACGTCCATTTAGCACATGGGGTGCAGGTGCTGAAAGATGGGGAAGCTCATTGAAAAGGCACAAGTGTCAGGTTGTGAGGCGCGGGCATTGTCCTTACGCAGAGCCCAGCACTTACCCAAATCTTCACACTCAAAAATGACCCAGGACAGATACAGTCTGACTGCTGATAGTTCCTCAGGAACTCGAGCAAGTGCTGTGAGAGCAGTGCTGTGAGAGCAGTGCTTGAGCCTGGTTGCTGTGCACACTTGGCCCAGTTGGCGCATGTGCCAGGGTTGTCTTTTTTACCCAAGTCTCTACAACAACTCCATGGCAATTTGCTTCTAGAAGCTGAAAAGAATGGAGAAAACACACACACACGCACACACATCACTTTTTACATCTCTGGCTGAATGACTTTGTCTTTCTCTATTCACAAATACCTGTATCTACAAAAGGGGGCAGGACCCCCACTCCGGGTATTATTTTGAGAATAAAATTATTCAGAGCACACAGACAGCTTTAAGCTTGTGTCTGACACTCGAAACTCTCAAAGGCAAAGATCCAAATTTGGTTGTCTCTATGGCCTGAGTGTAGGCAGTGTCTCCCAAAGGCCCAGTCACTTTTAAGGGCTTGGTCCCTGGGACAGCACCATGCAGAGAAGTGGGACCTTTTGGGAGTGGTGCATAGTAGAAGGTCCTTAAACCACCAGAGGCATGACCATAAGGATATCATAGGACCCTGGTCTCTATGTTTCTTAGCTATGGAATGAGTATTTTTGTTCACTGGGTATTCCTACCATGATATTCTCCTTAGAAGCCAAGATCAATGGGCCGCTCCATCATAGACTGCAGCCTCCAAAACCATGAGCCCAAATAAACCTTGTCAAACATTCCATATCCCAGGCATTTTGTTGCAGTAACAGGGAGCTAATACAAAACTCATGTCACAGAGAGATCTGTGTGTGTGTGTGCACGCGCGAATGTGTGCACGCAAGCCTGTGAACACATATTGTTACATATC
Source organism: Microtus oregoni (assembly GCF_018167655.1). Lineage (NCBI taxonomy): Eukaryota > Metazoa > Chordata > Mammalia > Rodentia > Cricetidae > Microtus > Microtus oregoni. The sequence continues at coordinate 2,997,271 of NW_024543076.1, read as the reverse complement.
GGAAAAATGCAAATTAAAACCATGGTGCTACACAACCACGTAATGGCTAGGAGAAAGTCTGATGACACTAGCAAGGATACAGACCACTAGGGTTGTGTGTGTATGTGTGTGTGTGTGTGAACTGTTAGCACTTTCAGAACCTTTGGTAGTTTTTCCTAAGATGCACATGCTTTATACTCTATGACACAGAAATTTTAATATAAATTACACGACAAGTAGAGATAGCTGTATATGCTCACCATACAAAAGACTGGTTAGAGCAGCGATTTGGATATACTCCCAAATTGTGGAGAATGGAGTCAGCCTCGAGTGAGTGAAGTCCTGACTGAGTTAGTGTTGTGGAAATAGGACTGCACCCCACAGCCTCAGGCTCAGAGGGTTAGAGAAACCCTTCTTGGAGGACTGAGTTTAAGTGCTGACAGTGTGGGCAGGAAACGGTCCAGACATTTGCAGCCTAAAGTCTGCTCTCCTACAGAGACTGCTCTATGGGGTTTACCTAACCTGTCTCCTTGATCCAGATGTATGCCATAAACTCTGCTTCCTTGTCTGTCTGCATGCAGCCATCCAGCCTCTCCGCTCAACTCTACGTAACAAACAAGCCGAGCTTCTAGGTGTTACAGATTCTCCATCTGAGCGCCCAGACAACCACACAGCTCTCTGTCCATGTGTTGGGCTGTCTATCATTTTTTAAAATTCCCTTATGTCAGGTTGAGTCCCTAGAGCCAAGCAAGATGCAAACTGAAACTGAAAACACCCAATGGTGCATTGAAAATAAATAAAATGGGCTATATTTCTAATAATAGAATACTATCAGAAATGAACTATAAGCATATTCTTTTCATGGTGAGAAAGATTCTTTTAAATATTTTTTTCATTTATTCTTTGACAGTTTCGTGTATGTATATCTGTGTCTTGATTGTACCCACCCCCCTTTCCTTTTCTCCCAGACACTTCCCAACACACCTCTCCCTCCTGCCTTCATGTCTGCTCCTGATGGCATTCTGTTGATGTAGAACATTCTGATCAAAGTAACTCAGGAAAGAAAGGGTTTATTTCTGTTTACATTTCTGGGTCACAGTATATCACCGTGGGAATCAGGGTAGGAACTCGAGCAGGACAGGAATCCGTAGGCAGAAACTGAAGCAGAGTCCACGGAGGAACACAGCTCACTGGCTTACCCCTTCTGCTTTTGTATACTGCCCAGAACCTTAAGCAGCAGGTGCACTGCCCACAGTGGGCTGGGATCATCAACCAGCGATGCCTCAGAGACATAACCACAGGTCAGTCTGATTTGGGAAACCCCTTAATAGTAGATTTCTCTTCCCAGAAGACTGGGTTGTGTTAAGTTGGCAATAAATACTATCAGCACAATGTCTTTTTGGTTTTTAGAAAATATAACTCCATGAGTCCAGTTTGTGCTACCTCCATAGGATGGGTGTGGCCATTCCCTGGAACATGGGCAACTTAGCAGAATCTATCAGAAAACTCTTAGAAGCGATGAATATGTAGCACGAATTCTAGTTGGCCTTAATAATAAAAACCTGAGTCAGATATAGGGGTTAATGCTGAAGATCAGAGAAGCAGAGCAGCCAGCTATTAGAGAGTTCCTTTACCTCTACCAATGCTCTGACCGAAGGGGCTACCCTGTCCTCAGACTGCATCTCCAGACCTATCGGTCTCCACCAAACCTCAGACTGCAGTGAGCTCCTGTCTCCTCCTGCCTTATTTTCCTTTCTCCACCCAACCCTATCACTCCTGTCTCCACCTCCCTGGGATAAAAGGCCTGCACCACCACTCTTTGGCCTCTAGGGGCTTAGCTCTGCACTCTGATCTTCAGGCAAGTTTTATATGTTAAAATACAGAGACCCCCATGGGAGCACCGGACAGAAATCTCATGGTCCAAATCAGGAGCAGAAGGAGACGGAGCACGAGCAAGGAACTCAGGACCACGAGGGGTGCACCCACACACTGAGACAATGGGGATGTTCTATCGGGAACTCACCAAGGCTAGCTGGCCTAGGTCTAAAAAAGCATGGGATAAATCCGGACTAGCTGAACATAGTGGACAATGAGGAATAATGAGAGCTCAAGAACAATCGCAGTGGGGTTCTTGGTCCTACTGCACGTACTGGCTTTGTGGGAGCCTAGGCAGTTTGGATGCTCACCTTATGAGACCTGGATAGAGGTGGGCAGTCCTTGGGCTTCCCACAGGTCAGGGAACCCTGATTGCTCTTCGAGCAGATGAGGGAGGCGGACTTGATGGGGGAGAGGGAGGGAAATGGGAAGCGGGTGCGGGGAGGAGACGGAAATCCTAAATAAATAAATAAATAAATAAAAATAATAAAAAAAGAAGAAGAACCTTCAAAATAAATAAATAAATAAAATAAAATACAAGCCAACAAGCTTGGATGCTCACCTTACGAGACCTGGATAGAGGTGGGCAGTCCTTGGGCTTCCCACAGGTCAGGGAACCCTGATTGCTCTTCGAGCAGATGAGGGAGGGGGACTTGATGGGGGAGGGGGAGGGAAATGGGAAGCGGTTGCGGGGAGGACGCAGAAATCCTTAATAAATAAATAAATTAAAAAAAATAAAAAATAAAAAAAATACAAGCCAACAAACAAACAAAAAAACCCGAACCAACAACCAGAGTCTGAAAAACAACAACAACAACAACAACAACAACAGTGTTTTAAAAAAATAGGCTTTCCCTGGATAGTGGTAGCACAAGCCTTTAAACCTTTAATACCAGCATTTGGGAGGCAGAGACAGGCGGTTCTCTGTGAGTTTGAGGCCAACCTGATCTACATAGTGAGTTCCGGGACAGCCAGGGCTGTTACACAAATCCTGTCTCAAAAATTCAAAATTAATAAACAAACAAACTAATAAAAATCATGTTTTTCATCCCTTCCCTGGGTTACCTGTTCTTTTCAGCTAACATGAATCCAATCTTTATTTTATTTCACCTGTATCAAAGAAAGAATTACAGGGTTTTGTATTCACTGTTTCCTCATTCACCTGCGTCGAAGAATGAGAATAGCGTGGTTTAGTCAACACTTCGCAGTTCTGACGCTGCAGCCCCCTGCGGAAGATCACTCACTCGGGAAAGTCACCTGGGGAAAGACTTGCCAGCTAGACTGTTGTTCCTGAACACTTGCCACCGTGGGCTTCTCTAGGAGCGGAGCGGCCCACAGAACAGGAGAAACTCATTCCAGCCAGGCAGGGCTCGAGCCCTGAATTCTGAGCCCGCCAATCTTTTGCATTGGGAAAAGATTTGATCTCTTTCAGATTCTTACAGTCGAGGACCACCTTGTGGTACCACCCCCGCACAGGTTGTTTTGACCAAAAACAACGAATATTCTTTTACCACAACAGTCAAGATCTGCGCGGACTCTATGATCTCCCACTAGCTTTGGGAACATATAAGGGCGCTCCAAGAACCCAACATTGGAAGTCGTAATTGAGTTTTAGTACTCCACGTGGGTCGCTGCGGTTGCCGAGTGACCCAGCTCCGGAAGAGGGGAAGTGTGGCAGGGCCAGCTCCGCCCTCGCGTCGCCTAGGAGACCGCGGGCGTCTTGCTGCTGTTGCTGCTGGTGGTCAGGGCTAATCTGAGTTTAAGGTACTGGGGCCGACAACCTTAGGTCAGGGGCTTGGAGGGCAACGGGTTGACTGAGCAACTAGGAAGGAGGGCAAGACGCATACAGAAGCAAATCCTTCCCCTCCCGCCACTCACCGTTTCTTCCAGAGGATGTGGCTGGGTTCCTGTCCCATCTGACATCTTAGGCGGATTGACTGTTCCCGTAAGAGCTCCAGTGGCACGCAGACAATAATCCTGTACTTTCCAGAAAGTGCCTGTGGAATTTGCCCCCTGCTTATCTGAAGAAGTTCCTTTCCTCTGGTCTCGGTCTCCCTTTCCCTCCCCCTCCTCCCACCTCCTTTCTTATTTTCTTTGAAATTTAAGTTCCCCAGGATATCCTGTGGGACCTAGTGCTGTCTTAGGGCCCGCGGTCCCCGCAAGCACCTCGTAGTGGACAGACACTAAGATCAAGTCCCAGGCTCGTTTCCAGGACGAAGGGGAATCCAGCCAGCTGCCAAGATGTCGCCAGTGGGGAAAATGTCCCAGGTAGAAAATGGAAAAGTCTACCAGCAGATCTTCCAGGCAGAGGTAGGCTTCCTGCTGCCCACAGCTCCCCTTCCCTCTAACTTTCCTGTTCCCTTCTAATTCTCTTTGTTCTGTGAGATTTGCGTCTAAGATTTAATTTTTATTTATTTTTTACTGACAGTAGATTTTACACACACACACACACACACACACACACACACAATGTATTTTGATTTCCGCTTCTTATCTACTCCCAAGTCTGTAGCTTATTTTTGTTTTTCACTCTTATGGCTCTTTGGGGTGCCCCAACTCCCGTCCTCTGTAAGAACAGCAAATGCTGTTGCAGAGCCATCTCTCCAGCCCCATGACTTATGCTTTAATTGATATGTTCAATTATACATTGTCTCATAACGATTCCCTGGTCATAAGAAATTTGTTGTAATTTCTGTTTTTAATAAGGTCCTAATATTTCATCAAAGAAATTTTATTTAGCCAATCTCCTATAACTGGAAAGTTCTGTTTTGTTTGTTTCTTTTTTCCCCCAGTTTCTAATGACTACAAAAATGATTGTGTAGACTAAGTCTGGATCTTCATTCAAAGTTCTTTACCTACTTTTTCCTTGAAATAGCCCATGTCTATAAAAGGGAAGGAGATCTGTGGTGGGCGGGTGTCGAGGTGAAGGCTTTGTGCAAAGCATCTTCTGTGTGGCAGTTACCTGTCCTTCTCAGATGGACACGTAATCGCGAAGGGCTCAGGCATCTGAGACTCTCACCAGACTCCCATCTTCCACACACTCAGGTACAGCTGGTTCAAGCTCTGGCAGCCACCAGGAAGCGGGCTGCAGAGCATTCTGGGACTCCAAAGAATGTCAAGGCACCCATGATGAAGAAGGCGGCCTTCCCTGAAAGGGAAACAATGACCCCTCGGCAGAGGAAGTGGGTGCACAGCCTCCCCAATGACTGGGTCACGGAAAACCCAGTTCTCTATAGGTAAGTCTTGCTATCAGGACATCACAGGTCCTCATTCAAAGACTCAAGATGGTGGCAGATAGGAATGGAGTCTCGGGCACCTCCTCCGAAACAGGGAGGTAGCCACATCTGCGTGAAAAGATGCTTTTCTCCTGATGGGGTGCCTAGGGCCAGCGTCTGGGTATAGGGATCAAACTCTCATGGGATGTGATTCCTCAACAATAGCAAACAGTCATGTTTCCTCATAAGTGGGAAGACCACTCAGAGGGCAGGGTCCCGGAAGCTCCCTAGGGCGGAGAAGCTGCTGCTGAGAAGCAGACTGGAGGCTGAGTGGGGGGGGGGGGGCAGTGAGGATATAAAGCTCCGAGAAGGAGGGTCTTGACTCACTGCTTTGGGCCAGCGACATTTGAAATAACAACGTCTGAAGTTCCCTGCTCACGCTGCAGTCCAGACCTGTAGTCTTCTCCCAGCTGTGGGACTCATTAGGAGACAGCTGGAAAATTCTGCTTGCCCGGGGCCTTGGGTCTCTGGTGCTTGCCTCACGGCTGGTGCGTTTGTAGACTTTATTCCAGACTCAATATCACAATCCTCCCTGCCGGTCCCCCCACCCTGTGCTCCCCCTCCTTTGTCCCTGGCCAAGCTGGTTAACCCAGAGATCTCAGCTCATCACACCTAGATCCAACCCTATGGGGGCCTTGGTGTCACGGAGTGGCTCTAAGAGTCCAGCTCTGCTTCAGATTATGGCTCTACATGCCCTCCCCAGAAAATGGGTTTGCTCCAGCTGCCTCATAGAATGGTGTCTTGGTTACAGTTCCAGAGGGTTAGAGTCCACAGCCATCATGGCGGAGAGCATGGCAGCAGGCAGGCATGAGAGAGAGAGGAGAGAGAGAGAGAGAGAGAGGAGAGGTGGGGGAGCACTAACTGGGAATGGCATGGACTTTTGAAACCTCAACACTTATCCCCAGTGACGTGCTTCCTCCAGTAAGGTCATACCTCCTAGTCCTTCTGAAACAATTCCACCAAGCATTCAAATATGTGAGCCTCTGGGAGCCAGTCTCATTCAAACAACAGCTTTATTAATTAATTTGTTTGTTTGTTTATTCTTTATTGGGCTGTTCACCTTTGTGATCCTTAGTTTCCAATGGTTCCAGCTCCTGACCCCTACTGGCCAGGTAAGAGCTTTACAGCTTGTGTCTGAAGCAGGCACCTAACTCTCCATCCAGGCACCCTCAGGGACTGCTTGGTTGGGGTCAGCAGCACTGGTTGGAAGCCTGGACATTGCCTCCAGTGCTCTCTGGAATAGGAGGCAGCCTGGGCGGTCGCCAATGCCCGTGCCGTGCTGGGTGGGGGTGGGGTCAGGGCTAACTCTTGCCCACTTGTTTCCTCAGGGAGAAGGAACAAGCCAGGAGGGAAAAGATGCGAGAGACGGAGGACATGATTGCTGTCCGAGAGGTGCAGGGCCTCATGAACGACATTGGTGAGCCTCCTGCCCTTCAGCCCCAGGCCTGTCCCAGGCAGGGAAGTTTCCAGATGGCAGGATCTGCTGTGGTTCTACTTCAGGAGCTCCTGCTGCCCTCACTGGGGTCCTCTGTTCAGTTTCCCAGAGGATGTCTTTTGGGCACTCCCCCCACGAGAGACAGTCAGTGGCTGCTGCACGGTGGGCGATTCCTAGGAAGGACAGACAGCTCACTACTGGGTGTGATGTGGCTTCTCAAGCCATGTTTTCACTTCTCACTACATGCGTCACTTGTCACTATCCACATGTGGGTGCCCTGTGTCTTCACGATTAGAAAAACAGAAGGTACAATTGCATGTTGGCAGTCATGCTCTTCTGCTGAGAGCCCAGCCCCACTACCCCAGGTGGCAGCCAACGTCCAGCTTCCTGGATAAACAGAGCAGGTGAGAGGGCTAGAGGCTGAGGGTTCAGGTTCATATCCTGCTCAGCCGCCCGTGACTTAGTTCTTTAGCCACCAAGCTGGGCTGTGCACATTACAGAAGGCAAGTAACAGCACAGCCTCAATTTCCTGGGTTGGTCCTTGGGTGCAATAGTTAGAAGGATGCTACCACATGGTAAGCAAACACTAGTGTTGGCTAACATTGCTGTAAATGGTCCCTCTCTGGCTAACAGTGGCTCACCTTACTGTATTTCCTTCTTGCTTGCTTGTTTTTGTTTTGTTTTGTTTGAGACTGGGTCTCCTTCTTATGTAGTTCTGGCTGTACTGGAATTCCCTACGCTGATCAGGCTGGCCTAGAACTCACAGATGTGATTCACCTGCCTCTGCCTCCTGAGTGCTGGGATTAAGGGTGCATGTCACTACTGGCTTTCTCTTGCCTTCTGTCGACCTCACAGTGGCACAAAAGCATACCCATAAGCTATTTTCCTTTTCACTTTCAATACAGATTTCAGCTCAGTCAACATTCTGTCACAAAACAGGCTTATATTAGATGATCTTTGCTCAGTTGTAGACTAATGGAAGCATTCTGCATGGTGGACTGGACTAAGGTTTGATGCTCACTAGATTAGGTATAATTAAATGTATTTTCAGCTTACAGTATTTTCTCTTCATAATTATTTTACCAGATCGGAACTCCCTTAAATCAAAAAAGCCTGTGTATTTGTATCTATAAAACTTTTTTTGTTGTTGTTTTGTTTGTTTTTAACACAGTTCCACTAAGTAGGCTAGGCCGGCCCAAAGTTTCAGATCTTCTTGTCTTTTTTAGTGGTGGGATTGCAGGTATGTGCCATCCACATTTGGCTGAAACTGTTTAAAAAAAAAAAAAAACTACAATCACTCTCATTCTGTAGACACCATTTGGGAATTTTGCCCCAGTAGCTGTCTGTTTACTTACTTGTGGTACAAGGGGTTGAACCCAGGGCCCTCAAGCCTGTAGGCAGGTGCTCAATAGCTGCACGATATCCCCACCCTCACCCTCACCCTCGCCTGTGAGTCTGAGCCTTGTTCCCTGTAGCACTCAGGGTCATCCTCATCTTTTCCTTAAGTCTCTGCCATGCTGGCCTGGCTTTGGGGTCTGCCTTCTGACCTCAGGCCTGCATGCTGCGGCTCTCTGCCACGCTGGCCTCCCTGGGAGCCCTGTTCTCCGCCGGCAGGCTCATCAGCTCTGTTGTGGCCCTGCAGTTTCTGAGAAGAGGCGCTCCATCATCCTCCAAGGGCAAGAAGAGTTCAAGAAGAGGAAGTACCTGAGTGCACTGACGAGCTTTCAGGAGGAGATTGAACAGATCGGGGTGGTGAGGCCCTGCTCCCCTCTCTTCTGTTCTGTGGCTTTCCCTGGGGGGGGGGAGGTGTGATTTCATTGTCCTGGGTGGTCCTCGATGTCACACCGAAACAAAGGCATAGATGGAATCACAGAGGACGTGTTCAAGGGGCTTGTTACAGGGATATCCTAAGTGCAGGCTCCCTTCACTCTCAGAGAATCCCCCTAAGGAAGCTAGAGACTCTTACCTCATCTTGCAGAGAGGTCCAGAGTCTTACCAGAACCGGTACGAAAGGGGCCAAATCTGAACTAAGTTCGTCTGGCTCCAAAGTGCAGCCTTTACCTGCTGCCAGTCTTGCCGATGGAGAGGCAGAGGTATCTAAGGATGCAGCCCAGACAGTTTGGCATGTGTGGGGTCTGTATTAGTTATCTTGCTGCTGCTGTAATAAAACACATGACCAAGATGACTTATGGTTCCAGAGGGCTGACTCCATTACAGTGAGGAAGCCTGGTGCGAGGCAAGTGGCAGGCATGGTGGCAGGAAGCCGAGAGCTCACGCCTTCAAAGACAAGCACAAAGCTGAGAGAGCAAGCAGGAAGTAGGGTCTCAAGGCCTGTGTTCAGTGACACACTTCCTCCAACAAGGCCACACCTCCTAAACCTCCACAAACAGCGCCCCCAACTGGAGATCAAGTGTTCGAATGCCTGAGGCTCTGGGGGGCATTCAAATCACCACAGATTCTTCCATATTTCCCCACCCTTGGCTCCTGTCCCTTTCTAGACCTCATCTCTAACTACACTGAGAACATTTATTCCTTCCATGCTCCTCTCTGAGACGTGAGCCTGCATCTCTCAGTTCTCTCTTCTCCCTGTCTTGAGTCCCAAGACCTGGCTGTGTGTCCATAGCACTAAGGGCAGACTCCAGTCTTGTCATCATTATGTCCAAACTAGATGCCAACCCTACTGTCACTGCGTCTCCACTGCCATTAGCCTTGGCTTTCATATCCAAAGTAAACTTGTTTTTTTTTTTTTCATTTACTCCTTTATTGACTGTTGAATACCAGTTCCAGGCTCTCAATGACATGAGGGCATGCGTGACCACTCCTAGGCATGGTTGAGGAGAAGGATTTTATTGTAGATATGAAGGAGGGTACAGCCAGAGGCATCCGGACTGAATAGGGTCATGAGAGGAAGGGAGGGGAGTGAGAGAGAAAAAGAGGAGAGAGGACCAAGAGAGGGAGCCAAGAAAGGAATACCAAGAGGGAAGACGGCCAAAATGGCAGGGTTCTCTAGGAAAGAGAAGTGAGGGAAGGGAAGCGAAGCTCAGGCCTTGAGAAGGGTGGGGTGGGGCGTGGTGAGAAGTGTTGAGAAGAGCCACAGGTATTGAGGAGCCTAGAGGCCAAGTAGATACTTTGGTACAGTAAGAGGGCCATGGTTAGGCATTTGTCCTGAGTTTCTTTGGGAGCTGACAGACTGGTCTGATGGCAGCCCCCTCCTTCAGCTGCTGAGGGGAGAATCAAGTGGCAGCACAAGCCACACAGGCTCTGTGCCTGGTATCCTGCAGGGTGCCCTGGTCCTCTGGTTCCTTATCAAGCTTCAACTCCCCATGTCTAAATAATCCTTCTTGAGACGTGTTGGGGTACCTCCCATCACAGGGAGGACCACTTTCTATCTGGGGTGTTAATGCCCTAACCCTCAGCCTCCTGGTCTATTGTAGGAGATGGAACCTCTCATCCTGGAGAAAGGGGAGCTTCTTTTGAAAAAGATGTCGCAGTCCGATGAGGATGTTGACCAGCTCTTCAAAAAAGTTGAAAGTGAACCGGACCTTGAGAACTACACTATTGAGGTAGGGGTCCCCGGTGGCTGTGCCTGACCTTCCTACCTCTCTAGGAGCCCCTGGACTGACCCAGTTCCCCTGTGCAGACACTACTGGAGCTGTGGGAGAAGGTGGCTGAGAGATTCACACAGCAAAAGCAGGAGATTAAGGAGTTAGATCAAGAGCTGTTGGCCCTGGAAGTCTCTCGAGCAGACAAGGCAAGTGGGCTGCATGTAGGCTCCTTTCTTTAGAAGGGTTGCGGGGCCGCTTTCTTTTTCCTGTTAGTGCTCTAGGAACTGAGAGTCACTCACAGGGGTGCCTTCTCCTCTCTAGCTAAAGGACATATTGAAGAGATATGTTGACATCATAGAGAAAACCACCTACCTCCTGCAGCCTGATGTATACAGGCTGATAGATAAAGAAGCCATGGTGAGTGGTGGTCTATGGTGGGGAGGAGCGTAGCCTAGGGTATCCTGTACCTGGTGTCTCAGGAATGCAGGACACATCTGTGGTGTCCCTAAGTAACTCAGGTAGGCTTCTCTGGTTAGGAACCAAGCAAAAATTTCAAAGCAGCCATGTGGAATGCTTTCACGGTTTCCTGTGGTATAGCTGCATGCCCACACTCAGCCATCACATACTGGGCCATGTCCCAACTACTGTGTGTGTAGTACAATGGGCACTACACTCTGGGGTTGTTGTCTTAGACCTTTCAGTGTCCCAGGGTTTCCCACCCTTGCCAGTCCCACCTGCTCTGGCTTCCTTTTTCTTCCTGCCTCTCCTACCTGTCGGTGGTACCTGTGGCTGCCCCACCCCTGCCTCTTGGCTCTGTCTCATTACTCCCAGTTTCTCCCACCACTGTCTGTGATGATGGGAAGTAAGAAATTCAAGGTTGTTCATGAGGTCTCCAGAGTAAAGCCTGACTCTTCTGCTGTGTGAAAGGACTCTTGCTTGGACTGCAAGGGTGCATTGTGCAGACCTCGCTTTCCTTAGGTCTTCAATTGGGATAGCAGTGCTCCCTGCCAGGACATGTTTGGAGGGCGACAGCAGAGGTCTTGACAGTAATGGTCATTCTTACTTTAAAACTGTATTCTTAAAGAGATATTTATTTTTAAATTTATGTATATGTGCATGTCTCTCTGTGCCTATATTTGTGTTTCTCTGTGTGTATATGTGTATGCTTCTCTGTGTGTAGATGTGTATGTCTCTCTGTGTGTATATGTATGTCTCTCTGTATGTATATGTGTGTCTCTGTGTGTATATGTGTACGTTTCTCTGTGTGTATGTCTCTCTGTATGTATATGTGTCTGTGTGTGTATATGTGTATGCTTCTCTGTGAGTAGATGTGTATGTTTCTCTGTGTGTATGTCTCTCTGTATGTATATATGTGTCTGTGTATATACGCGTGTCTCTGTGTGTATATGTATATGTCTCTGTATGTATATGTGTGTGTCTGTGTATATGTCTCTCTATGTGTATATGTGTGTCTCTGTATGTATATGTGTGCCTCTGTGTGTGTATATGTATATGTTTCTCCATGTGTATATGTGTGTCTCTTCATGTGTTGTCTCTCTGTGTATATATGTGTCTCTCCGTGTGCATGTGCCACATGTATGTGAATATTTGCAGAGCCGACAAAGGGCACAGGATCCCCTGAGCTGGAGTTACAAGTGGTGAGCCACCCAACATGAGTGGGAACCGAACCGAGTCTTCTGGAGGAGCAATAGCACTCTTAACCGCTGAGCCAGCTCTCCAGCCCCTAAGTCTAATTTTAACTTAGCATACAAACCATGCTTGGTTATGGTGTTTTAAAACACGGTTTGTGCCGTCACTGCCTTGCGCCCCCCACCATCCCATTAGCCTCCGTTCTGTTTTCATGTCAGCTACTCTGCTACTCCCCTTTCCTTGACATCTCCTTTTCTCCCCTCACTGTCCTCTTTCTAGTTGCATAATTGATACCTACACTCACCCCCACACCTGTGCATCAAACAAACACACACAAACATTAAAAGTGAGGGCCACGTATGAGAGAGAATATATAATACTTGTCTTTCTGAGTGTAGGTCGTCTCACTTAGCACAGTAACTTCCATCCTAAAATTTAGACTTCATGTGTCCCTGGAGACTCCAGTCTGGGCTGTGACTCAGTGCATCCTTCCTGGTGCCTTCTGGCCTCCCTGTTGCCACCTGGCCCGTGGACTCCTACTGTGTGCATTTGTCTTGTCAAGTTTCCCCAACTCCTCTACTGTGGCCCCGCCCACACAGCCCTGCAGTGGAACTGCAGGGGAAGAAATACTCGCTTAGGCCCCAGCAACACTGCTCTTGCTGGCACAAAGTCTCGGGCCCCATTAGAAAACTGTGCCGGAATTTCTTCCCTCTGAGCCGGGCTGGGCCTTCAGCTAGCTAGAAGACTTGGGAAATGCGAAGCACGGAGGTTTGCTTATGTGGTGGGCTGGGAGCTGTGAGGGGGAAGCTGCTCTCATTTTAGCCAGGGGCGGGAAGGGGGAACACTGACTGGTACAGGGCAAAGAGCAGAGTCGTACTGTTCCCATCCTGTGCCAGGGACATGCAGATGAGCAGTCCTGGGAGGATCAGGTCTGGATCTGGATTCAGCCCATCACTGGGTCTGGTTCTCAAAGCTGTCACACATGGCTGGGCTCTGATTCTGAAACAAAATTATGTAAAGGCAGCAGACAGTCAATTGAGCGCCAGCTCCCCCATTTTTAAGCAGGGACCCAGTGCAGCTGCATTTCTGGGTTGGGGTTCCTACTCTTGTGGTTTGCAGCTGCTGCCTTGTCTGTGCCACCAGCATTCCTCACCTCCCACCACAGCCTCACTTAGCTCTGGCCTAACCCCCTCCTAACTCCTCCCCTGTCCCATCTTACCGAGCCTTGCTCTGCCCGGAGAACTGCCATGTCTAAAGCCCTACCCACCTCTGGCCACAGGCCATGAACCAGGCTCTGCTGGGCAACCGGAGGGCCATCGCCCAGCTGTTGGTCAACCTGACTGAGGCCACCCTGCAGCAGGAGCTTGACAACCGCCACCGCTGGCAGGGCTTGGTGGACACCTGGAAGGCTCTCAAGAGAGAGGCCCTGCAGCAGAGTTTCAGGTCAGCGGTGACACCCCTGCCAACCCTGTCCATCCTCCCACCCATAACTCCCTCCAGCCATCGGCTGCTGTTTCCTGTCCCCTTCATCATTATTTAAAAATGCTGTTGTTTTCTATGCCCCTGTATTTAAAGTTAGAAATAGATAAAGGCATTGAAGAAGAAATTAAGAGTCATCCCTGATCCTTCCTAGAAGGAGAGGTACCCCTAAGACTTAGGAACTTTTAGATCCACAGAGTCCACACCATTTTAGATTGCATTGTCCATGGACACTATTTCACAGCTATTCTCTGTGCTCAGTGTGAATTATCGGAACATGTTTATGTAATGGTCTATACATTTTCATTCTTCCGTATGAATTATAACCTAGGGCCTGGGCCTGGAAGGATAGATATCTGTCAGGTGCCCGTTTCCTCTGTGGGAGAAAGGGGGAGGAGAGGACCCACCTCTGCACTGTGTGCTGAGACTCAACCTTGCCCTTCCATGTGACCTTGATGCCAAGTCTGCCTCCACCACACGACAGGCACCCTAATAGCCCTGCAGAGGGGTCTCGGTGATGCCCCAGTGGGACACTCTTTAAACAGAGCCTGCTGGGCCTGGATTGGGACTGTTACAAAAGTCAACAGATAGCAGTAGCAATGGCCACAGCTGACTTCCTGAACACATTCCATATTGCAAGGGGCATGGGGCTCAGGGCTTTGTCATCTTCCTGCGTCCTCACAAGTTCCCAATGAGGATTAGCTCCACGTTATAGTCCAAGGCTCAGAGTGGAAGAGAGGATCTTGTTCCAGGTCACGGGATCTGAAGGGGCGGTCATTACGGCCTGGGTGGTGTGCACCAGGGTTATGGGACACAGAGTGTTCTTGCCTGAGGCTCCTTCCCACTTCTCCCCTCTGTGATGCGGGGTCTGGCTGTCCAGTGAGTTCATGGCTAGCGAGAATATCCAAGAGCCCCCAGCTATACAGAAAGAACTGGAAGAAATGCTGAAGAACCAGCAGATCCTTCAAAAAGTGAGGCTGGATCACCTCTGCACCATCTGGTATGGCCACCTCTGCACCATCTGCTGTGGTGTGTAGGAAGGACCACTGGGGTCAGCACATTTGGGTGTCCAGTAGGGAGGCCATGTGGCTAGATCTTCACCTGGAACGCATCCATACCAGGCCACCTCCTTGTGCTTGAGGGCTTGACTGGTCACCATGGCCCTAATGGCCAAGGAAGGTCACAGCCCATTTTCTATGGAAAGTTTACATTGGTCCTCACTAGGAAGCAGTGACCAGGGATGGGGGAGGAGGGAGGAGTGGGGAAGAGGAGGCTGGTAAGAAGTGGCTCCTACAGCTTTGGCTCTCATCCTGAGGCATTTTGGAGAGTGGATAGAAGCCATAACACTGGGAGGCTGCTGTGTAGAAGGCTCCATTCAGGGTCTTTCTGATAGCAACATTGTGAATAACAAAGGCCTTTTTTAAAGGATTGTTTGTGGCACCAGGGGATCCCAGCAGACTCTTTAGCTTCTTCAGTATTTTATTGGCAGGATGTTTAATATGCAGGTCCTTTTGGCAAGTTCAGTGAAAGTAAGATTAACTGTCATCTCTTCTTTCCCCAGCAACCTTCTCCCCCCAAACTATAACAAAAGCCAGCTGACCGAGTGGTATGATTCTCTCACTGCCCTGAACAGGCAGCTTGGTAAGCAATGTCTAAGATTTCCAGAACTTTCCAGAATTCTGTCCAAGTAGTAGCTTGCTATAGTCAGCTCTCCAGTCATGCGTCTCAGGAGCGGTGGCCCCTCCATCCTGGGACTTTAGGATGAGTGAGCACTGAAGACCCCCTCCACTACTCACTGCCCAGTCCACAGCCATGCTAGCCACAAATTCTGACCCTTGACATCTGATCCCTGACCCAAGCATGGAGACGGAGATATAGAGTCTCTGCTTAACTCTCAGGATGGGTACAATGGCCATGTCCCAAGAGTCTTACAGTTGGGGGTATGGGATTAAGGCCCAATCCTGCTGCATCCTGATGCATGACCATGGGGAAGCCGAGGCACCTCATGGCCTCAGTGTCCTCCTCTGTTGAGATCTGAACAGGACTGATCATGGCCCCTACCTTGTGAATTAATGTCTACTCAGTTCAGTCCCTAGCTCCCAGCGAGAAGGCTGAGCCGCAAGTGGTAACTGTTGAGGACAGTCCCCAGTAAGAGTGTTAGCTCACAGCCCACAGCCCAGCTGCCTGGCTGGGAAATACGTTCAGGACGTGGTCACCCTCACGGGTCTCCTCACCCTCTCTGGCTGTCTGCTCACTGCAGCAGAAACGGTGTGACACAAAGCTGGAAATATTGGCTCCACCATTTTGTAGTGTGCCAAGTGTGCCAAGCCTTACTATTGCCTCCTATCACTGAGGCTCACCACAGCCCAGTGCGGTCAGTGGCCATGCACTGATCACTCATATTTCTGTGAATGATGCTTGCTGAGGAGACGAAGACAGCAAAGATCTGTTTTGGCTTGTGGGTTTAGAGGATTTCAAAGGCGTGGCTGCAAGCTACCCATCACAGCAGCCCAGGGAGTGGGGAGGGCACTTGAGCCAGGAGCAAGGCTGAAAATTTAAAAAGTCCACCACCTGCTTCGGTCAGCAAGGTGTCACCTCCTGAAGGTTCCAAAGCCTTTCAAAAATAGTGCTACCAGCTGGCAAACACGTGTCCAAAACCGGAGCTTGCAATGTACATTTCAGATGCAAAATGCTGACATGCACCATTGTCTTTGTGTCCCAGAAGACCCTCTGAGCCTGAAGCTTCTGCTAGAGATGAGCTCCTCCTATGAGGTCATCCTCTTGGGGTGTTAGGAACTCTCTGAGAAGGGAGACACCAGCCCCTACCTTCCAAGCAATCTTTGAAGTGGAAGCTCTTTGCTGAGGGACCAACTCTCCTTCTAACGTTCCCCTTCCTCTTGGGAGAGCATCTGACCTTTGACCTGTTTCCTTTTCTGCCCCTGGAGACAACTACCACATGGACTGCATGACTCTGGTCCGCTTCCTGTATGAGAAGATCTGGCAGGAGTGCCTGGCCCATGTGCAGGATTGTAAGGTAGGGTTCTCTTTCTGCAGGCCTGGGGAGAGGAGCTGTGTGCGGGACCTGATGCCCCCTCTCTCCCAGCCTTCTCTGCCTGCCCCTTACCCATCAATCTCGATTGAGGTTTTTCTTTCTTCCTGTGAGGCCAGGTGCTCACTGGCCATTGGGTGTTCAGGGCCCTTCTACCTGACTGACCCTGGGCAGGATAAAGTAGCGTGTTTATTCTCAACCTGTCCAGGACAGTAGCAGATGTTTCTGGAATCTGGGAAATAGTTTGTCAAACAGCCCCTCCCTGCCTGCTTGGTAAAAGTATCTAAATGAAAAGCCTAGGTATTTTGAAAAGTTCTGAGCCCCAGGAATTACATCCTAGCCTCAGAGAGTGCTCCTGTTCTCCAGACACCTCGGAGATTAGAAGCCAGCTCTGTTCTGCACTTACCCACCCAGGAGCAGAGCCACAGGGAGTCAGAGAGCCGCTTGCAGCCCTGTGGGGGCCCTGAAGCAGCCAGGCTCTGCCTTGCTCTCCTCCCACTCTGCAGAAGCAGCTGCTGGACTGGAAAGCTTTCTCTGAAGCAGAAGCAGAGAGCCTGGTGAACCCAGCCTTCTTCATGGTGGTGGGGGAGTTCCAGAGCAAGGTGGAGAAGAAGCTGGAGCTCCTGGATGTATGTACAGGGGTGCTAGGGACCCTTGAGGTGGGGCACATCTCTGGAGTACTACACTGCAAATCCTAGAAGTCTAGGGTGTCCTGGTGTGTCCACTCTCTGGCCCTCACCAGTCGCTTCCTTCACAGGTCTCCTATACTAACCACCCCGGATCATCCCCTGGGTCCTAGAAACCAGCCTGACATCAGGGCTGCTTAGGCTTGGGAAAGTCACTTAGGCCATGAGTGTACAAGAGCCACTGCTAGGCCTTGTGTTACAGGCTGGGGAAGGCAAGGAACTCTCAGTCCCAAGGGATTTGTGCTCCAAAGTCAGCACACCCTTTCTATGAAGTGCCAGGTATCACGTGTTAGGCTCTGTGGGACACAGGTGTCTGTCACCCCTTGTCACATCTATCAACCTAAGCAATGGAGGGACAAAGCATATGGATGTGTTCCCGTACTTTCATTAGAGGCCAGGATTTGGAGTTTAATTTTCATGTTATCTTTTTCCCCTGCTACTTTTGATTTGTTTTAACACCGTTCAAAAATTGGAGACTCTGTGCTTAGTTCACACGTTCAAACAAAAATAGATGGAGGGCCGAAGTTACCCAGCAGTCTAGTCTACTAGTCTCTGCCCCAGATGAGGGCATACAACCCATGCATTTTGTTTATTCTCTGTGTGGTGCAGCCCATCAAACTCAAGTCCTCACGTCTGCTAAGAAAGCTCTTTGCCAGTGAACTCTCTCCACTCCTAACATGTAGGGATTTCCAAAAGGTTTTAGATGTATTTTATTTTAGGTATGAATGCTTTGCCTGCAGGCATGTATGTGAAGCATGTATGTGCAGCATGTATGAAGGCATCAGAGAACTAAGAGCTATGAATGGTTGCAAGCCAGCAAGTGGCTGCTGGGAGCCTAACCCGGGTCTTCTGAAAGAGGGCCAAGTGCTCTTAACCACTGAGCCATCTTTCCAGTCTCTGACATACAGCTTTTAAAAGGTGAAGTCGTATGTGAGATTTTCACAGCAGGTGTGGAATTGTACCCAGATGCTAAGAGACAGACTGTTCCAGGGAGAGATGCCAAGACTGAGGGGGTCCAGTCCTGCCATCCCATGCAGGGAAGGCCAGGCGCCTGTCTTAGTTAGGGTTTCTATTTCTAAAACAGTGCGATCAAATCAACTCAGGGAACAAAGGATCAATTTTGTTTACACATCCACATTGCAGTCCATCACTGAAAGAAAGGAGCAGAAACTCAGGCAGGTTGGGAACCTGGAGACAGGCGCTGGAACAGAGGCGGTGAGGGAGCACTGCTTACGGCTCCTAAAGGCCAGCTTTAGCTTGCTCTCTTATATAGTGCAGACCACCTGCCCAGCGCTCAACTGCACCATCTACAATGGTCTAGTCCTGCCCACATAAATCATTGTTCAAGAAAATGTCCATCAGACTTACCTATGGGCCAATCTTCTGGAGGCGTTATCTCAGCTGAGAGAGAGTCTTGTTTCCCAGCTGACTATAGCGTGTGTCAAGGTGACACACAACTAAGCAACACAGAGCCTACAGCTGACTTTGAGGGATGGTGCTCAGGTAGTAACTTCTCTGAAGACACAGGGCCCTGTGGACAGGCTATCCTTGGGGTCTGGGCTAGCCTGCCCTTCAGGTAACCTCTGTGTTATACTGCGGCAGAGTTCCTTCGAAGTCTTGAACAGGCAGACGGAATCGCAGAGCCTGGACCTCTTCAGGTACTTCCAGGAGGCTGTGAGGTTGTGGGAGGGGCACCAGAGTGTTCTGTTGTCCCAAGAGTTGGAACTGGAGAAGAGGATAGAGCAGCATCGACAGAAGCACTACCGGGAGAACCAGGTGCGCAAAGCTTGGGATCTTGTGGGAGATGTGGGCTGGACCCACACTGTGGGAAGGAGGGGTGGAGAGGGGAGGGCGAGAGAGACCTGTGTCAGAGATGTGGGCTAGACCCAGACTGCAGGGCCCTGTCAGGAGATGTGAGCTGGACCCAGACCTCAGCTGCCAGCTTTCAGATAAAAAAACAAAAAACAAAGAACCCCCCCAAAAACCTCAACAAAAGCATCATAAACAAAAATGAACTGAAAATAGACCCTAGACTCAATGTAAAACTCTTAAATTACAAAATGTGAGTGGATGGAGGTACCCAGGCTTGCCTTGGTCTTGGGGGAAGATGGGAGTAGCAAGAAGAATTTTAAACTAGGCAGAGCTTTGTGATGGGTTTTATGACTCAAGCCTGTCCCGTAAGAGTGTGAGCAAGAAGGAGAGACAGAAAGACAGACTGGCAGAATGGGGGAGTAACCTGGGTGGTTAAAATAAAATGATGTGGGGCTGGTGGGGTGGTTTAACAGGTAGAGACACTTGCATGCAAGCCTAATGACCTGAGTTCAATTCCTGGTTCCCACAAAGAGTCGGGAGAGGCTTCCGAGGACCTCTGTCCTCTGACCTCTGACCTTCACGTGAAGATGCCTGAAAACACGCGCGCGCACACACACACACACACACACACACACACACACATACACACACAGAGGCATGCACGCATGTGTGCCTGCATGAACTCGTGTGCACACACATACGTTTGAGAGAAAAACAAAAGAAAGAATTAAGTAAATAAATAAGATAAAATGAATAAGATGATCAAAGTATAATTTCATGAGCTATGGCTGACTGCTGGGCAAAGAGAATGAATTCTTTCTTCCCCATAGTGTTGAAAGATGAAAGCAATGTGATAAAGCTCACCAGGTCTACATGTGATAGACAGGAGCACTGCCCCCACAGTGAACTCCTGAATTATTAATATGCAGTTGTTCACATAGGGGGAATGCAGACCTTGCTGGGAAGTTAAGCCTAATAAAAGACCATGGCCGTGGCACTAAAGAAGTGTCCTTGAAGGGACTTCTCTGAGCTGGGTCCTTGGGGAGGTATGGGATCAAAAGAACATACCAGGGACAGAGAAGAGCCTGCAAGTATGTGCTGGAGAAAGCGAGGGTGGTCAGAGACCCCTCACAGGCCTGAACCTCAGCTCTGGAAAAGTAGGTGGGATCTGCATGTTAGTAACATTCGTCTGTGCTTCTCTTGTCTTGGGAATGGCTGCCAGGCCCAAGAGGTTAACCTCGATAAGCTTCTAGACCAACTGAGACAGCAAAGCCAAGAAGAGACACTGAAGACACACATGGAAAAGGCCAGGAATTTTCTGAAGAACATGAAGTCCAGGTAGGCTGCCCAGACCGCAGAAGACAGGAAGTGATAGCCTGGATTCATAGTCAAGGGAACACCAGCTAGCGCAGGAGACCAGAGCTGTGATCAACATGCTCAGATAAAAGCCTTGTCCTTCACATTGGAGAACATTAACAATCCATTGCTCCTTGCTCAGGAGCCCACAGAATTTCCCAGGGAGAACTGGGGCAAGTTTGTAGGGAGAAACATCAAGGCCAAGAACCTGGGCTCTGCTTTTAAAATGTAAACATGTATACTCTTTGTTAAAATAACAGGAAGTCAACTTCTGCAAGTAGAGATGTCCCCCTCACTCTTACCCAGCCGTGCCTTTGTATGAGTATGGACATTTACGTGCATAGGTACATACATTCCAATATAGTGTTTTAAAAATACGGATGAGCTATAGAATGCAGTTATTCTGTAATTACAGATCTATTTCAGTTTCTAAGTGACCATGTAGAATTTACTACTATAATTACTTATAGGATACTTGGTCATATGTTAGCCATCTCATGATTAGCTTTTCCCCACTGGCCTGGGTTCTTTATACAGAATTCATACAGTTCTCTGTGAACTGCATTGTACTTCCGTGTCTCTGTACAGCTGATTCCGTTGGGATCAGTCACAGAAATAGACTCGCCTTCCGCCTGACTGCTGCACACAGACCTGGGAGTTTATCTTTGGGTACCTAAGTAAGCTCCTGAACCTTGTTTACTCTGCCTGAGAAACAGATAGCATTTCCCAACCCGATGATTTTCAAGGGCTTTGATGGGACAATGCAGATTAAGTTTGAGGACAGAGTTAGGACCATGAAGGAAAAGCAAGCCCACATTACAAATGAGAAACTCCCCAGATTCTCAACAAAGAGCTTGTGCTCCTTGTCTGATCAGGAAGATAATTGCAGTTGCTCAAGGACAGCTTCTGTGCAAAGCACAGCCACCCAGCAGCTCTCTGCAATGCTAGCTGCCCGATGGAGGCCTGGGACATGGCTCCAGCGAGGGTTCCCCCACAGAGTTCCCCATCTTCACTCCCAGCTATGAATGTTTTCACATCCTCCTGACCAAAGAAGTGATGGAGTACCCAGGGCTCGTCCTGAAAGAACTCAACTGCTACAGCTTCACCCTCAGCCGCCACTTCTTCATTCGTGAGATCTTTGAACAGGTATCAAGGACAGATGGTATGCCCCTGAACGAAGATCTTCTCTTCTCAGTTTTAAAGGGGTTGGGGGCTAGGTAGATGTCTCCACAGACAAAGTGCTTGCTGGGCAAGTGTGAAGATCTGAGTTCAAATTCCGAGAATCCACGCAAAGACAGGCACAGTAGCCCACGCCTGTAGCGCCAGTGCTTCTGTGGGGAGATGGGAGTCAGAGACGGGAGGATCCCCAGGAGCTCAGAAGCCAGCTAGCCTGACCTAGACTGCAGTGAACACTTAAGGGGACTCCGTCTTGATGTGGAAGGTGAAGACTGACACCCAAGATTGTTCTCATTGACCCCCCCCCATCTCTCTCTCACACACACACATGATTGATAGGTTCCAACCTTAAAATGAAAAGTATATATATATATATATATATATATATATATATATATATATAAATGATTTTTTTCCATCCCTGATATCTACCACCAGCACATAATTCTGTTAAAGTTAAGCCAAGATCCCTCCACTCTTCCCTCAGGTTCTCCTCACCAGCTCCACCCCATCCAAACCAACTCACCCAGGATCGTGTTCCTCAGGCTCATTCTGTCTGTCCTTCCTGGGCACCTGTGCAGCCGGTCCACCCTGCTTCTCTAGTTCATTTCTGAGACTGTGTCAGAAGGAGCCCTGATTCTGTTGCCTACTGTTTACCCTGAGGGTGTGCTAGTCTTCTGGGAATTAGGAAAAAAAGTTTGCCTGGACTGAGGCCTTAGCAGTTGCCCCAGTGTATGAAGCTGGTCACGGCCCACATCAGAGCCTTTTTACCTAAAGAGTCATGAAGCTTTAGAAGCAGTGCTCTGGAGAAAGGCTTTGCTGCATCCACAGTGACTTGTGTTTTTTCCTTATAGAATTTGGCTGGGGAAGTGACTTTCAAATTCAGGCAACCAGGTAATATAACCTGAGCCTGGGTCTCCCTGCCATCACTCCAGTACCTCTGTGGGTGGGAGGGAGGCAGTCCAGGCAACACTAGTTGCTGTCTGCTTATCCTTTAATATTGCTCACCAACAGAAACCCACGAAAAGCATTTCATGCAGAAAATCAGGAAACTGAAGAAAAAACGAAGGACAAGAGTGGAACTACGCAAGGCTGAAGAAAGCATAGGCCAAGACATGGGTTCCGAGAAGCTGGCTGAAGAGATGGAAGGAACGGGTGAAGAATCAGAACCCGTCGTGGCCGGCGAGGCACTGAGCCAGCGCAACAAGTTCCCACCGAGCGGCGGGATGGCTGAGCCCAAAGAAGAGTATACCCAAGAAACTGAAGAGATGAGGAGCATAAAAGAGACTTTCTCAGAGACCTCCCTGGAACCAGAAAACATGAAGTCTCAAGAAGAGAAGGAGGGGATAGAGGCAGAAGAAGAGGAGGAGGAAGAGGAGGAGAAGGAAGAGGAGCAAAAAGAGGAGGAGGAGAAGGAAGGAGAGGAGGAAATGAAAGAGGAGAAGGAAGAGGAGGAAGAGGGGGAGGAAGAGGAAGAAGAGGAGATGGACGACGAAGACGAAGAGGAAGAGGACTATGACAACATGAATGAAGATACAATAGAGCTTTATAAAGACAGCATTTTTACGGGTCAGGTAAGCCAGCCACTGGTTCATTGCTGGGTATGAAGAAAGTCTGCTGTCCTCATCTTATGCATGTCATTCAGATGAGCTGGGGTCCCTACAGCCCAGTCTCTACAGAGGTCCAGATAAAGAGCTACAAGAGTATTTATTCCATTCTATTTGGTCCACAAAGATCTGGTTCTTCCCTCACAGCAATAATTTTTAAAATTTACCTTCCTTTTCTCATGCCCCTACAGCCTATCCTGGAGTCATCCTTCACATGGCTTTTCTCATCCCTCCCCCGGGTCTCTCTCTCTCACCTCCTGTTCATTGTGTAGATTGCCTCAGCCTCCCCTACTTCAACCGTTCTCTCTTCCTGTTCACCAGACATATAACAAAATATTCAGGCAAAGCTCCCCTTGATGGGCAGTTCATTGTGAATGTGATTCAACCTCAAAAATCATCTGGAAAGAGTCTCAGTGAGATGTGTCTACATCAGATTGTCCTGTGGGCATGTCTGTCTTAAGTTCTTCTACTTAAGAAGACCCAGTCCACAGCGGGCAGCGTCACCCCTGAGGCGGGGTATGCTAAACTGCCTGAGTGGAGAAATGGAGCCGAGCGCAAGCAGGCAGATGGACCATGCACACCTTCATTCCTCTCTGTTGTTGGTTGTGGATGCGGTGTGACTAAGGGCGCCAGCCTCCTGCCTGCTCCAGCCTCCTGCCTGCACCAGCCTCCTGCCCCCTTGACTCCCTGCTCTCACAGACTGTAGCCTGGAACTCTGGGCCACAATAAACCCATTCTCCCTGGAGTTAATTTTTGTCAGGATGTTTTATAGCAATAGGAAATGCAATTAGGATACTCCCATTTGAGAGCCTGCAAGTAGCTCATTTTCATAAACCTTGTCTTCAAAACACATCCAAGTGCAGAGAACCATATTCTGTGGTATGCAGAATTCTATGGTAGCAGAATGGCAAAAGATGCATTTCCTATATTGCTATGGAAGTACTGGTACATAGGACTTTTTTTTTTTTTTAAATTACAAACTCAAATGTTCACACACGTTGAGAAAAGAGGATTGGAGGCCACAGGGACAAATGACAAGTGGTGGGAAGCCTGCCGTTGCCACTCAGTCTCAGCCAACAGAGTCACGGTGGTGCTGCCTCAAAGGAGACAGGGAACGAGATTGAGATGGGAAACTTCTCCATTTTAAAATCACTGAGAATGTAGCTCAGGGATTCAGTGCTTGCATGCAAAAAGTCCTGGGGTCATCCCTGTAAGCAAAGAAGAATTAGTATAAGCGCGCCGTGGGGAAGGAGGAGGTGGGGGAGCTCCTGTTGGCTGTTAGAAGCACACGCGCATCAGCTGATGCGGAGTTTCCTGTCTCCTTCTCTGGATAGGATGAAGGCAAGGAAGAGAGCCTGGAAGAGATGGCCTACGAAGAAATGGAGTTTTTCACAACTGCGAGTGGAAACACTTACTTTGCCTTCCTGTCCGTGGAAGATGAAGAAAAGATTCACACGAGGCCCCATTCCTACCACGCTGTGCTCTTCAACGACCCCTTCAGCACCAAGTACATAGAACAAGTGACAATTCCCCACAAACTCATCGTGAAGGTTAAGAAAGGGTGAGTGGGAAACCGTGGCGGTAACGCTCTCTTCCTCTGAACTTTCCACACGTGCTGACAGAACTAAAGATTCACTTTAGCTGGAGGATTAAAAGCTACGGTAACTGAGGGAGGTCAGGGGTGAGACACACCCTAGGAAATCGCAAATGTCCCAGAATGCTCCACAGACATGGATATGCTTGGTGCGTGTGACCCCTGCACCCTTCCCAGGGTGCTCTGTTGGTCTGGGCTGGTCTAGAAACTTCTGGCTTCTAATTCCCAGTACATCCATGACTTTAAAGTTTTTTATTTTTGAAAAATTTATTTATTGTATGTGAATGAGTGTTTGCCTGTATGTATGTATATATGCATCATGTATGTACAGTGCCTGTGGAGGCCAGAAGAGGGTACCAGAACCCCAAGAACTGGAGTCACCCATACATGGCTGTTAATTATTTTCTGAGTGTTAGGAACCAAACCAAGGCACACTACAACAGCAGCAAGTACTCTTAACTACCGAACCATCTCTCCAGCCCATTATGTTTCTTTAAAAAAAAATTCTACAGATACAAGCCAAAAGCATTCTATATCTTGTGTGGCATTTTGTATATCAATATAGAAATGAGCACTTTGGGTCTCAGTATGATGAATCTCTTATTGCTGCCATAGATGACTGGCCCTTGCTCACCTCTCCCCCAGGCTTCGAGCTGGCTTCTTTGAACACCTGGAGAAGTGGTTTGACCAATGTGCCCTCAATGCTCGCATCATTGTGGCTGCCAAGGTTGATGAGCTGGATTCGGAACTGGAGCTCCGCCTGCACCTGCACAAGCCGAGACTCGAGCACGTGGAGAAAGATATTCACAATGTCAGAGCAGGTTGGAGCCATCCTGGGAAGGTCCACCGTGTCCCCAGGCATCCCTTCTTTCCTTTTTAACTGCCCCAGTTTAGCCCATGTAATGCTAGATGGTCATCACACTTGGAAGGAGCGCCCAGAATCATCACATGCGATTTTAAAATCTTCCTCCCTCCCTCCTCTCCTCCTTTTCTTCCTCCTCTCCCCCTCTCCTTCTCTCTCTCCTTCCTTTCCTCTCTTCCTTCTTAAAACAAGATCTCCAGTTGGTAGCGTAGGTTGGCCTGGAACTCATCATGCACCTCACACGCGTGCATCTTAAGCCAGCCTAGACTTGTGGGAATCTCCTTGTCTCACCCTCCCTTCTCTTCCAGCCTCTCTTCCTTTGTAGAGTGTCAGGGGTAAAAGGAAGAGTGTTGTCCTGTCGTAGCTCTTGGATTTCAGGTCTTCCACACGCCTGTCAGGCACACACCTGTATGGTGGATGCTCTAGCAGCAAGACCACTGCTTAGAAACCAGAACTCTCGGGTTCACTTGCTCTGGCTCTGCACCTCTGAACAGATTATCTGGTCGCTCCTACCGTCCCTACCCTCCTCTACAGGAGAAGGTATTGAAGCAGTACAGGAATCATGAACAGCTGTTCTGAGATATGGCGTCCCCAAGTGGGAGTCATTATTTTCACCTGAGCATTGGTCTTGGGAAGACAAAGCTTTTCTTCTTTAAGTAGGAAGCTCCATCAATGGAGAGGGGCACGCGATTTTGGTCAGATTCTTATGTGGCCCCTATTGGTATTTCACTTGAATCCGTGGCCATTTAAGGCTCTCCTGGAGCCCCCCACGAGCCCATCCAAGCTCCCATGGCTTGGAACAGTGGCGATGGCAGGCCTGGAGATCTGCAGTCCTGAGTTCTGTCGGGAAAAGTGTGAGATAAACACACCGAGGGATGGAAAGGTCTGCCCCGAAGCTCAACTGCTTTCACTGCCTTGGCTCCCCAGACCAATGCTCAGCTCGGAAACTCAGACCACAACAATGAAGTCACAGCTCCACACTGTTTTTAAATTTAAAAAAATGTCAGTTATCAGCCAGGTATACACCTTTAATCTCAGAGTTCGGGAGGCAGAGGTAGGCATATCTCTGTGAGTTTGAGGCAAACCTGGTCTACAGAGTGAGTTCCAGGATGCTAGGGCTACACAGAGAAACCCTGTCGTGAAAAAATGAAAAGAAAAAAAATTAATTATGATACAGAGTAGTGGGTTTCATGATGGCATTTTTCTCATCCATATATCTATGTGTGTCATTGTACTTTGCCCATATTCATCCCCCATTACTGTCTTTTGTTCCTATTCATGCTCCTGTTGGCCCTTCCATCCTCAAAATATTCCTCTTCTTGTTTCATGTCATTCATAGATGATAGATAGATACATATATGAATAGATAGATGTTCATGCATATATTGTCTAGATTACACATAAGAGAGAAAACATGTACTATTTAGCTTTCAGAGACTGGTTTGTCTTGCTTAACAATCTCCTGCTCTGCCCATTTACTTGAAAATCACATAATTTCATTCTCCTTGGTGACTGAATAGAATTTTTTATAACTATACACTACGGTGCAGGAAGCCAGTTGCTGTTGATGTCCACGGAGGCCGTCTTCGCTACTGTGAATAGTGACGAAATGAGCACGGTGTACGAGTGTCTCTGGTTTGCTGACACCGTTTGTTTTTGTCAGCACTACCCACAGTCCTTCTGTCAACCACTCCAGGCAGGAGGACAGGCAAATGGGAAATGTGGGGTTCTTTACTTGCCGTGAAGGGGCTCTGGAAACCTGCCCCTTTTACATTCTACCTCATCTTGGAGTCCAGTCATAATTTGGGCTATTGGACATATTAGTTATTGTTGGTTTTGTTTGTTTGTTTTTTGATTTTTGGGACAGGGTTTCTCTGTAGCTTTGGAGCCTGTCCTGTCCTGGTACTAGCTCTTGTAGACCAGGCTAGCCTCGAACTCACAGAGATCCGTCTGCCTCTGCCTCCCAAGTGCTGGGATTAAAGGTGTGCACCCCCACCACCTGGCATTAGTCATTTTTGTAAAGGGACAGATCAAGACTTCTGTGCTTGTAGAGGTGCCCCCACCAATAACTCAATGCTCTCCAAACACCTCCAACCTTTCTCTGCTCCCTGGAACTCTGTTATCCCTTGTTTTCCCTCTCAGCAGTTGGAGGGCTCCACCAGCAGGGACTGCAGGCCCACAGCCCCTTTCCAGTCTGGCTGCTCCTTGGTCTCCCCAGGGTCCCAGTCCAGATCCAGTTCCACCCTGGAGAGGGCAACTGGGGCGTGGTAAGGGTCCTTGCCTGACGAGAGTGGTTCCTGCCTTGGTCTGGCCGAGGAGGTGCAACAGGTGGCCCCATTCCAAGGAAGGAATGGCCTCAGAGGTAGCAGCTCCCCTTCCCTCCTGCAGCCGAGCTCCTGCTCCACCAGGAGAGGCTGGATAACCACTGTGCAGGCGTTATTGAGACTCTGAAGAAAGAGAAGCAGATGTTCTGTCAATTCCAAGAAGAGCAAGCCGTGCGGAGCAAAAACTTCCGCCGCAAGATCTACGACATGGAGCACATCTTCCTGAACGCCACCAAGAGCCAAAAGTAAGGGGTGGGAGTGTCTCCTTCCCAGGCCTGGCTCTGGAAACCCAACTCCCTCTGGCGAAGGGGATGAAGGCTTTAGGGGGCCACTTGTCAGCTTCCCTTTTCACTAAAGCCACAGACCCAGACTCCATGGGTAACATTTGATGTGTGTGAGGCCGCAGGTGCATAGCCTTGGAGGGAGGAGGTTCATGCACATAGTCCATGTGCAAGGGTGCAGGTGCTGCACTCAGAAACGTCCATGTTGGGGCCACTAGAAGGGCTTCCTGCAGGAGGGCATCGCCAATGAACCCAGAGGCGCCTGCCAAAACTTAGGGTAGGGCCATCTGCAAGGCTGATAGAGAGAGCAAGAAGCTCCAGCAAGGCCACCCAGAGATGGAAGACAGGGGCCCCATTCAGGTGACAGGAAGGACCATGCAGGTTTCTCTCTCTGCAACAATCACAGGGGCAGCCGATTTGAGCGGCCTTTGCGGCAGGGAAGTAACTTTTGGTTCAGGAGAGCACAGGTCAGGGTGCCCCTCTGCTGGAGAGTCAGATGGTCTGCTGGCGGGAAAATCAGGACTCAGCAGAGACTAGGACTCCTTTGCTAATTTGCTGACAATGCCTTTTTACTTTTTATTTGGTGGGGCTGTCTCACTAAATTGTTCAGTTAGGCCTTGAGCTCACTGTCACACTGGCTAGCCTTGAACTTCTGACTCAGCCCCGTGAGTGCCGGGAGTACAGGCTTGTTCCACCACGCCTGTCTTTTAATCTCCTTCCCAGTGTTTTCTTTCCTGGCCAGAGGAGTTGGGCAGTGAATCTGGCAATGCCCAGGATTCCCGCCGGGCACACCCAGACCTTTTGTGCGTCCCAGGCAGCTCATTCACCACACCCACATCGCCCCTGTCCCCACAGGCTGGTTAGTCTCACCAAAATACTGCACCGGGAGCTGCTTAGCTATGTGGATGTCATCCAAGTGTCCCTGAGAAGCTTCCGGCAGTACCTAGAAGAGAGTCTGGGAAAACTCCGCTATACCAACATTGACTTTGTCAAGCACTGCAGGTGGGAACCAATGTCTGTTTTATGTCTCTACGAGCCACCGGAGTTTATTCTTGGGAGGTAGCCATGTTTCTCTCTTGACTTACTTTTTTCCACCTTTTGTCCTGGCGTCCAGTGGTATTAGGTGCAAAGAGCTGTCCACTAGCACGGGCACTAGAATTTTCCAACATCACAGACCAAAACTCTGTGCCATAAGCATTCGCTCCTCAGTCTCCTTCCCGTGTCCCTGCAGTCGCCATTTTACTTCCGATCTCTATGAAATTTACTGTTCCACACTCGGTCCTCAAGGGGTCGTCTATAATCACCTCCTCCTCAAGGGGTCGTCTATAATCACCTCCCCCAAATTTCAGAGAACATTACAGACGGAATGGAAGCTTTGGGTGGAGAGTGGTGATACTAAAGATGTGTTCTGGGCATGACATGACTGTTGTACCCATGAACTCACTGAGCTGAGGCTACCCCCCCCCACACACACACACAAAAGACCTGCACAAGACTGGGCCCATTGGACCTTTCATCCCAGAAGGGGGATGGACTCGCGAGGCCTCTTCCGTGGGGACGACTGGCAGTCATTGGTTTCTAGGGGAAAGGTGTTCCCTTCCTCAGTGAAGTAGTCACTGATGAGTTACCCATGTTTCTGTAAGTAAACTCCCTGCAGCCCCTGCACCTCCACGTTCATACAAGCAAACCTGATTAAACCCAGTGGGTCACACATATGCACGAGCTAAGACAGTAGGAACAAGGCTTGTTGAAGAAAAGGAGGGTGAGGAGGGATGAGAGAGGGCCATGGGGGTTAACAGAATTGGGATTCATTCATTATACACAGGTAAGGAACGCTCAGAGAATAAAGAAAAGAGAAGTTAGCCGTCCCAGGCACCGCCTGTAGAGGGGGCCGTGCATTTGGCCTTCACTGCTGCATTCCATTTGCTTGTACCCTCCCAGAGGCCAGTTCATCTGCGTCCACACTTTCTTCCCTTTTAAGGCTGAGCGATGCTCCGTTGTGCTGGGTTGCACACCACAGTTTATTTTTCCACCCGCCTATTGGTGGCTATGTGGCCGTTTACCTTTGGGTGATTGTGACTGTGGCACAAGGGACATCGCAGATACCTGCTTGGGTCCTGTCTGTTTCCAGACAGGGAACAGCTCTGTCACGTGGTGGTCCTGTCCTTGTCTGTTGAGGAGTCATTTTTAGGTTCTGTTTTCGAAAGTAACTTCTATTTTGCGTTCCCACTAGCCAGGCGTAGGAGTTCTGGTTTCCCTGAATCCTCCCATTACTTACTATGAATTTCTTTCTAAATTGCAGTGGATGGGAGGCAGTGTCAGAGGATGGTTTTAGTTTCCCTCCCCCTAAACTAATGATGGTGTTTTTTTGTCTGCTCACTGACCCTTCTTTCCCTTTGCCTTTTCCCACCATCTTTGCTCATTCCTGCCTGAATATAATACCAGAGTTAGCGTTTTATATTTGTAACAAGCTATACTTGATCCATTTTTTAATGCATAGGAGTGTTTTGTCTGCGTGTATTATGTGTATCACGTATGTGCATGCTGTATTGTAGCAAGCTTTGTTGTCAGCCACCAGCTCCCAAATAACAGGGAGATTTCTTATTAATTATGAAAACTCGGCCTTAGCTTAGGCTTATCCCAATAGCTCTTATAACTTGTTAGCCAATTTATATCAATCTACATTTTGCTCGTGACTTTTTACCTTTAATTCTGTATGTCTGACTCCCTCCAACTTACAATTGGTTATTTTGTAATTTGTGTCAGAAGGTTGTAGCATCTCTGTGTTCTGCTCTCTGTTGTCTTTTGGCTTTAATGTATGGTGTCTTACTTGGTTGTGATTTTTCTTTTCACCAGAAGTCACTTGTTTCTCTTGGATTTTATCTCCAGCGTCTCTCTTTGAGGGCTGGACTCACGCGGCATTCTTTCAGAGAGTCGGTATTTGTTTTTACTGGACCACGTGGGGCAATACCTACTCGGGACCAGTTGAAAATCTCTGCTTGAGGCTCTATTTCATTTTGTCATTCCGGAGAACACATATTCAGTTAGCAAAATCTCAGATTAGAAAGAACCTTTTTTCCTCCTTGCCCTGGGGTCTCAGAATCCTGGAACCTGGTGAGGTTCATGTGTCACTCAATCTCATACTGAAAGTGCCACCCTGAGGATCCAGTTCCATGCTGGCCCTTCCCCCGTGCAGTCATGGAGGCTCAGCATCAAAGTCTCCAGGTCAAAGTCAGCGTTGGTACTACCCACATCCCAAAAGGGCCCTCTAGTTTCACTTCCTCAAGAGACTGCAGACTTCTCATTCTTAGGTGTGATGTAGGAAGTCCTTCTGTACATGTGTTGCTTTAATTGGTTAATGGATAAAGAAGCTGTTTTGGCCTGTGACAGGTAGAATAGAGCTAGGCAGGGAAAACTAAACTGAATGCTGGGAGAAAGAAGGTGGAGTCAGACAGATGCCATGGAGCTGCAAGAGAGGAAAGGCGTGAGCTGCCAGCTGGAACCTGTTGCCACGAGTCTCGTGGTAAAGTATAAAATAATGGAAATGGGTTAATTCTAGATGTAAGAGCTAGCTAGTAATATGCTTAAGTGATTGGCCAAGTAGTGATTCAAATAATATAGTTTCTAGGTGATTATTTCAGGAGTCTGGATGGCCAGGAACAAACAAATAGCCTCCACCAACATAGATGGACTTCTTTATTTATTCGTTCAGTCAGTCAGTCACTCAGTGGTGTTGGGAATTGAACCCCGAGCCTCCTGCCTGTTAGACAAGCATGCATGCTACCCCTGAGCTGCATGCTTAACTTGCCTTTCTAGAATTTGTGCAGCATCTCATTTGTTTCAGCTGATCTGTCAGAGAACCCAACCTGATGCACTAGCAAACTGGCCATCCCACTGCCTCTGCCTCTGCATAACCTGCATCTATTTTCCCAGTGCCTGCCTTGGGACGTGTAGGAATTGTTCAGTGTGACTGGTGGCCTTTGCTTCTCCTCCATTGTTCTTCAGATTGTTCTCAGAGGGTGGCAACTTTTCCCCTGAAGAAATCCAGTTACTGTGCCAGCGCTTGGAGAAGGAGGCTACCCGGATTGAGTTCGTTGAAAGTTTAATCATGATTCACATGGAGAAAATGGAGACGGAGTACTTGGACCAGGTGGGGGCTCCCTGTCCTCCTCCCAGACAGCCTCCGGGACTGTCTGCCAGAGGCTGTCACTTCTGAACAATGGCTACACCTGGGCCCCAGCCATATTAAAGCTTCCCCATCCTTCCAAGGTGTTCCAGATCAAGTTCACCCTGATTTCCTTCTCATCTTTCCTTCTAGGCCAATGATGTCATCAACAAATTTGAGAGTAAATTCCATAACCTGTCTTCAGACCTGATTTTCGTAGAGAAAATCCAACGGCTGATGACAAACCTGCAAGTGAACATCAAGTGTCAGGTAGGTCAGCGGACATCTAGTGTCCCTTCATCTAGCGGACATCCATCACACGCACCTGCAGCCTGGGGTCTGTCCCGGGGTGCTTCAGCCAGGAAGACCAATAACTCTTAGCAGCCCCACCCAGTTACTGAGTTACTGTGCTCCACAATCACCAACTGATTTGGTTTAGCATTGTTTGTCCATATAAGAACTGGATGGACTGCATTTGTATCCATTTTAGACATAGGGAAACTGAGGCAAGGGCTGGGGGGACAGCTTAGTCCTTAAAGTGCTTGCCTCACAGTAGGACCTGAGGTCAGTCCCCAGAACCCATGTCTAAAAAGCTGGGCATGGTCTACATGCTAGCAGTTCCAGTGCTGGGGAGGAGAGACAGGCAGATGTCCGGAGCCTGCTGACTGGTCAGGCTAGCCTACCTGATGAGCTCCAGGTCAATGGGAGACCCTGTATGGAAGATACAAATGGGAGATGATGGATTATTAAATAATAATAAAACAAAAAGAGGGCATGAAGTTGGGGCCCTAATGAGGTAGGAGAAAATCTGGGAGGAGATAGGGTTAGCAAGACTGGCTGGCCAGAACACTCTCTGGAGCCAGCTCCCCATTCTGAGGTCGCAAGCACAAATGGCTATGTCGGGCTTTCTGTGTGAGTACAGAGGATCCAAACTCACTTCCTTTAAGCAGCAGAGCAAGCACTCAGCCACTGAGCCATTTCTCCAGGCCCTTGCATACTCTTTAAAGATTACCCTTTGAGCAGCCTCCCTGTCATTGCTGGGTTGTCAGGGTGTTTTGGTTTTTGTTTTTGAGTCCTCTTTCGGCATGATGCCTGTCCAGGACTGTGAGAAGCACCCTTGTCCGGGACACTGCCTGTGTCCTCAGATGTCCTGAAAACTGGAACTCTGTGACAGAGTGTCAGTGTTCCAAAGCTCTGTATGCCTCCTGGTGGGTCTTGCATACTTAACCACACTCTGTAGCACCAGTTTCACTTAACCCAGACCTATTTAATACAGAAACAAATCTTTTAAACTTGTATTGATCTATTTTCCAATATGACTATATACTCTCTCACTGTATCTTTTCAGCGTTTAATCAATTTCTTGTGTATCTTGAAGAACAGTTGCCTGTTCTTGATATCTATTCCAAAAACAGAATCTCAAAACTCCTGGTTTTCTAGGTGGCGAAGTCCAATTCACAATCAGAAGGATTGAATTCTTCCCTGGAACAGCTTCAACACAAGATACAAACCTGTAGAGACCACCGGGGAGACAAGGGCGTGAGTGCATCACAGAAACTGAGTGCGCCCCGTCAAGAATGGCAAAGTTGGTGTAGACCTGCGTCTGGGTACCAGAGTTCTCCAGCACAGGACGGGTGGGGTGTCTCTGAGCCTTGCCGGCCAACTTTTGTGTTAATGGAAGACAGAAAAAAAAAACCCAATTAATTCCCCCCGCCCCCATACACACACACACACACACACACACACACACACACACCAGCCTCCGGTGAGCATGCAATGGTTAGTGAGGGTAAGGGCCTGAGACTGGATTTGGGGGCCCTACTTCCCTCTGCAAGCCATCAGTCCAGGTAAGAGAAGCAGGAACTCTGTGCTCCTCTTCATCACAGACATAAACTGATTTTTCATGTCTAACCTGTGAAAAGTTGGAATTGCTACAGAGATCAGCAGGACCGTGTTGATGAGTGTCTCTGGCTCCCCCAAGGCAAGCAGAACAGGTCTCTGGGTATGTGCATACTTGGTTTTTGGCCATGAGTGCCTGTCTGCACCCTGGTTCATATGTGCCCTGGTCTCACAAGGTATCTCTGGGCAGCTCACCCAGATGCCCCGGAGCTGGGTACTTGGCCTGTGAGTCTGAGAAAAATGCTTCCTGCCCCATTTCTTTCATGCCAGCTCTGGGCTGTGTCTCGATCAATGTGAGCCCCCAAGAGGACATTTATTTTTTTCTATCTTCTTTGCAAATTTTTGTATGGTATGGCACATGATTCTGGAGAAAAGTTCCCACAGGACATCATGTGCAGAATGAATGTCCCTCTGGAGACAGAGACACCCTCAGTCCCATTGTTTGCCTTCACAGACTTTCCTATATACCCGTTGAGTAAATCACGCTGAAGAGAGGTTGTGTAGATAGAAGGTGATCCATACATTTTGTCCATCACTTTCCTGGAGGGACAGACTAGTCCTAACCATCCAGAGGAGCGGCATTTAGATTCATTTCTTTCTTTTCCAAGCTCCACCGGTTTTTTCATATTGGGTGGATGTCAGGAGACTTGCCCAGCCTCCCGACTAGGTGGGGAGAGTGTGAGCTGGGCGTCCCATTCCCGTGTTGATGGAGGAGCCTGGTTTATAATCTCATAACAGTGATAAGGAGACAATGGTAAAGTCTTGGATGCATAGTGGTGATAAAGATGGTCGAGGGTGCATGCCTGGGCCTGTAGGGTGCTGCTGAGGGGAGTGCCTAGAGACGGGCAAGTCCACCCTCCTGACAACTGGACCAAATGTACCCTTTAAACATAATTTTAGAGTTAGAGGAGAGACTGGGGGTGTCCATATCCCCATCTTATAGATGAAGAAACCGAGTCAGGCAGTTTTGAGTCACTTGTCTATAGCTGAACCTACAAGACTAGGAACAGTATCCTCCATCAGTGAAGGATTTGCCACCTTAGGACAGCTGCCCAAGAAAGCTAGCCAGTGACCCCCTGACGCACATATTCCTCTAGGACCATTTCATATAAGAAAGGGGACTTGGAAGAACCTAACATTGTCCTTCCTGGATAAGCTCCTGTCCCTGCACTTCTGGTGACCCTGCCTGTTTTCCGGACGCTCCCTCCCTCTCTATTCTCATTAGATGGTGAACACAGATGACCTCCTTGCCTTTGTCCGATCCTGGAAGGAAAAACTGAGCCAGAGGATTAAGTACCTCAACTGCAGCCTGGATGTGGTGTCCATTACCCAGGAGGTCTTCACGGTAAGGAGCACAGAGAGATCAGGGAAAGGGTAGAGAAGTTGTGTCTGGGCTCCCAGGAGACACCACAAGATCTAGTACAGTGGAAGAGGAGAGGAGATGCCCAGGCTTCATCAGGTCCGATGTTAGGGAAGGAGGACTCACTGTGGAGTCAGATCTCAGCTGAGGTCCCCTGTGGCCTGGCTCCTTACACTTGTCTTTTAGGAGACTCCTCACATCTTTGGTATTACTGCTCTCTCCTAAGATTCTCAAGTTAGCCAGTGCATGTGGCCTCAGCCACATCCATCCACCTCATCCTCCGCCTCCCATCTGCCATGAGCAGCCACATCCTCCATCTCCAACAAGACCCCCATGTCTCTTCCTCTAGCTACTAAATCCTCACACACACTCGATGCCCAGTCCCTGTACAGCAGCAAAGGCCCAAATAACTTTGTCATTTTCCTGCCTTCAGTGTCAAAGTCAAACCCTTCAACCAGTCAGTCACAGGGAAGCCTCCATGATCTGTCATCAGTATCCTTCATCCCTCTCTCCCAGCCAAAGGCATCTCTTGCCTTCTGATCTAGGTGGGACTACTGACCCTGGCGTATCTCCTACTTCCCCATGAATCCACTGACCGTGAGATAAGGTCTCTGGTTAAGGGGCCATCTGCCAGAGATTGAGTACTGGCATGGGCAGAGCCTGCATGGCTGCCTCTTTCCCCATTCCCACATCAGACTTTGCTCATGAGCTTCTCAGTCACTCCCAAGGAACTCCAGAGCCAATTGCTGTATGAGTGGGCGGCTGCCGCTTGCAGCTACAAATACCCTCCATCCCGCTGCTCCCCTGGACCGGTTTCTTTCCACCCACCAGGTCCCGCTCACCAGTTCCTGCAGCCGCTTATGAAATAACCATTCTGAGGCTTAATATTTTTTTAAATATTTATTTATTTATTTATTATGTATACAACATTCTGTCTGTGTGTATGCCTGCAGGCCAGAAGAGGGCACCAGACCCCATTATAGATGGTTGTGAGCCACCATGTGGTTGCTGGGAATTGAACTCAGGATCTTTGGAAGAGCAGGCAATGCTCTTAACCTCTGAGCCATTTCTCCAGCCCTCTGAGGCTTAATATTAATTACACACTCTTTGGCCTATTAGCTCAGGTTTCTTGTTAACTACCTCTTACATCTAAAATTAACCAATTTCTATTTTTAGAAAATATTTTACCACGAGGCTTGTGGTTTGTTACCTCTTGCTTCTTGAGCAGCTACATGGTGTCTGCCTGACTCTGCCTTCTTTCCTCCTCTATCTCTGTGTGGATTTCCCACCTTGCTATTTTCTGCCCTGCCGTAGGCCAAAGCGTCTTCTTTATTAACCAATGGTAATAAAACATATTCACAGCATACAGAGGGGAATCCCACATCAACCACTCAGCTGCCAGAA
This sequence comes from Microtus oregoni, assembly GCF_018167655.1. Classification (NCBI taxonomy): domain Eukaryota; kingdom Metazoa; phylum Chordata; class Mammalia; order Rodentia; family Cricetidae; genus Microtus; species Microtus oregoni. Next base: position 2,960,458 of record NW_024543076.1, on the reverse strand, counting down.
TTTGGCTACTCTTTCTTGCAAAGGGAGTCTTTCCCTTCTGTGCAGCTAGGTAACCCACACACACACATCCATTCCCTACACTGCTCATGGCAATACAGAGGCTCCAGGGTTCTAGCTTGTGCCCTTTCAAAGGCCTGACAGGAGAGGGGACTCGGAATAAATGATGGAACAACCAGACTGATTACTCTGTGGGCCTCTTTACTGCCCTTTCTCCCAGGCAATTGGTCACTCTTAGTCTTGTCTTCATTTATTCCTTCATCCCATGGGGTCAAGACACCAGTTGGGAATATCATGGCTGATGCTGCAGGTTTCACTTCATGCTCACAGAATATGCTGGAACTTTTCCTTCATAGGACTGGTCCTAATTCTGGCCACACATTTGTGTGTATGTGTGTGTGTGTATGTGTATGCATTGAATGTCTGTCTGTCTTAACCTAGACTGCAAGCTTCAAGAGATCAGGGACCCTCTACAGACTCTCTTCATGTCCCCAGAATTCAGACAGGGCCGTGTGGAGAACAGGCCTTGGGAAACCTTCCTAAAGTCTTGCGTGAATGAATGATGATCAATTGACCCCCTGAGGGAGTAGGAGCACAGCCACTGTTAGGGCAGATGAGCACTAAGAACCAGGCAGCTTGCCTCCAGTCATCACTTGGATAAGATGGCACTGGACAGTATCTGCTGTCTTAAAATGTGGCCCCTCTACTCAGAATTTCTCTCTGAATGGCAGGACACCATCCTCACCGAAATGGAAGTGGAGAGTGACATCCATGAGTCTTCAGAAGACCTTGAGGAGGAAGCCAAGGTGGGCCCTGTCACCCCTGAGTCCTTCGCCCAGCCAACCCGCATTGGGAGGCCCATGATCGAAGACCCTGCTGTGGATGTGGTCAAGAAGATCCTTCAGTGAGTGCCTCCCACTGTGGCTCTGGGGCCCTCCTCCCTGGAGCACTATGGGAGGGCTGCTCCAGGAGCCTGTGACCTCAGCCCAGAGGCTCCCCCTCTTAAACCTCAGTTACTCACCCAAATTCCTGAGCTCATGGTGAGATTTTAGATGTTACCCAGGGTTTAGCCTGGGCTGTTGTCATGGTCACCTTGGAAAAGTTCACTTCCTTCCCTTTGGTTTCAGAATTCCTCAGACAAAATTGACAAGCGCGTGTGATAAGGATCGCTCCCACACAGGTAGAAGCACAGGCCTGTGGGTCTCAGAGAAGGTAGTGATGAGGGCATTGGTGGCAGCTCCAGCCCATTGTCACCTTTTCTTCTTTGCTCTTGTCTTGGACACTTGTCACCCAAAGCCTTGAAGAAACGGTACCGGGGAGACAAGTCTTTGAAGAAGGCCTTGGCCAGCTCCAGTGCCACCTCGGCAGGGAGGTGAGGAGGCAAGGCCATCTCAAATGTCTCCTTCACAGATGCCCTGGGCCCACTTGTCCCCAGACAAAGGCCAGGTGGCCTGTCTTTTGCTCAGACTCTGGTCTCGGGTCCCACTTGCACTCAGGATCAGGAACTGTGTGGGAAGGCGGTCGGGAGCATTGCTAACACTGGTTATTCAGGCCTGAGTTCATCCTTAGCGGTGAATCACAGCTCCAACATGCTTGTACCTGGAGAAGTATCTGGGTGACTGTCACTAGGATGACAGGTAGATCCCTGCCCTTCAATCTCCCCACAAAGGGGGCAGCACTAGAAAGGGGGCAGACTGAGCGCAGCAGCTGGTGGGTTTCCTGGAACAACTTCACAGGTACAGGAGGACTAGGACATGGTGTCTAAGTCCATGATCCCCTGCTAAGCTCTGAAGAGGTCACCCATCACACATGAGCCTCTGGCCACTAGCCCTAACCCGCATATTTCAGAGAAAGCAAATGTCAGAAGTCAAATGGCTGAGCCAACTTTGGTCTTTGCCAAGCCTTGGGTCACATAAGTTTTGTGTGTGTTAATTACGCCTTGTGTAACTGAATTCACAGCTAACTAGAAGTGTTGTCTGATTATCTATGGACCCCAACGGGTCTCCTTGAGTCTTCATGGGAAAGGGAGGATGTTATTTTCTAAACCTGACCACCTCTGCCACTTGCCCTCTACCTGACCTTAGCAGGGGACTCAGCAATAAGCCCAAAGTTAAGGGTTTTTTTTTTTTTTTTTGTCAGAAAAATTGAAGAACAGGGAAGCATCCTGTAGAGCTATTCTAAAATCCAGTCATCTTGCCCTGTAGGCATCACAGGTTCTCAGGCATCCCAGGCAAGGCCCGATGGGTACAGAACCATCCCCCCCCACACACACACACACGTGCACATTACAAAATACTGACCTTCTTCTGTCTGACAGCATGACACGACATACCAAGATCATCCGAGTTGACAAGAAGTACCAGGTGCTTGGGGACAGGCCTCCTCCTCAGACTGAGTAAGTACTGACACATTGTTTCCCGTTATGGAACCCTTTTCCTGCTGTGAGAACCCTTTCCCTCTGAGAGGACCCTTTCCGTTGTGAGAACAGTGGAGAAGCAGGGAGGGTTAACTTACACACAAGGTCATTTTGTCTTAGCTTAATACATGTATTTGTTGAGAAACATTTTCACCAAAAGTTCACTTTTTCCAAACTCAGTATTTCATGATGACAGGATACTTTTGAGATTTGAGGGATTTGCTTGTTTTTTGTTTGTTTGTTTGACTGTTTGCAGTTTTCCCACCCCACTGCATCTTCTTTATCGGCACTTTAGTGATTAAAGCAAAAGCTAGGTTACTTTAGTATAGCTTCTTTTTGAGCAAATCAGCAGAATCTCAAGTTGAAGATGTCAGAAGCCCTTGGAGAACACCAAGCCCCACAAGAGAGCCCCACTCTCTCACTGAGGGGCCCCCCTACTCTTCTTAGCAAACTTTGACATACACACACCCCCGGGACTCTTACCTCTGGCCACAGAGGGGTGCTGATTACTAGCTTGCTCCCAGTGACTTGACCAGCCTGCTTTCTTATAGAACTCAGGACCACCAGCCCAGGGATGGCCCCACCCACAATGGGCTGGGCCCTCTCCCGTCAATCACTATTTAGGAAAATGCTTTACAGGCCTGCCTGCAGCTGGAAACTCTAGAGGCGGTTTTCTCAGTTAAGGCTCCCTCCTCTCAGTTGACTTGATCTTGTGTCAGATGGACGTAAAGCTCCGCAGTACAGCGCCCTCTAGAGGGCTTACTCTTTGATCTTGTGTCAGATGGACGTAAAGCTCCGCAGTACAGCGCCCTCTAGAGGGCTTACTCTTTGGTTTACTATGTTTAAACTTTTTTTTTTTTAACTTTTTTTTTTATTGAGAAAAGAGAAAAAAACAAAAAAAACAAATTTCCTCCTCCTCCCAGCCTCCCATTTCCCTCCCCCTCCTCCCACCCTTCTCTCCCTCCCCCCACTCCTCTCCCCCTCCCTCTCCAGCCCAAAGAGCAGTCAGATTTCCCTGCCCTGTGGTAAGTCCTAGGTCCTCCCCCCTCCGTGCATTTCTAGGAAGGTGAACATCCAAACTGGCTAGGCTCCCACAAAGCCAGCACATTACGTAGGTTCAAAACCCCGTGCCATTGTCCTTGGGTTCTCATCAGCCCTCATTGTTCGCCATGCTCAGAGAGTCCAGTTTTATCCCTTTTAATTTAGTTTTATTATCATTATGAGAGAGAGTGAATGCGAGTGTGTGCATGCTACTTGTGCACGTGTGTGTGTGTGTGTGTGTGTGTGTGTACGCGTGCGCGCAGACAACTTTCAGTTGGTTCTCTCCTGCCGTGTTAGGTAGGGCCGCTCTTCCTGTTTCTGCTGTATCACATGCTAATTTCAGTCTCTGACTCCCTTCTCATCTGAGGAGATGACCACTTCATCTGTTTTTTGTTTGTTTGTTTTTAACATGGATCCTGGGATCAAACTCAGGTCTCAAACATGCTTGGCAATCAGATTTACCCCTGAGCCATCTCTCTTTCTAGCTTTGACTTATTCGTAACTAATCATTTTTATTGTTATTGTTTTAGACAAGATTTCAGTAGTCCAGGCTGACCTGGAGCTCAAAGGTAGCCAAGGACAACCTTGAACTCTTCCTCACCCTGCCGTGACCTCCTACTGGGATTATAGGTGCCGACTGTCATGACCAGCTCATTATTTTTTCAAAGAGTTCAGGGGCCAACCGATGCAGAGACCACCAGCGCCCCCTTCTGAATTTCTCCACCCCACGGTCTTCATTCAGAGTTAATGCTCTGGCATATTAAAATGCTACCACCATGTGGATTTGCGCAGATAGGCGCTCATAAATGGGGACTGTGGATTGTGTGTGGTCTAGAGTTCCATGGAGGAGGCACCAAGGGGAAAATGCGTCCATATTCACGGAAGTGAGAAAAAATACTTGATTAGCTACTGTGCAAAGTCCCTAGTTAGCGGCCCATTAGCTATTTCTGATTCAGTAAATTGAAGTTTCTTTTTTGTGGACTATGGCCTTCTGTTTATCCTGAGCTCACGCAGGAAATTCAGGAACCAGAGACACGTCCATCTAATAGTCTCCCAGTCAGTATTTTAAATACTTGGTAGACTTTACAGTCTGCTGGGAGAGACAGAGATTAATTAGCCAGACAAACTAATCAATCCCCAACCCACTGATTAGGGTGCCCCAGAGGAGCAGAGAGGAGCAGAGAGTATTAGAATCAGGCAATCGAGAATCGGTACAGAGCTAGGATCAGACGAAGAAAAGGGGACAAATGGGACCAAGAAGCTCCATTTTTTTTCCTTCCTTCCTTCCTTCCTTCCTTCCTTCCTTCCTTAATTGGGATGTTCAAAGGGCAAGGTCCTGGGGCAGTAATGAGGAATTACTAGGAAATGGTCAGAGAAGGACACTCGGAACTCTCCATTGCTTGGCTCTGTCTGTGTTGCTGCATCTGTAAGAAGCACCTCAGAGATGTGCTTTGTTTGGGTTGCAGGGACTTCAAAGGTATCATCCTGACTCTCCTCTGGGACAGCAATGAGCACCTGCTCTTCGTGGTGGAGGTGAGAGCCACCTGCAGGCCCTTTGCCTATCCCGGAAGCCCCTCCAGCCAGCCCCCTCCACCTTATGCAGTCTGTGGAACAGGGCACTCTAAGATCCTACCCCTTTAAGACCCTGGATCCGTTCTGTTTGCTTCTTTTGTTTTGTTTTTAATTTTTCCTCTCAGAAACTAAACCATCCAACGTGTGTTTGTTAATCAGCAAACACTGCTTGGACACAGTTTATGTGTCAGCAGATGAGTGTAGCATGTCAAGTGGAAAAAAAACCAATCTCTGTCCCTAAGCGCCCCAGCCACCAGACATGGTGGGATACCATGGTCCTGCCGCAGCCAGAGTTCAAATCCCAAGACAGGGAAGGGGCGTGGGTGGGAAGAAATGAGGTAATGACTGACCACCAGATGAGTTTCACACAGATGGCCAGCTCCAAGCAGCTCCAACCATCTTTATACTTCAAAAACAAGCATGCTTTCCCATACTAACAAACATGTTTTTCCCTTCCTCCAACAGTCAACCTCCTGCAAAAACAAGTATGTCAAATATGTTTCTTCCCCCATCTTTTACATCTAAACACCTTTTAAACCAAGAACAATGTCTATTATTTTGCTAACTTGGCCAAATAATGAGCCAGGTACATCCTGTATTTTCGAAGTCAAAAGGTGATCAACATAGGCACACATTCTCAAGAACAACAATACTGTTCAAAACTTAACAAAGCCTATTTACAGAAACAGGGCGGTCTGCCGTAGGCTGCCTGCACACAGTTAGCTTGCACTCCAACTGCCTGCTGACTTGTATTGTCTCCAATCCTGTCAGCACGGAATCATAACAGTTCCCCAGGTCTGGAGTGAGAGCTGGTATTTCCAGATAAAAAACCCAAGTTGCATCAGTACTTAAAGAGTTTTAGGGGGAAATATTTAAGAAAAGATGGGGTTTCCGGGACTGATCAGCTCTGCCCCATGAGTGACTGGCACAATGACACTAAAAACTGCTAAGAGAATCATCAATGTTGCGTGAGGGAATAGCGTGTAAAGGCTGCGCAGATCCAGAAGCCTCTGCGCTGTCTCCAAGTCCACTGGTCCTTGCCGAGTGAGATTGCTTCCACAGGCTTTGCCTCACGGAGACCCACTGGAGAAACACTCTTGTACTGATCCAAAGCCACACGGCTCCCAACAGTGGTCCAGCTGCTTGCTGTCCTGCTCTGGCATATCCCGGAACATACCCCAGCCTCCTGCCTGCCTTCCACAGGCTGGGTTCTGCCAGGCAGGGCTCCGGCTCATTTCTGTGGTCCACATCTTGTTGCTTCCTAGTAAACACCCAGCCCTGTTCCAGTTTGAGATGCCATGGACTTGGGTCTCTAGGGCTAAATAGGAGTTGCCATTCACTCATTCAAGTAGCAACCTGGTCTGTGTGTAGCCATGCTTGGTGGGCCTGGGATGAGGACAGGGTCACGTGAGTAGAGGGGGAGTACAGGTAGAGGTGTGAAGCTCAAGAAGGACTTGTGGGGCCACACATGGTCACCTCTCTCTGGCAGGATTTTTACCGCAAAGAGAAACGCCCAGTCACCAGGCCTGAATGCATGTACGAAAACTTTGACCAATGCGCTGAGCACATTGGCAAGAAGATTATGGAATACCAGAATCAGGCCGACGAGTACCACAACTCCTGCCTTCTGGGTAAGTGCCATTCTGTTGGGAGGAGGCTGGCAGGAGGAACACAAGGAGCAGGTCTGGCCAGTCCACCCTCCTTTTGAGCCACCGAGGCCCTGTAAAAAGCCAACCTCTTAGCCGGGCGGTGGTGGCGCACGCTTTTAATCCCAGCACTCCGGAGGCAGAGGCAGGCGGATCTCTGTGAGTTCGAGGCCAGCCTGGTCTACAAGAGCTAGTTCCAGGACAGGAACCAAAAACTACGGGGAAACCCTGTCTTGAAAAATCCCCCCCCCCAAAAAAAAAGCCAGCCTCTTAGGGGTAAGAAAAAGCACTGTAAAATTTACCTGGGTCAAAATTTTTTGAAGGTTCATTGTTTTTTCAGAAATGTAGTTGGTTTTCCACTTTGTTTCTCGGAGCTTGTGGTTCTGTTCACAGCCCACCTGGCCTCTCCTAGCCCACCTGACCTCAGGGCTTTTGCTTTGAAGACGACCGTAGAGAACCGATACCTCTGAGCTCGCTAGGAAATGCTGTCTATGGCTTGGATTTCTCTCATTCTACAATCATAGGCTATGACCAGGCATTCAGTGGTTTTTGGTTCATTTCCAGAGTTGTATAACTGCCACCACTGTCCATGTTAGCCCTCATCAACCTGTCCCCTTCCAGACCCAGACAAACCACATTCACACCTGTCCAGAATTGTCCCCTCTGTCCTTTCGTGGCATGGATTCACATGGCCTCGTGACTTCCTCTTTCACTTTATGGGATGTTTTGAGGTTATGCATGTTTTGGATTACATGGTAGTTAAAAAAAAAAAACACAGAATACTATTCCTCTGTGCAGATCTATCACACTTCATTGGGCTCTGTTGTGTGATTTCAGAGGTAGCGAGGGAGGTGGGGTGGGAGGATTAGGAGGTAGCCAGACCTGGAGCGAAAACCCAGCCCTGTGATCTCCCAGCTGTATGACTTGGGCAAAATGATTCTACTTCTCTGGGCTTTTACCTCTTATCTGTAAGCTGGAGGAAGCAGCAACAGTTGCCATGGAAAGCTTCTTTGAGGATCAATCTGTCACAGGCAATGACGATCAGAGCCCCTGATAGTAGAATGAGAGAAATCCAAGCCGTAGACAGTGTTTCTCAGTGAGCTCAGAGTAGTCCATTCTCTACGGTTGTCCTGAAAGCAAAGACCCTGTGGTCACAGGGCTTGAGAAGCACAGTAGACAGCATTCCTCTCTTGTAGATGCCTAATCTGCTGGTGGAGACTTCTGTTCCCTTTGGCATAGCAGTCCAGCACCCTCTCTGTCTCCTCCTGAGAGCATACAAAGTAATAGAATTAGGGGCATAAAATCTTTTAAAGTAGTCATGAAGTATGAGATACCCAAAAACCAAAAATTAAGTGAGAATAGAAATTATAATAAATGGACCAGAGTCTGATCCTGGCTGCCACCCTAAATCCATGGTACCTCGAGCCTCCTTTTTTTTTTTTTTAAGATTTTATTTATGTATTATGGATACAGTGTTCTACCTGCATGTTTGCCTGCATGCCAGAAGAGGGCACCATATCTCACCATAAATAGTTGTGGTTACTGGGAATTGAACGCAGAACCTCTGGAAGAGCAGTCAGTGCTCTCTTCTGAGCCATCTCTCCAGTTCCAAGCCTCTTCTTTCATAGCCAGGGTATTAAAAAAAGGAGGCACATGAGAAGACCACCCACGGTGAGATGTTGCATGTAAAGCTAGGACCACACGGGGCTCTGTCTGCAGAGCAGGGTGTTCGAGACTCAAACGCCTCACTCAGGCCAGTGAGGCACAACCTCCCCCCCCCCCCCACACACATTCAACTAGAATCAAACAACTCAGCAGAAACCTTGGTAATGGATGATAAAGACAAGATATAAAAAGCTCCACTGGTTACCCAGAGCAGAAGTTTAGCCCTGATGTGGTGTCTAAACCTGATTTGTATCTACAAAACACTTATTTTATTTTATGGGAATCATTCAAAGGGACTTGAAACAGATCCTCCAACTTCAAGCTACCATTCTCTAACAGTGTCCAGAATTTGCTTCATACTGAGACATCCTTGAACCTCAAACCTGCCTTTGCCTCAGCCCTCTGACTCCCACACATAAAGTTCCCAGAGTACTCACTATGGTCACAGATCACTTGGGGTCAGACACGGAAGGAGCCTCAGGCACAGCTAGCTGCAGGGTGGCACATACCTTCGATTCCAGCACTGGGAAGGCTGAGACAGGGTTTCAAAGTCAAGGCTAGCCTGGGCTACATGGTAAGAGTAGGGGAAGAATGAGGGATGAACAAAAAAGAGGTGGAAAGGGAAGGAGAGAGGAAGAGAGAGAGGAAATGAGAGAGGAAGGGGGAGGCACTGGGCACAAAATAGAAAATGATGTGCTTATAGTTTAATAAAAGGGGAAACTGGAAACATGGAAGTAAGGTACTACAGAAATGGCCAACTAGATACCAAAGAGAATGAACTAGAACTTCTAAAAGAGAAACATTATGAGTTGGCATTTTAAAATGATGAGCAGGTGTGCAGCCAGGTTTTACGTAGCTAGATGTGGAATTAGTGAACTGGAAGTCAGATACAGAGGAAAGATCCTGCAAGACAATGAGATGAAAACGTGAGAGATAAAGATACAGGAATGGCAGCGTAGGTCTGAGCCCATGACTGTTTGGAAGTCCAGGAGAGGGCAGAGCCAAAGTCAAGGCAATACCCAAGTCGTAGGTGGGACCTTGTCCAAGCTGATGAAAGACAACACATTTTAAGCAAACTGTCCAGGATCCCTATGAATTTGCCTAACCATCATTATCCATCTTGGTCTGGCTGCAGATCTCCTTTTGATGGAGTAGCTCTTAGCGCATTAGAGACCAATCTTTTTCCTATTTTTGGAGATATGGCCTCGACAACCTATGTCTCCTCTGTCCACTCCCTGATATCCTACCCCCAATTTCTGCAGAATTGCGTGCCCAGGTGAGGAGATTTGAGGAGCTGCTGCCCCAGGTGTGTTGGCTGGTGGTAGAGAACTACAAGGATCAGCACTGGAACAAGTTCTGCACATCCATGAAGGAGATTCGGGACCAGTTTGAGCAGCTGCAGAAGCATCTAGAGAAGAAGAAGGTGAAGGTGCAGGGAGTTGAGAACAGAGGCAGGTCGGTCATGAGCAAGACTGAGTCCAAGGGAAGAAGAGGAGCTAGGTTTGGGGGTTGCTGGGGCCAGGGGACACTGGTGAATTAGTAACCATGGCAGGACTTGTTGGCAGAAAGCATGCCCCAAACTCTAGGCTGTGTTTGAGTCTTTGGTAGGGCCTTGGTCGTTGAGATCAATGACAGCGCCACAGTGTTCCTTGGTGCTGTGGGATATGATTGGTGCTGATTTTATTGAACTAAAGGGCCACATTCTGTTGGAGCAGGTGCTCCGCTCAGCCTCCTCTCCAACCCTCAGCGTTGGCATCAGCCACCCTCCCACCTTGTCCTCATTGCCACTGAGTCCCTTTCTATGCTCATGTAACCACAGGACACATATGTCTGAATGTGGCCTTAGTTGACAGAAGTCCTTGGTCCTGATTTCCAAGATTGACTCAAAACCTCTGCTTATGTGTGATTTGTTTGATTGAAGGATGAAAATGCCCTGAAGCTCCAGCCAAATCTCGGCCACCCCATATTTGCCTGGGAAATGGAGTCCCTAAACATTGTGGAGGAGCTAAGACAGGAAGAGTGGGGCCGGATGATCCATGCAAACCAGGAGAAGATGGAGGTGAGCACTGCCATTCAGTCTCCATCCCAAATGCTGAGGGCTATGCTCCCCTTCAGAAAGTTGACCCCGACGGTTGGCACTTAAGCCAGAGAACACAAAAGTGATAGGTCTTTTTGGTAGATGAACTGGTCATTATGGAATGCTTACATTACTTTGGTTTTGTCTCTTCATTTGAGACAGGGTCTTTCTATATAGTCCTGGCTATTCTAGAACTCTCCATGTAAACTAGGCTGGCCTTGAACTCACAGAGTGCCTCCTGAGTGCTGGCATTAAAGGCATGGGCCACCACGTCTGGCCATACTTTGACTCCTAAATTATTTATAAAAAAAACTAGCAATAACCATTTTCTTCATGATCCATACCTACTTTTATTTTCTGCTTGGTGAATTGTCTGAGTGTGTGCCTTGGCCATTTCTGGATTGTGTGTGTGTTAGGGGGAAGAAGTGTGTGAGCACATATGTATGTATGTATATACATGCATGTGGAAGGCAGAGGTTAGTGCAGGGTATTGCTCCTCAGGAACAGTCAGACTGTTTTATGAGACAAAGTCTCTCATTGAACCCAGAACTCACCAAGTAGACTAGGCTGGTTGCCTCAGGAATCCCTGTCTCTCTTTCCCCAGTGCTAGAACTGTAACACATACCATCACACCCAGCTGTTTTTGTGAGGGTGGGGATTGAACTCAGCTCCTCATGCTTTTCTGGCAAGTACTTTCCTCTCTGCATTCTTTCTTAGTCTCATACCAGACCAGATGTTGGGAGAGGTCCCTGGGCTCTGAGGACCAGGTGCTAGTTAGCCCTGATGCAGTTGCTTAAGGTAGTGCGGGGGAGGCCTTACCAGGAGACTCTCTACAGAGCCAAATCTACCCTCCCTCTGCCAGCCTGGTAATGGAGATTTTGTATATGAAGTCCATTTTCACTGTTTCTTCCAGGAATTTGCCAAGAAGTACGGCCGCTTCTTCATAGCAAGCTTGGCCTCCTTCACAGAGAAATTCCTGATACAGCTGGATGAAGTGGTCACCATTGATGACCTCCAGGTTCCACGTAAGTGGTCCACCTGACTTGTACTATGGCCCTAGGGTAGAGGTGTAGGGTGGTTGGGACTGAGGTGTGTCTACTGTCCCTCAGTCAGGGTAAAGTATCTTTTTCATTGAGTGGTATTCTGGCCCCAAAATGATCTATAATAGCCACACTTGTGGCTTTGAATGAGTGAGTTTGAGTACATAGCAAACCAAAGTAACAAAAATAAATAATCAAGTTGCAGACAGATCAAGAGACAGCAAAACCTTATCACACAGTACTCAAAACCTGCATCTGGGGAAAGTCCCTGTCAGGCACCATCTGGAGCTACTGATGGACAATTCTGGGCAGAACAGGGTGGGGCCACAACCTGTGCCCCAAAGCAGATCTGGTCTCCCATCCTAATAAGCCTATTAAATAAGCCAAACTAAGAGGAAAGCAGAAAAAGGAAATTTATACAATGTGGTCACATTCAGGAGTGGGACTAAGAGATCCAGCAACCCCCCTCCCCAAATCTATCTTCTGGATCCTGAAGTAAGGTCAAAGTTTAAATAGAGGGCCAAGTATATGAGCATCTAAGCAATCCAGGTCAAAATATGTTCCCACCTGCCACTGACCCGATAGTCAAATTGAGAGGCACAAGTGCCTCTCTCAGAATCTCTTTGCTTCTATCAGGGTAGTTACCCCACCAAATACAAAACCGGATAGAGGTCAGTCAGTCCATCCAATCCCTGGGGGTTTGAGGCTGAGACCTGAGACCTGAGGCTTTTCCTGCAGATGGGGGATGGGGTTCCCTCTGGCTTCTCTTTCTTACCACAGCTGCTTTTATATGGTGGGGCCAGCAGCGGTCACCTCTGGAAGGTGTTCCAGCTGCTCTCAAGAATATTATTCTTGGCCTGCTTTGCTGTTCTCTTCTCTCTATGTCACAGACTTTGGGGGGCAGAGGGCAGCCTATTCCCAGACAAATGGCCTTGGAGGACATGAGACAAACGTGCTTGGGTCTGAAATGGACATGAACGGCTGCTTCCAGAGCCAGCTCCTTAGTGAGAAAAGGACACATGACAATTTAGTAATTTAATGTACATCGCAAGTGGACTAATTGACTTTTACTTATTTTTTTTAAGATTTATTTATTCTTTATGTATACAGTGTTCTGTCTGCATGTGTGCCTGCAGTCCAGAAGAGGGCAGGGCACCAGATCTTACTACAGATGGTTGTGAGCCACCGTGTGGCTGCTGGGAATTGAGCTCAGGACCTCTGGAACAGCAGGCAGTGCTCTTAGCTGCTGAGCCATCTCTCCAGTTCAACTTTTACTTATTTTCATCAAAAAACATATTTTGACTGAAAAAGTAATGCCAACTGAATCAAAGAGCGAATATAAAAATAGCACCCTGGCGGGGGATATCATCACAGTTTTAGAGTTGGGCACCATTTCTGAATATAGAATAAGACCCAAAGGTCTTATTAAAGCAAATGGTGGCACTTCTCTGGCCAAGATTAAGACAAGAAAAAATAAAAGTCCAATATGGAAAGAAGTGACAAACCGGAAGAGTATTACTCCTCATATCCTGTGAGTCAGAGAAAGACCAGTTATCCCTGGGGTGCAAAGAACTCTCACAGGTCAGTCTTGAAAGAGTCAAAAACCAAACACAGGCATTTCCCAAAAGAAGCAGTCCCTGTGGCAATGATAGCAAAAGATACTCAGCCCTTGCCTACAACGATGAAGTGGATATAAGTGTGCTTGAGATAGAGCTGAATATTAAGAGCCTACCAGAAGCTTTCTGTCTCAAGATACTCTTGAAGTACCCATTTGTGCACGAGATCCTCCTGCCTCAGCCTCCAGGTGCCTGGGATCATAGGCACGTATCTGTAGTTGGGTTTTTTGTTTGTTTGTTTTACTTTTTGCTTGCTTGGCTTATTTCTAGTCAGCTTTTCTTAACTTAAATTATCCTATCTACCTTTTAACTACATTTTTCCTCTGGGCTTTTGCCTTTCTCTATCCTATGTCTTTCTTTACTTCTTACTCTGTTGCTTGTGGGCTGTGAGGCTGGGTGGCTGACCACTGGAGTCCTTCTCTCCTCCTTTCCTCACTCCTCCTTCTTCTCTTTTTCTCCTTCTATTCATTCTCTCTGCCTGGCAATTCCACCTATCCTTTCTCCTGCCCAGCTATTGGCTGTTCTGTTCTTTATTAGACCAATCAGGTGTTTTAGGCAGGCAAAGTAACATAGCTTCACAGAGTTAAACAAACACAACAGAAAAGAATGCAACACATCTTTGCATTCTTAAACAAATGTTTCACAGCATAAACAAATGTAACACATCTTAAAATAATAATCTACAACACACACTTTTCATCATTAACAAATATGCTTCAGCATAAAAGAAGGTAACACATCTTTAAACAATATTCCACAACACATATCCAGCTAGCTTCTTGGTTTCAGTTTGGGGGCTAAACCATCAGGCCTGGTGAAGTCAGGGAGTAGAGGCTGTGCATGGATGGACGGTGGGAGGCATACACCTTAGGCTAGTGGCTCTCTTGAACAGTGCTCTGTTGGTCTTTGTCTCACTCTGTACTCAGAGACCTACTCTCATTACCAGGAAAGCAGATCAAAGGTGAATCCCCAGGCTAGACATCTGCTAAGCAGCCTTGACTGTTCCTTCCAGGGCGTGGCCTCCTATCTCTAAATATGACCATCGTGTCACATCCTTGGTTCTCAAGTTGTCCATGAGGTCACAGTCAGTAACACGCCTCCTTCCTGTCAGGGATGGAACCCCAAAAGCAGAAACTATCGATCCTCATACGGAGGAAGCTGGCTAGGCTCTCTCTGGAGGAGGAGAGTGAGAAGCCCCTGATTGAACGTGGGAGCAGGTGAGCGTCTAGAAACAAGGGCAGTGTGAATGGCTGTATCCACTGTGGGTGGGGCAGGCTTGTGGGGAGGGACTCGGGCTCTAAACTCAGACAGACCTGATACCCCCGGAGAGCCCCTGATTTACCGCCTTCAGTTTCCTTCTCTGAAACGACCAAGGCTGTTTGAAGAGAAAGTTAGGTGAGGTCACCCTGCACGTCCTGAGAACTCCGTGGCTACGGGTTCACATAAGAACCACCACAGGGGCCTGCAAAAAAAAGGAGGCCTGTCCTGAGGGGAGGTACAGTCTCAGGCTGCTGCTGGCGCTTTGAACCTTTGCAGCTGTCTGGCTTGTGTAAAGACAGCTGTCCAAGTGCCTGTCCCCCGGGGCAGCGAGTCTCCCAACTGTATTTTCCACAGACATTCCTGCAGCATTACAAGAAAAATGAGCCAGGAGCTCATGACTGCTACCTGGAAGGCAGCCTGGTGAGGAAAGAAAGGCCCAGAAAGGGAAGAAACATAGGCCTGGCATTTCCCCTTCTCATACAGCAGGCCCCACGGCTGTGCACATTGTTAGGTCATTGCGGAAACAGAACATAAAGACCCTAATTGAAGTGTATGGGACCTTTAACAAAGCCATCTAAATCCATGCTGATGGCCTAGTTTTCGAGCTGGGTATGGGGTGGCTGGCCAGTGATGAAGCCAAGCACGTTTGTCTGTAGGAAGTGGCCAGGAATCAAACCCAACGAAATCACCATTCAAACCAAGATACTGACTCGGAGGACACCATCAATAACCACCTATAAGACCACTCTGGGCCACTTGGCCATCATAGAAGCCAGAGATGCTGTGTTCCTGGTGAGTCAGGGGCAGGCAGTACATCCCCAGGGGGATAAAGCAGCTTAGATTGGCTACCCTGGGAAGGAGGAAGCTTTACTCCACTGGGTACCCCAACACCTGGCCCATGGAGAAAACAGCACATGCCGGCATGCCCCAGAGCTGCAGGTCTCAACTCTCTACAGACACAAGGACACATGCCAGGGGCCGTGTCCATCTCCTGGACTAGCATGGTGACTGAGGTGTGAACCCTGTGTGAACCCAGCTGAGTGGTCGTGGAGAGAGGCTTTGCGGAAAGACAGCAGACTTAGGCACAAGGAAGATAGACACAGCAACGCCCATAGCCGTGGGAATGTACTCGGGTGCAATAGCAGGAACATTTGAAGCCTCCAGATGCTAACTAGTACCTCCTGTTCTCCACATGAGGCATCTTGCCACATCCTCTCCAGATGCTGAGGGTGTAGACCCTCCCCTATTTCACTGACAAGGACAATAGTATCTGGAGATACTTGCCTTTCTACACCACTCTCGGATGAGCAGAGTCAGGGTTTGATCCCCACTGGTAGGCTGTGGGGCTGACCTGATGAGGCTTCATCCAAATGCCACCTGCAGTATACCTGAAGATAACAGGCACCTTGGTCCCAGTGCCCATGGAGAAACCTAGTCCTATCCATGTATCCACTGGTCCTGGGAAAAGCCAGAAGTGCCCAGTGCTGGTGTGTCCTCCAGGTCCTAGTGGAGGGAAAGACTCCCCCTGCTGAATTCAGTGAGGGGTGGAGACCCAGGTCTCAGCCTTCTGAAGCAGCCAGGAAACCTATGAAAGCTCCATGCAGGACAGTGGTCAGGAATGCTCAGGTTCCAGAACCAGAGACACATGGGTCTCTGTCCCTGCTCAGCTTCTCTTGAGCTGGGTGGCCACAGGGTTTCATATCTCAGTCTTCCCAAATGTAAGGTAGGAGAATAACCTCACCTCCCTGAGAGCTTGTGGGGTGGATTCCCAAGAAATGGCTTGTAGGAGGGCCAGGAGCTGCTTGCTGTGGGTCCCAGAGCTCAGGGCTCCCAAATCTGTGAGAGCAGGCATCCCCATGGGCCTTCCTCTTGCTTCCCTTCAGAAATACCTGGCCCTGTTTGACAAAGAACTGAAGAATATCCAGAACCATTTCAAGACACTGGAGCTGAGGGCTCAGCGCTGGAAGAAGAGCTGGAAGCGCTCCCTTGACACCATCCGGACCCTGAACTCTAGCCATCCTTCTCAGCACCCCAAATAAAGCCTTTATCTCTGCCCCCTACCCATTTGTCTGCAACTCGACATCACCAGCACTGTAGTTTCATCAGAGATGAGGACTCTTTCAGTAAAGAAGACTGGTGGAGGCTGGGGTTCACATGGTTAGCAGGGCTGGTCGGTGGGTACCAGGACCCAATCTTAAAACAAATACCAGGACGTCAAAGGAAGCAGCATCCAGAAGCATGCTCGGGGCTTCATTTCACTTTCTGGATGGAGATTGGATAAGACAGTGTCTGGCATCCAGACCAGGAGGTGTCGGGGGTCTGCCTGGCCTTCACTGTGGGTGATCCCTACCACTAGAAAGTCTGTTACTGGGGCTGGAGTGATGGCTCAGTGGTTAAGAGCACCTCCTCCTCTTCCAGAGGACCCAGGCTGGGTTCCAGCACTCACACTGGGCGGCTTAAGATCACCTATAACTCCAGTTTCAGAGGTTCCAGTGCCCCCTTCTGGCCTCTGTAGGCACCTGTACACACCACACATGCATACACACACACACACACACACACACACACACACACACACACACACAAATGTGCTAATAGGGAAATCTGTGAGATATTACCCACTATTGCTTTAGGGTACCTTCTCCAAATGGCCACAGGCTTCAATGGTGGGAGCTGAGCTAGTATCTGTAGAAAAAATTTCTCATTCTAGATTTTCCCAGTTGCAGAACCTTGACAACACAGATGCAGGGCCAGTAAGATGGCCTACTGGGTAAGGATGCTTGCCTTACGATCCGAGTTTGATCCCTGGAACCCATGTGGTAGAAGGAGAGAACTGACTTGTACAAATAGTCCTCTGACATTCACATACCAGTAAATGCATGCATGCATACATACATACATACATACATACATACTGTGTCATTAAGCAGCCTAGCATCTTGCTCCTCTGAGGCTCTCTGCATAGGCAGGGCACTGTCTATAGAACATGCTAATCTGTTTTCCAAAGTTGGAAGAGCTACTGTGATCTCTCACCAGGAAGTAAGGTCACTTCTTCAGGGTTCCATTACCTGAGCCCTTCCTTTAATAAGACCTATGAAGCTCCTCCCACCTAGTGACCTCACCTTCTTCCCTTGTGTCTTCCTTGACTGGATATAGTCATTTCCATTGAGAAGATCTGGATGCTTCCATGGCCGCAGGGCTGAGGAGACTGAGCAAGGGGCTCCAGAATCTTCTTTCCAGTTAGTTCATTCTACCTCTCAGATCTCCCGTCTTCAGACTGGTGCAGGGGTGGAGTGGAGGGTGGGGTGGTGGGGTGGGGGTGGGGGGTTGTTCTAGGTGTGCTTCCAGAAGCTACCACTAGGTGGATGTGCGAGGATATAAAATCTGTGCCTTGGTGTCCCAGGCAGCACCTGCACAGACTTGGAATGGGAGGAATGATGGGAATACAATTCAAAAGCTGCCTGGAGCTGAGCAGTGGAGGTGCACACCTTTAATCCCAGCACTCAGGTGGCAGAGGCAGGCAGATCTCTTTGAATTTGAGGCCACCCTGGTCTACAAAGCAGGTTCCAGGATAACCAGGGCTGTTACACAAAGAAACCCTGTCTCAAAAAACCAAACAAAAAGCACCTGCCTGGGTCCTGCCCTGTGATACCGCCCTGCTTTCTTCTGTGCCCTGCTTGTCCAATTTGAGCAGCAGATTGTCAGCAGTTGAGGCAAGGGAAATTTCTTGCCCAATGTCTAGTTTTGCCACAAAGAAAACAAACTCCATATAGAGGTTCTTCAATGCCCAACACTCTTTTTTGAAGTGCTGCCAGGAGCAGATGTATCTCACTGTAATGAAAAGCCTTATGTTCTTAAAACATTTTAAATGCCATATTCTGTAGTGTTTGGAGACCATCTATCTATTTAAGATATAGCTATCTCTGTTTGACCTTGAAAACATATCTAACATGACTCTGTACGTTTGATTGTTATAGATGACTAACTACTAACCAGCCTTTATTATTCTAAATAGCTTTCAAGGACTAAAACTTTACATTATATTTTTAAATGAACTGTATCAGTACAATATCTTTAAAAGAGTAGAAACATATAAGTATAACAAAAATAACCTTAAATTTGTATCAATATACAAAAGTCCATACCAATGTAAAATAGTTGAGATTAATACTTTTTATTTTAAAATAGATTCAATAATCTACCCTTTTATCTTATCATTCCTATATTCCCCTTATTTTTCAGAATGAGATCTCTGAATCTAATCTCCTTTGCTTAGTTTCCTCCCGGACTATGACCAATAACAACTTGCAAACAACCCCGTAATGATCCATAATCCACTGAATGACCAAAACCCACCAACTCCACCTCTTGGGAATATGGTGTCATGTTCTCTAAACTGCTTCCTGTTGTCTGGGGGGTGACAACATCTCTAGGGGAACCTGAGAAAATTGGGATAATAAGAAAGTCCTGGGGGAACTAGGTGTATTATTTTTTGTTTATTCTCTGTGTGATAGTCTCTCTGTGATGGAAAAATGCAGGGCTTATCTGAAGTCTTGGCTGGGGAAGTGCGTGAGGCTGGGCCATCTCCGTCAGTAGTTTTGAAGTTGTTCTGAATGCAGAATTTTGAGGAAACTGCAACAGAGACATTCTGAGAGGCTGGATCATCTATCTGGGCTACTTGTCTTTGTTGGTGTCTTTTTCCCCCCTAAAAACACACAAACTTAAAGGTAACACACATACCTGCACTAACACAAGTATGGAAGGTGTGCATAAGTCAGCTAAAGATGATTTTTTTTGTTCTATGTTTGAGCAGGTAAAAGACATCTGATAACTTTATGTCTATTTGGACTGCATAACCAAACTATTACAAATCTCTATCCATGTCTTACAAAGGATGGCATGTAATAATGTCATGAGGACTCTGTAGCCAACAAGATTTCTCATGTCTCGTCCAGTCTCAGAGCTGTCCCATGCTGAGGAATCAGCATATACATCACCTGTCTTGTAGTTTTTCTTTCTTTTTTTTTCTTTATGTCTGTAGTCAAGATTTTCAGGAGGTCTCCCTTGATCAAATCTGGTCTTTATTAATTTTGAAAAAATCTGTAGCTTTTTGTTTCCATAGGGAACAAAAACAAATCCTCTCCCCCAATGTAACACATTTTCTGACTTCTATTTGAAGTTAAGACATTCTTAAAATATGTTTGTTTAATTTAGTAGTTAATTAAGTCCACTTCCAGTAACACATCTCCTTCAACAATGCCACACCTCCTAATCTTTCATGAACAGTTTCACCAATTGTGGACCAGGCATTCAAATATGAGCCTATGTTGGCCAGTCTTATTCAAATCACAGTGACAATGAATCTTGATTACTGAAGCTATCTCCAGCATATCCTCCTGCACTTTCCTCCTCCTCCTCCTCCTCCTCTTCTCCTTTTCCTTCTTCTTTGTCTTCTTCTTGAGTCCTGTCAGTGTTACCTGCTAGAACGTGGGCTGATCTTGTTGGTTTGACTTTGAACAGGTTTTATGAAGCTATCTATAGCTGCAATGAGTTTGGAGTATGAATGGCTATGGCATGTCCAGTATTTCACAGGGCTCCTCCCTGTTCCCTTATATCCTTTCCACCCCTTCTCCTGTGATGTTCCCTGAGCCTTGGCAGGTTTAATACAGACATCTTATTTATGCCTGAATACTCAACAGTCAGTTATTCTTGGCACTCTGAACAGTTATGAGTTTCTGTATGGCCGCTTAATTTCAAAGTTCTTGTCTTTAGTCCACAGATCTCTTCCCTTTGCTCTCTGTCGTTGAACGTCCCCAGGGAAATTTTCCTCCTAGTAACTGAAATTTTCTGATTAGACTTTCATTTGGTTCACGTATTTCCACCTCTTTCCTGATGCACTGCTCTATATGGTCAGGTACTGTTATGAGGTGTTCATTTGGTTCTTTGTGAATCATATGAAATCTAATGTGTGATCTGAATCCATTTTAATAATTGAAGTGGAAGGGAAAAAAAAACTATGATTGCCAGAGCTAGGCTTTTGAGGGATTTCAAAGTGAAGCCAATGAAACTGACACAGCTTGTGAATTGATTGTTAGTCAATAAATTCTGCCGCTGTGAAAAGACATGATATATCTGTCCATGTTTTTGGTATGGTGTTACAACAAATACATAACTCCGTATTTGGAAGCCAATATCTTATTTCCTATTCTGCCTTCAACAAGTCATGCCGGGAATGTGAGGTGCTGCCCTGAGACTGCCTGCCCAGGGAGAAAGGTTGGGAATTGTGGCCATACCATGAAAAAAGTTCAGACTCACTCAAGTTTACCGGCATTTTCATCAAGCCTCTGAGTTAAGACCCAAGGAAAATGAACTATGACATTCAGACATGCCTTTCTCGTAAGCACGGGCTCACAGTCGGGGTGCGAGGCTGCCTGCAGAGGTGCCCTGTGCACTGGTCAGGGTGTTGGCTCTCTGGTTGAACTTGTTGACAACAAAGGTGTCTGGAGTGGTCACACATTCCTCCAGCCTGTCCTCTGACTCACCATCCCTAAGTGTGGATGGGGGCAGAGTACCTGGTAGCTTCCCAGAAAGGAAGCAATTGGGGAAGAAGCAGGAAGGACACACTGGAGACGTTTTAGAAATCTAAAGGGAGAAACTGTATGGATATTGAGTGACAGAGTCAAGATCAAGGCTCTGTATGAACCCCTGTCACTTCCATGGACTCTGTGTGTCCCTTCACCAGAATCAACAGGTTGGAATCCCAACCCTCAGTGCGCTGGTGTTAGGAGGCGGGGCCTTTGGGAGGTGATGTAGGTCATGAGGGTGGAGGCTTCCTAGATGGGACCAGTGCCTTTATAAAAGAGATCTCCGTGAGCTCTCTACACTATGTCACTATGTAAGGAGGAGAGGGGAACCCCACACGAGGACACAATGAGGAGCCAGCAGTCTTCAACCCAGAGGAGGGTCGCCAGACGAACCGGACCAAGCTGGCACCCAGACCTCCGGCTTTCAGCCTCCAAAACCGTGAGAAATATTTTTTGTTGTTGTTTGTAAGGCACGCAGTCTGTGGTGCTTTGTTACAGCCGCCTAAATGACTGGGGTATGCTATCATCAGTTGGCAGCTGATACCGGGATTTGGTAGGAGAAGTTGGCTAATTTAGAGGTGTATAGCTCTTCATGGAGGCTTTGATAATAATAGATAAAGGATGGCTTTTGTTATGCTTTTTATGTATTGCCCTGTGTGTGTGTGTGGGGGGGGGGTCTTCTATTTCATTCATTGGGAGTACGGACAGGTGGCTTAGCAGCACAGAAAGTGTTGGACTTAAACCCTTCGCTCATTCATTCATTCACTGCAAATATTTGCTGTCACCCTGTATGTGCTAGGCGCCCGAGCGTGTAGGCATCGCGATCCCAGACCCACCTCGAATACACAAACGGCTCTCTGTAAGGAGCGAGCTGTAATGTTTACACGCAGGTTTAGAGTCCAAGTTCTGGAGCATGCGCTGTAGGAGGAGGAGCGATCAAGTCAGCGCCGAGTAACAGCCAGTTTACGGCCGAGTCTCTCCGCTTGAGTATAACTCTGGCCCAGGTGTTGTTAGAGCGTTTGAAGTGCAAATTACAAAGCGACCTGTTTTAAGGAAACTGGTGCGGAGAGCAAGGGCTTCGGCTTTAAATGAAAGAGGAAATGAGGGGAAAATTGGGAGGTAAAATATTGGGTTAAAAGAACTTTAGGGAGTCCTTTGAAAGGAGTGACTTCCTTAAAAGTCCTCAAGTGGTTGCGCTCTAGGGCGAGTTAGGCATCCTGTGGTGTAGTGAGTGACGGAGAATTCCAATAACCACACGCGCGTGCGTCCAGTGTCTATTGCTGAAAACACGGGAGCATCTTGCCCTCCTTGTCTCTGCCTGGTGTTGGCTGTCGGGGAATTTCTAGCAGTATTTAAATCTACAGGGCCCAGGAAACAACTTCCGACCTTCATTTTATGACGAAGGTTTTTCCCCCCCCTCTGCTTCTTTACTCCTGACGTAAAATTCATGGCTCCCTGACCCCGAAAATCACCTAGAAAAATCCATTGTAAAATTAGGGGGAAAGTAATTCATGTTTATACAGAAAAGAGGGTTGTCATCTACAGCAATGGCTGGCAAGACACCTCGGGACAAGGGAAATCTGATTCCTGAGCCGAGTAGCATCCAGTCATTGTGAGAGTCGAGATGCCCTGGGGGAGGGAGCTTCACCCAGGCGGACCACAGGTTAATAGGAATTGACCCGTTGGCTCCAAGAGAAGCCCTTTGGCTACTTACTGGATTAACTCTGTCGTGGAAAGGGATCCAAACTAGAACTGGAGCCAAAGGGCTTTGGATTTCAGTTCAGTGTAACCTTGGACTTAGACAGGTGGATCGGGTCAGGGACTGTGATGCTACCTGGGTGGCCCATTTCATGAATTCTAACTTCGCTTCGGTTCAGAGTCTGTGAGCAGAGTGCCATGCAGTTTCTTGTTATTGTTTTCCCTTTTCTTCTCTCCCAGCAACTATTACAGCATAAATTGTATACCAATAGGTATATCCGTTATTCCAGTTTGGTGCCTGATTGCCTTGTTAAAGTACGAGTTACTACAAACGTCTGGGCCTCTCAGCCTCCCTGATAGTGCTTAGTGTCCACACCCAGTCACCATGGGTACTGCAGGCCTTGTGTAAGGCTGAGCTGTAGGAATGACGTGTAACTCACAGGGAAGGGGGTGAAGATGGTCTCTTCCCATGGGCTCTACCCAATTGGTTCACTGCACAATATGTTGTTAAAGCTTTCCTTGTTGGTGGTGGCTCTGTGGCCTCATCCGCTTCCCGGATCACCCTGCAGGGGGATTAGGGCCTTTCAGCTGACTCACCTTGGGAGCCTTTGTGGGAAGCTTAGGGGCTTTGCTTGCTCAGCAATCCCTGAATGCAGCCAAGGCCTGAATTTCATCAGGGCTCCGGTGATCCCTCCCTTTTGTTTTGTGTTTTGTTTTTGCCGGCCCCCCCCCACACACTTTTTTTTCCTTACTCAGTTAAAACAAACACAGTGTCTAGAAAATTCTCTCTATTTGTTCATGGGGCAGTAACTGAAGAGGGAGCGATGATGCCATTAATGATTAATCAAAAGTGGAACTATCCAGAGGTTCCTTTTGTTGTGGATCTAACTTTCCTGACCTTGTATAAGCAACCAGTAGCTGGGTTCCACCTAGGTGCAGAAACACCTCAGCTTGTGGCTGAGTGGTAGGCAGGAACGCTGCTAAAGTCACTTGCAGCTGGGCAGCCAGGAGAAGGAGGACTCAGAAAGGCTGGGTCCTTGGCCGCTTTCCCATGAGACCACATCTGAGGAGCAAAGCGCCACGCAGATGCTCAGCTAAGAGAGTGGTTGTTTTTATGTGGGGGCCACGAGGGAGGTTTCCTGAGAGGTACCACCCATGCATATATAGCCAGCATAGTCTATATAGTGAGTCCCAGGGTAGCCAGAGTTACATAAAGAGGCCCCATTTTAAAACAATAAAAACAAACAAATCTCTCCACCAAAACTCCTTCATTCATTTTTGTTCATCGTGGCAGGTATGTCCCAAGCAAGTTCCTGCAGTCCACTGATGGATCAGAAAGTGACAGAAATCAGAGTTCGATGGCTCTTTGCGTTTTCTTTTTGGGAAACAATATAAAGGAGCAACAGTTATATTTGGGTAGAAGGCGAGATGGCAGCACTTCGGGTCTCTCCAGATGCCACTGTGATTTGGAAGGGGGGGTTGCAACACTCCCCAGGGGCTATGAGAGGGAGGGTCAAGAGTATGTAGTTCTTGGGTCGTACTACAAAGATCTGTCAGGTGGAGGGCAGGATATGGCTTGAAACAAGACCCTTACTGGGCTTGCTGAACTATTATAAGGGCATGAGGGTAGAGTTCCCCACCAAGAGCCCTGGCTCCTTCTGCCTCAAACAGGTGTCCTGGGACCTTCACTATGGCTCTAGCCACAAAAGTAGGCTGTCACGATGAACAAAAGTGAATGAAGGAGTTTTGGTGAAGAGACTTGTTTTTATTATTTTAAAATGGGTCCTCTTTATGTAACTCTGGCTTCCCTGGGACTCACTATATAGACTATGCTGGCCTGTGACCTCATAGAGTTCTGCCTGCCTCTGCCTCCTAAGTGCTGGTGTGTGATACCATACCCAGCCTGGTGGAGATTTTATATCTCCATCTTTCTCAGCTCAGGATAAGGTGGCAGCGAGGCCATCTACCTTCCCTACTCTTAGGCCTTGCTTTGCACTTCCTTTTCATGATAAACTCCCTCTGGTGAAGCCTCTGAAGGCACACATGATTACCAGAAGACTGCCTCCTGCAAAAGTTAGACGATACTGAGTTCCAAACATGAAATGACGTGTGTGGACCCTAAGTCTGAGATCCTTTATGCTTGTAAAGGTGCCCGTTTGCAGTATCCTATGTACAAAGAAAAGCCATGTGGTGTAGCTAGTTTCCATAACCAGCTTTATTTATGAATACTTGTTACAAGCAAATATTTTCTAGTGTGCAGTTTGATGAGTTTCAACAAATGTACCCAGCCGTGCAGCCGCCCATCATCATCAAGATGCAGAACTGGCTTTACCATTTCCAAAAGTTCCCCAGTGCCCTCTACCTACCTTCGTTCCCTCCCTCTACTCCCTACTCCGAGGGCTGCTGATGGGGTTTCTGTCGCCACAGATTTGTTTTCTCTTGAGTACCACATGCAAGGGAACATACGATATGTAGCCAGATTTGTGTCTGGTTTTTCACTTAGTGTAACTCTTTTGTGACTCATCTCTGTGGTACTGATCAATAGTCAACATGATGGCTGTGTATCGTCTAACTTCCTATCCCCACAGGCATCCTCTCAGTTCGTAGGTGCTGCTTTTATCCCCTGCCACCATCTGAATGTGGAACCAGGGCATGTCATGAGTATTGCAGAATCCAAAGAGGGAGCTGGCTATATTCTGCCATGTTTGAAGTAGATTAGGGGACACAGCAGAGAGAAAGCATGAGGTCTCTGAGCTCCCTAGAGTGACAGCCTTGAGAACAGGGAACAGAGAGAGGAGAAAGACATCTGAAGCAGACTGAAATTGAATAAAGGCGATGTAGAGAATTCGGTTTCAGAGAGACACTTCGGCAGACTTAGGCAGAGGTCAGATGTGAGATTATGAAAGAGAACCATGTTCAAAGAACACCCCTGAGCAAAGTCTTAGGACAGAACCTTCAGAACACAAGATATCTGGCTTCTCACATCTCCTTCTGGCCTGTTCATCACTCCTGCAGCTTTTCAATGAATGGAAAGTTCTATAAGCACAAGACTTGTAGGAACATTTCTTCATCATTAAAGCAAGTGTTCTGTAGCATAGACAAATGTAACACATCTTAAAATAATATTCCACATGTCCCCCTTTTGTCTAAATAAAAAAGAAAGATTTTGACTTTAACATAGTAAAGCTAAATACAACAAAAACAGTTATCAAGGAAGAATTACATTTACAATATTCAGTCCATTTGTATTTAGCAAATTCAGAGAAAATACCATCCATCCCGTCTTAGTGACTCCAAGGTTTTATATCTAATTTACTTTCTATCATAATTAAGAAAAAATGCAACTGTAACTATCTAGTCTTCAACTCCATCCAAGACCCCAGAAAGATAAAATATTACCCAAGTAAACAGGAAGTGCAGTGCAAGCAACTTTCAAAACTCTAAAAATGACAGAGACATCTGGCTGCCTGGACAGTCACCCAAAGTTCTTCTGTAATGTTGGGGCATCCATTTTTAGCCTAGAGTATCTGGCAGACTTTTCAGTGAAGCAGGAAATTTGAGGGATTCTCCTACCTTGTATTGGCAAAGTTCATCAGTCGCTTTCCATTGTGTCTTGTAGAAGCAGACTCTTCTCTGAAGCAAGAATCTCAAAGGACTCTTTTGCCTTGTTTTGGCAAAGTTCAGCAGTCACATTCTTGTGGGTTCTGTGTGTCCAGTCTTCACGTAGTCAAGCAGTCAAGGCAAAAGCAGTTTCTTGACCAAAGGGCTAATTTTTGTCACAATGAAAGCAAACGCCCATGGTGTTTCTTCGATGTCCATCATCCTTTTATAAAGTACATTGGTACTGTCAGGACCAGATGTGTCTCCTTGTCATGAAAAGCCTTAGGTTATTAACCAACTTAAATGCCATTTTCTGTAAGTCTTTGACGTATTTTAAAATAATCTATCTAAAATATACCTATTGAACCTTGGAAACATACCTAATGTGACTACAAGCTTGATCATTATAGATTAACTACTAGCCTCATTTCTTATTTATACGTTGCATTTTTAAATGAGCTGCATAAGCACAATACCCCAAACAAGAGTAGAAACATATACATTTTAGCAAATTTAACTTTAAATTTGTATCAATAATCCAAAACCCATGCCAATGCAAAATATTTGAGATTAATAGTTGTCTTTTTATCCTATATTTTTATATTCCCCTAAATTATAACAAACATCCATAACCCACCAAATAACCAACAGTCACCCACACCATTTATTAGGAATGTCGACGTTGTTTTCTCTAGACTGTGTCTGTTGTCTGTGGGCAAAAGCATCTTTAAGAGTCCCTGAGAAAATTTGAGATAATGGCCAAGTCCTGGGAAGACCAGCTGTAATCTTTGTTGATAGGTAGCCCCTGTCAAGATTCAGGAGGCCTCCCATGATCAAACCTGGTCCATCTTCTTTCTGAAGGTATCTAGAGCTTCTGGTCTCCTATGGGAACAAAAGCAAAACCCCTTCTCTGAAGCCTAAACAAATGTAACACATCTTTAAAACTATTCCACAAGACACATGGAATACACACACACACACACACACACACACACACACACACACACATTTATCCCCAGAAAATGCAAGTAGATGTATAGTAAAATAGAGCAGTTGCTGGACTAAGGAATGGGCCGAGAGGTAAATATCATGGAAAGAGGGAGAACTTTAGAGGATGTGGGTATGCTCGTTGTATTTTCTGTGATGGTTTCTCTGTGTGGAGCAGATTCCCTGTTAGTAGTAGATTCTCTGTTGTATGCACACCAAATACATCAAATGTACATCTGAATCGTGCAGCTCACAGTATGGAAAGTATACCTCAAACTAAAAGACGCTGGTGGAGTAGGTAGCAGGCGTTCAGCAAAAATGGACCGAATGATGCGAAGCGTTCATTGCGGGTTCAAGCAAACCAGGCGTCAAATAAATGTCAGTGGAGCTACTGTGAAGGGGGTGAATAAATAGCAGATATTCCACGCTTTTAGAGTGAATGAATTTGAGTATGTATTGAGTATGCTTATTACATACTGGACAGTATTCTAGGATCCCTGCTTTAGTTTCAGGGTAGCAGTACAGCTATACAGGTGCGAAGGAGGTGTGGCAAAGCAGAAAAGAAGGGTAGAAGGAGGCTGGCATTGTAGTGTGGTCACCATCCTCCAAAGAGTGACCGAGAAGACTGAAGATGGACTGTCTACTTGAATTAAAAGAAACTCTTGAGATGCTGAAGAGAATGAACTTTGTGGAAGGAGTGTGAGGCTCACAGCCCGAGCGCCAGCCCGGCGTGCGCACGCGCAGAAACCGCTAGGCGGCGTCGGTTTTCCCTCTCCTCGGCGAACCCCAGGGCGGGCGGTCGTGCCCTGAGCGCTTGCGCCTGCGCACATCCAGCCGAGCCGGGCGGCCGAGGGGCGGGGCTTGGTGTTGCGGGGCGTGGCCTAGAGGGCGGGGCTTTAGGTGATTTCCCAAGCCGGGGCTCAGGCGGTGCCGGGGAAACCGAAAGTGGGCGGCGGCCGCGTCGGGGGCCCTGGCGGAGGCGGTGGAGGGAGCCGGTCCCAGAAGCTCGGGCGTGGGCCGACGGCCCCCGGGACGAGGTGAGCTCAGGTCGGGGCTCGACAGGTGCGGGCGACGTGGGGCTGGCTGCGGGGCGGCAGGGCTCGGGCGGGACAGCGGCTGGGCGCGGCGTCTCAGGCCCGGGCCTGGTCCCCGACGCGGCAGGGTTCCAGAGCGTCGTGCGTGACGCCCCGGGACGTGGGCCGGGCGTCCACCGTGGAGGCCGCGGTGCAGCCAAAGATGCAGAGGGGGGCGTGGGCGGCGCGCAGATCTGAGCAAGAAGTGGCTCCCGGGCAGGAGCAACCGGCCGCGGCCGCCCGTGCGGGACAGCGGTACCCGAGCTCTGCGCAGTTGTGCCTGCCCGCGGGCCACACTGCGGCGGCCTCCGCCCTCGAGACCGGCCGGTGCAGGCCGCGCACATCAGGCAGGACCTACTCGTAGCCGTTCCTGTTAACCGTGAGCGCTGGGGAGGAAACAAGCATCCACGGAGAAGTTGTCTTGGAAGTCGGAGCTGACAGCTTTTCTGCTGCCACCCGCTTGAGGGGTACATTCCTATTAATATCTAGGGCTACCACTCCCCAGTCATATGGGGGAGCAGGGAAGGGAGCTGTGTATAGATGTTAGTGAAGACTCAGCCCCAAAGGATTCAGATTCTGCCGCTATTGACCAAGGAAACCACCTTGGCTCTGCAGGTGGAAGTATGCAGAGGAGTGAGTGTTTTGGGGAATGGAAACGCTGTAGTGGTAGAAGGGAAATTTATAATTAAATCCCTGTCCCTTCCTGGGCCCCCTGGCATGAATGAAAGTGGCATTCTACAGTGAGGCCTTTGCTGATAGGTATTGGCATCTGGGCTTCAAAGCTTAATTGTGAGGTCGGGAATAAATTGCACCCTTTCTCTGAGGCTGCTTTTCCATGTACCAGAAGGTAATAGTTAAATTGTCTTCGAAGTAAATACATCCTTTGGCTCATAATGATAATCCTCCAAAGTGGCTAGCTCTTTTTCCTTTCACCAAACTGCCCGTATTTTACAGGTTGGGGCGTCGAGGAGGACAGGAACACACAGAACTTTCTCTAGGATCAGTTGGCACGTGGTGGAGATTTCTGTAGTTGCACCAGATGACATAGTTGAGCTTCAGTTGCATGCAGAGTCCACCGCTGCTCGTGGAGTTTACACTCCAGTTCCTCGGCCCTTCTCTTTCCTAGATTCCCTCTTTGCTGAGACAGTGAGGCAGCACTTGGCAGCCCTCAGATTTTCCTCCCTGGGGATCGCAAGGGAAATGTAATCCCTGCTAATACCTTTTAAATGCGCCACATGATCGTGGCTGAGTGAACTGTTGTGTATTGCATCAAGAGTTTGGAACTCTAGAAAAGATTCTTTTAAAGTTTTCTTTCTAATATAATTAGGTGTTTGATAGAAATGTAAGGAGTACACTTTATAATTAAATTCTGCAGCTCGTTTTGAGTTTGATGCAGTACAAACAGCAAGAATTGTGCTTTGACGCAGGAAAAAAAAGTCTAGATGCTTTCATGGATCAGGAGTTTCTTGATGCTTGGAGTGAATTTGACTTTCATTTTTATATGAATCAGGATTTCTTTTTTGGTTTTTCTCTTTGTTTCCATCACTGTCCTTCATTGTCCTCATAAATTCCCCAAGAGCCCAAAGTCTGTCTTTTCAAACAAACAAAAAGTAGTCACTTGTTACACTTGTTTATGCTGTGGCACATTTGTTTAATGATCAAAAATGTGTGGCATTTTTGTTGTTGTTGCTTTTCTTTAACTCTGTGAAGCTGTGTTTCTTGGCCTGTCAAAAAACACCTGATCGGTCTAAGAGCTGAATGACCAATAGCAAGACAGGAGAAAGGATAGGCAGGGCTGGCAGGAAGAAAGGATTTATAGGAGACCTCTGGGGAGAGAAAAGATTGAGGAGCAAGGGAAAGGAGAGAGGACACCAGGGGCCAGTCACCCAGCTATACAGCAAGCCAGAAAGAAGTTAAAAAAAAAAAAAACAAAGAAAGAGAGGCAAAAGATAGATGGGATAGTTTAAGAAAAGCTGGCTAACCTGGTGGTGGTGACTCATGCCTTTAATCCCAGCACTCAGGAGACAAAGGCAGGTGGATTTCAGCACTTGGGGGACAGAGGCAGGTGGATCTCTTGAGTTTGAGGCCTGTCTGGTCTACAGAGTGAGATCCAGGACAGCTAGGGCTGTTACATAGAGAAACCCTGTCTCAGGAAAAAAAGAAAAGAAAGACTGGCTAATAACAAGCCAAACTAAGTCCAGGCATTCATAAGAACAAGACTCCGTGTGTGATTTATTTGGGAGCTGGGTGATGGGCCTCCCAAAGGAGCCAAAGAGCAAAGAGTTTTTAAAACACACACACACACACAACTACAAATGGGCTCCAGAGTTTGATGGAAATTATGGGTTTGCTTACTCTTGACAGAGCTGCACAAGCTGAAATATCAAGTCTGCTGTTTCCTCCTTAGAGATTCTTAAATACCTTGCTCCCTTTTCTGAGGAATCTTACTGCTCTGTAAGATGAAAGGCTTGAGTTAGCCTAAATGATGTCTAAAATCTTCCAGCACACACTTTTAGGTCTCCACTTGCTAAGCTCACGTAAGATCTTGAGAGCAGCAGTTATCCAAAGTATGTCCTCTAGACCAGTGGTTCTCAGCATTCCTAATGCTACGACCCTTTAGTGCAGTTCCTCATGATGTGGTGACCTCCAACTATAACATTTTTTTAGTTGCTACTTCATAAGTGTAATTTTACTAGTGTTATGAATTGTAATATTAATATCTAATATGCAGCCCCATTGGGGGTTTGGCCCACAGGTTGAGAACTACTGCTCTAGTGGGATGTACAGATGCTTCAGCATTGAGTAAGTAGCTAATAAAAGAGGGTTTACCCTAATCATTCTTTGGGTTTATTTGGGTAATTAGAATTTATGAAAGGGGATTAGAATTTATGATTGGAAAAACGTGAGAAAGACGAGACAGATTATACAGTTAAGAACAGCTAAGGAAAGGAGGAACTTAGCAGTATAAAAAACACAGACGAGAGCCGCAGTGGTGCCACTGTGGTAGGACATCTAAGGCATATGATGCTTGCCTGCGGGATACCCAGGTCAGTGGTAGACGGCATCAGAGAACATCTGTTTCAGATGCATCAAAGCTCAGGTTGTGTGTGGTGGTGCTCGTCTGAATCCCAGCATTTAGAAGGCAAAGCCAGGAGGATCTGGAGTTTGAGACCAGCCTGAACATTATATAGTGAGACTCTGACTCAAGAAAACACCAAGTTCCACAGATTCTTCAAAATAGGACTTTCTTGAGTCATTTTTAGGTGCATTAAAGAAAAAGGGCAATTTTACATGGTATAGTTTTGAAATACAGTGAGGATTGTTTGAAGTTGTGTACATTGTTTAAATTTAGGATTGGCAGTATAGCTCAGAAGTAGAGCCCCTGCCTAGCATGCAGAAGGCCCTGGATTTCTGTCTCCAGTACCACCCCTCCCCCCCATACACATTTAAATTTGATGTCCTGTACTTCTTATACAGCATTAGTGTCTTGGGACATTTGCAGTGAATTGTGTAGCATAGAAGAAAGAGAAAGGATGATGGAAAGTGAGAAGCAGTCAGGCTCACCAGAGTTTTTCCAACATTTTATTGGATTAGGATACATCCCTTTTAAATCAGCTTGTGGTAGGTCCCTGTTTCCATTTCTGAAGGTTTGTCACCAAGCACACATCTAGATTGGTAGTGTTCTCAGAAAGAAAGATTTAGATTGGAAGTCAGGAGACGAGAGGTTTTTGATTCTGGCCATGAACTGGGTAAGAGCTAGAAGACTCAATCATGGGCCTCAGTTTCTTCTTTTTTCAGAGTTAAATTTTAAAAGATTTATTTTATGCGTATGAATGTTTTACTTGCATGTATATATGTGTGTGTACTAGGTATGTGCCTGGTGCCTGTGAAAGTCAGAAGACCATTGGATCCCCTGGAACTGGAGTTCCAGGCAGGTGTGAACTGCCATGTGGTGGCTGAGAACAGAACCCAGGTCCTCTGCAAGAGCAGAGTACTTTTAACGTCTAAGCTATCTCTCCACTCCCAGTTTCTTCATTTTGTTATGTGTGTAAATATGTAGTTTCATTTGTGTTTGTGCACTTGGGTGTGGAGGCCAGAGGTCAGCATTGGGTATCTTCCTTCCTCTGTCATTTTTTGAGACAGTCTCTGACTGCACCTGGAGCATGCCGAGTTGGCTAGTCTGACTGTTCACTGAACCCCAGGATCCTTCTGTCCCCACTCTCCTCCTTCCTTGGGATTGCAGAGACAAGCTGCTGTGTCCAGCTTTTGACATGGAGCTGGAGTTCTGAACTGTGTATTCATGCTGTGTGGCAAGCACTTTACCCACTAAGCCATCTTCTAAGCTCCAGCTTCCTCATTTTTAAACTTATAGTTTTAAGGTGCCCGTGTTGTGTGACAAAACTTTTCCTGGGGAGATACTGCACACACATCTACTCACCCCAGATTAGCCCATGACAAACCAAAGTACAGACGCCACCAAAGTCCAACTTGGTGAACCAGTGAGTTTTATTGGTGTTACTTCCAGGAATATGGTTGAGGAGTTAATTACAGGAGCAGAAATGACTCAGTGACAGCTACATCACCAAAGCTAACCTCAGTAATGGTGACAGCTCACAGAAGTTGAAAACCTGGAGCACACTGCATAGCCTGCAGGCAGCTCAACAGGTTGAACAGTGTCCATCCCAAATGACTCAGTTATTCTAAACCTCTTCCAGGCGGCTGCATTTACTTGAGATGTTTACTTTTCAGCTTGGCTTGGCTGAGAGGGACTCTCAGCTTTTATTGTTTACTCTGGCAGAGAGAGGCCTAGTGAGTCTGGTCAGTTTCATGGACTTCCTGAAGCTATTTTGAGTTGTTTACCTTGCTTTAAGGCGTTTCCCTGTAGGATGGAATGTGTCGGTCTCTTTTTTTTGTTTGTTTGTTTTTTGTTTTTCTTTTTTTTCCGTTTATTTATTTATTAAAGATCATGTCCTACACTGTCCTAGACACCTGGGTCTGGGGAATTGTGTCTTGCTCCAAGACGGGTTGCCAAAGCAATTAGTGACCTTTTGCCTACTTGTTCCGAGAGAAATCAGGGAGCTCCACTGGCTTGTTCACCAAACTTGTCAGCGTATTGATACATGTCCTTATAAAGCAAGTAAGTGAATCTAGACAACTTCTGATATTTTGAATTAAATGCAAAACTAGAAATTTCTTCAACCACTTTTCTTTTTTTCAGCCAGTA
The DNA here is from genome assembly GCF_018167655.1 of Microtus oregoni. NCBI lineage: Eukaryota > Metazoa > Chordata > Mammalia > Rodentia > Cricetidae > Microtus > Microtus oregoni. Next base: position 2,926,962 of record NW_024543076.1, on the reverse strand, counting down.
TATTTATCCATGGTCACTTTCCATACATAGTGTTTGAGTAGCTGCTGTATGCACACACCGTGCTAAAGTACGTGTAATGCCGGTATGCTAATTCTGTTCCGCAAGAGGGAGTGAAAACGGAGCATAGTCTGCCATAGCATTTCTAGCTCACTGGCAGGCATTTGCAAGCTGGCTTTGTGACTAATAATTCCCATGCCTATTTCTAGTTTGCTTTGCTGCTTGGGAGCTTTCCTTAACTCAGGCACCTATTATACGCTGACTGGACAGCCCTCAGGAGTGGGACCTGAGAATCTGCAGACTGAAATAGAAGGCTCACTCCATTTCTCTCTGCCTAGCCTTGCCTGGTCACCTGGTCTTATAGGACATCTGAGAATCACAAAATAAAAGCCTTAAATTTCACTTAAATTCAGTGAAAATCAAACTTGCATCTACTACACCATTTTTAGAGACTAGAAGTAAGGGAAGAGGTTGAGGCAGAATACCTAAAACTTTGCTTTTGGAATCTCAAAGTTGAAATTCCCTTGATAAGCTTACTGTTGTGCTTGTAATGAATGATTCCCAAGATTTATAAAAAATAAAATTAAAAAGTACTTGATTTTTTTAGAGGAAGGTATTCCTATGAACCTGAAGAGTATAATTGCCATCTGTAAAAATTCTAAACAGATAAACAAAATTTCATGATTTTCAAAGATTTCATAAGTTGCAGCATTCTAAAGCACTGTATACTGTAAAATACTATTTAAAGCTGTGTGTCTGATTTTGTCAATACCTAAAGCAATGCAGCTAATGGGATTTGGAACAGACTAGAAAACTCACCATGCACGAGAACAAGAGAAACATCTCAGCATCCTATCTGCTACCCAGGAGTTGCAGCATTTAACCTCACCTCAGATGTTTAGAGAGCTAGTATCCTTTGCAAGACAGTGTGCTTTAGGAAAAAAGCAGGATATGGAGGTGACCTTGGTTTACAGACTGTAGCCATATGCATAGGCATGGCTTTCTACTCTTCTCAAATATATGCTCGTTTTTGTAGCAAAAAAAAAAAAACCTCTCTGGAAATCAATTACTGATTGTACTTCTGGTATTTCTCAGTTGATTAAATAGATAACTAGCAAAAGCTTCAGCAGAGTAACACATTGTGTTTGAAAACAGAAATATCTCTAAGTTTGCAGCATTCAGGATGGAAGCAGCACTTACTGCCCCCTGGGATGCTTGGACGACTGACAGTAATGCCATGGTAATGGCCCTGAGCACTGCCTACTCATTGTGAACTCGGGGCTCAGTGTGAACTCAGGGCCCAGAAATAATCTAACAGTTGCTTTTCATCTGATGGCAGAGTAGTATAGTAGTCTTTAATTTATAACTACCAATGTAACTTGAGAACAGTTTTAATAAAATGGCTTCATGATATTTATGTAATAGCTCACACGTATGTTGTATTTTAGGGAATAGAAGGAAGAAGGGAACAGATAGTTAGATGGCGAATTTATCATTCGTTCAATATATTTATTGAGCTCTTGTGGTCTAGACCCTAGAGAGTCTGCAGAGAATGGACACAGTCCTCCAGTGGAGACAGCAGCAAAGTGAATGTTACAGGGTGATGATACACATTAAGGTGACAGGCAGACGTGTGGAACAGAGATGACCATGCAGCTGCCACAGTGTCTGACTTTGAGTAGAGTGATGACCAGGGCAGGCATTGCTGAGACTATGACATTTGAGGTACTTTCCTGAAGAGAGCAGTATTGCCTGTAGGGCAAGGAGTTTACAGGTGTGAGGCTGGCAAGCACAAAGGTCCTAAGTTGGGCACCATGGGCACAGTCCAGGAAAGGTAAGGATGAGTACAGAGAGTGAGGGAAAGAAAGAAGAATTGAGGTCAGAGAAGTGGGGTAGGAACAGACAGATTTTGGTTTCTTGTCTGAATAAGACAGGATGGAAGTAGGTTTTGAGCAGAAGAATAGCATGATGGGATTTAACATGTAAGGATGCTCTGTTTGATAGGTGTGGTCTGAAGTATAGATCCTAGAAGGTAAAGTGGGAGTAGAGACCAGCCAAGAGGCAAAGATGCTACTAGCATGTACTAGAGAACAACCTCATGGAGGTGGTAGGGAGTGGTGGGTGCCAGTCATCCATTGTCATAGTGATGAGGCAGAAGGAGAAAGAACTTCTGGTAGGGAACCTTCCCATTCTGGGCCTGGAAGAAGGAGCTTGTGCCAGGAAAATAAGTGTGCTCTTTGCATGCTGGCATTGAATTTGGACACACAAGCAAAGACAGGTCCAGACACAACTTTCTGCAGGCTCCTGGTCCTCCCCACTAAATGAAATAAAAATATATCAAAATATATCACCTATTTGTTGGCAACTTTGCTGTGGAAATAAATGCTAAAATGTAGGTTTTTAAAATTGTATAATCTGTGCTTAAAAGAGAATATCGGGTAAAGGGAACACTCCTCCATTGTCAGTGGGAGTGCAAACTGGTACAAGCCTGTTGGATATCAGTGTGGCAATTTCTCAGAAAATTAGGAAACAACTTCCTCAAGACCCAGCAATACCACTTTTGGGTATATATCCAAAGGATGCTCAATCATACCATAAAGACATGTGTTCAGCTATGTTCATAGCAGCATTGTTTGTCATAGCCAGAACCTGGAAATAACCTAAATGCCCCTCAGCCAAAGAATGGATAAGGAAAATGTAGGATATTTACATAATGGAGTTACTACACAGCAGAAAAAAAATGACATCTTGAATTTTGCAGGCAAATGGATGAATCTAGAAAACATCATATTGAGTGAGGAAACCTTGACCCAGAAAGACAAATATCATATGTACTCATAAGTGGCTTTTAGACATAAAGCAAAGAAAACCAGCCTACAATTCATAATCTCAGAGAACCTAGACAACAAAAAGGACCCTAGCAGAGACATACATGGATCTAATCTACATGGGAAGTAGAAAGTAGAAAAAGACAAGATCTCTTGAGTAAATTGGGACCATGGGGACCATGGGAGAGGGTAGAAGGAGAGAGGGGAGAAGAGAAAAATATATAGCTCAAAAAACAATAAAAAGGAAAAAAATTAGAAAAAAAAGAGAATGTCAGTAGCAGGTATATGTGTAACATAAAATTTTACTAGGGCAGCTCAGAAAATTTCCCTTAGCTGAAGCAGTTGCCAAGGAACAGAATTCAGACATACAGGTAGAAAGGGTAGGAAGTGAGAACCGAGGATGCCCGTGCACTGGCCCACATAGATGAGCTAGCTCTCTCACTGGAGCCTCTGCCTGGCCACACACCTGTCTACACAAATGATGATTAAGCTTCGCAGTAGAAGGGCGGGGCAGTTAGCGCACTGGTCCTATGATACCTGGTAGGTCTGGAAATTCATAGCCTGAGAGAAGGAAGTGCATTGAAAGAGGAAATTAGAGAAGACAGCTTTGGGCCCAGCTTCCCAGTGACAGTTACGTCCTGAGTGGGATGTGTGGCTTTCACCACCTCCTTACCTTCCTTTAAAAAAGAAAAAGGCCCCTGCTTGGGAAACTGCTGTTGGCCACTCTTTAAAAACAGAAGAAGGAAGACAGAGAGGGCACTTATCCCGGGCAAGGATGGAAAACTGCCCTGGGGAATGAAGAGAAGCAGGCTTGTGTGGAGCAGCCAAAGAACTCACTGTTGATGAGCCTGCGGGATGGAGGAGGCCTGGTCTTTTAAACCATTTTTGTGTCTGTGTTAGTGGAAGGCTTTCTAGTAGTCACTGAAATAAGCCTGCCAGAGGTTTGTCCACACAAGGAAAGTTTGTATACATGCATGTTCAGGCTTTATGTCATTTCTCTTGGCTAAGTTACTCAGGAGTGTGATTGCTGAGCTCTGAGAAATGTATGCTTCTCTCCTGGGAAACTGCTAAACTATCTTCGGAGAACTGCTTTGAACACCCACCAGGAATGCACTTAAGTTCTGGTTACTCTGCATTCGAGAATAGCAGTACTTTGTATTGTCAGCTTTAAAAGTGTGTGTGGTAGATGCATGTGTGTGCAGGCACTATCATCTGCTAGACGATAACTATGTGTTAGAGATATGTATGTATATGTGGGTGTGCTTGCCCCTGCATGTGTTTGTTGGAGGCCAGGGTTTGATGTTGGGTGTCTTATTCTAGTGTTCTCTATCCTATTTTTAAAGACAGGGGTTCTCCTTTTAAAAAAATATTTATGTATTCTTTAATGTTTGAGTGCTCTGTCTGCACATATGCCGGCATGCCAGAAGAGAACATCAGATCCTATTAAGTATGGTTGTGAGCTGCCAGGTGGTTGCTGGACTTGGAACTCAGGATCTCTGGAAGAGCAGCCAGTGCTCTTAACCCTCTGAGCCATCTCTCCAGCCCAGGGTTCTCTCCTTTCTGGCTACTGTCTCTTCCCTCCAGTGATGGTGTTATAAATTTATGCTGTCTGCTTAGCTTTCCATGTGAGTGCTAGGGATCCAAATTCATGTCCTCATGATTGTGTAGCAAGCACTTCACTCACCGAGACATCGCTCTGGCCAATCAGTAGTTGGTGTTGGTAGTGACAGTGGTGGGGTGTGTGTGCGTGTATGCAGGCACCCCCATGTTGTAACACACATGCAGGAGTTAAAGGACAGCTGGAGGTTGGTCTACTCACCGTCTGCCTTGTCTGAGACAAAGTCTCTTTGTTTTTTCTGAATATGCCAAGGTAGCTGGGAGCTCTCAGGGACCTACCTTTTATCCCCGTCTCAGCATAGGGCCGCTAGCATTACAGACCTTTTAAAGGTTCTGGAGGTTTGAACTAAGGTTTTCACATGGCAAGTGTTCTATTTGGTTTTTGACTGTGTCTGCCATTTTGATTTATTATTGACTTTCTTGTCTCTGTGCAGGGAGTATTTGGAAGAAGGAAAGGGAAGGGTGAAACAATGTGATTGTTATATAATCTCGAAAAATAAAACAATTTTAAAAACGTATTTGTCTTTGACATGTGCATCTCTACTGAAGTGTGTGTTCAAGTTGCTTGTTATTTCAGTTGGACTTTATTGAGTGTTTATACAGAGCACTGGTTCATTTTTTTTTTTTTTTTTTTTTGCTAAGGGTCTCTCTCTATATGAAGTGCTGTATGTCCTGAAACTCACTCTGTAGAGCTACCCTTGAACTTACTTCTACCTCTGGAGTACTGGGATTAAAAGCATGCGCCACCATATCCAACTGAGTACCAACTCTTTGCTAACTTTATTATGAAAATACTTTCTCTTAGTCTGACACCTGTCTTCATTTTCTTAGCATCTTTTGGAAGAGAAGTTTAAATTTTTGATGAAATTCAATTTGTCAACTTCTTTGCAGTCAAAAATAATAATCTACATTTTAGGCACATAAACCCACTCATGGCTAGTAGCTCCCATGTGGATGGCACATAAAATAATTCCTCGGCAGAGTGTGGTGGCAAAGGCCTATAATCTCAGCTCTAAAGAGTCTAGGGCAGGCAGACCACAGGTTCAAGGGTATCATGAAGTACATGGTGAGTTCCAGCATAGCCTGGGCTACATGATGAAATCCAGTCTTCTTAAGAAGTTTTTAAAACCTAGATAAAGTGTTTTTATTTATTTATTTATTTAATCACAGAAAGCTCTATTAGGCAGCATTGGTGAAAGTTTAAAAATGCCCTCTGGTTTTCCACTTTCCTTTAGTGACAGGGTAAGCTACCTTTTCTGGTTTCTTGAGGGATATTCTGAATGTTTCTTCATTCTGTCTTTTTCTCTGAAAAACTGAAGCTGATAACAGTTACTAGTCTAAAGAGCATGTGAGTTGTCATTAATAGATCAACATCTTTAGATAAAATCCCTACTAATTCCTAGGGACTCAAATCCACCTTTCAATTTTCTCTCTTACTCAGCTTTTCTACTGTTCATTAATCCTTGAAAAATAACATTTTTAGTTTTTGAAATTATAATTACATCATTTTCCCCATTCCCTTTTCTCCTTTCAATCACTCCTCTTCCCCTCTTGCACTATCTCAAATATGTGGCCTGTTTTTCTTTGTCGTATGCGTGTGCACACCCACACATAGACACTTAAACACACACATATTCCTAAATGTATAAGTCCAACTGTTGATTCTGTGTAATGTTTTTTGTGTGTGTATGGTTTCTGGACAGCCCATTGGTGAGCTCTTCCTAGGGAAGCCGTTTCTTGCACTCTCAGCATTCCTTGGTTGCCTGTAGTTCTCTGTCTACAGAGGCTTGGTGAGGTTTCCCTCATTCATGTTAGTATGTCTTTTGGTGTCTACTATGTTCAGGTCTTGCTTAATCAACTTATTGATAAGGCTTCATGATTGTAGCTTCTCTGTCATTTTTAGGAGACATCTCACAGCGAACCTGCCATTTCTCTGACTTTTAAAGTGTTTCTGCCCCCTCTTCCTCAGTAATCCCTAAACCTTATTAGATTCAGGAGTATGCTGTATATGTATTGTTTGGAACTGGGCACCACACAGAATCTTGTTCATGGTTCTGTCCATTTACCTGCAGATTTTAGGGTTTTTTTTCCTTGATAGCTGAATACTGTTCCACTGTCTATGTACCACATTTTCAATATCTGTTCATTGATTGAAGGACATGGGGGTTATTTCCGTTTCCTAGCTGGTCTGAGTAGTGTGGCAGTGAACATGATTGAGCAAGTGTGTGTGAGCGTGGCTGAGCAAGTGTGTGTGAACATGGCTGAGCAAGTGTGTGTGAACATGATTGAGCAAGTGTGTGTGAACGTGGCTGAGCAAGTGTGTGTGAACGTGGCTGAGCAAGTGTGTGTGAACGTGGCTGAGCAAGTGTGTGTGAGCGTGGCTGAGCAAGTGTGTGTGCGCGTGGCTGAGCAAGTGTGTGTGAGCGTGGCTGAGCAAGTGTGTGTGAGCGTGGCTGAGCAAGTGTGTGTGAACATGATTGAGCAAGTGTGTGTGAACATGGCTGAGCAAGTGTGTGTGAACGTGGCTGAGCAAGTGTGTGTGCGCGTGGCTGAGCAAGTGTGTGTGCGCGTGGCTGAGCAAGTGTGTGTGAACGTGGCTGAGCAAGTGTGTGTGAACGTGGCTGAGCAAGTGTGTGTGAACGTGGCTGAGCAAGTGTGTGTGAGCGTGGCTGAGCAAGTGTGTGTGCGCATGGCTGAGCAAGTGTGTGTGAGCATGGCTGAGCAAGTGTGTGTGAACGTGGCTGAGCAAGTGTGTGTGAGCGTGGCTGAGCAAGTGTGTGTGAGCGTGGCTGAACAAGTGTGTGTGAACGTGGCTGAGCAAGTGTGTGTGAGCGTGGCTGAGCAAGTGTGTGTGAACGTGGCTGAGCAAGTGTCTGTGAAGTAGGATGGCAAGTCCTTTGGGCACATTCAAGGAGTAGTATAGCTAGATCATAGCAGATTTATTTTTATTCTTTGAGGATTTCCACACTGATTTATAGAATGACTGGGCCAGTTTGTAGTCTGACCAGCAGTAAGAGAGTGCTCCTTTTCCCCCACGTCCCCTCCAGCATTTGTTGTTGGTCTTTGCAATTCTGACTGGGGTAAGAGGAAATCTCAGTTATTTTGATTTGCACTTCCCTAATTGCTAGGGGTAGTGAACATTTTAAAAAGCTGCTTCTTAGCCACTTTTATATCTTCTTTTGAGAACTTCCTGTTCATGTCCCAAGCCATTATTTTTTTGAATAGGTCATTTGTTTTTCAGACTCCTATTTTCTTTTCTTAGTTCTTTATATATTCTGGATATGAATCCTTTGTTAGATATATAGCTGGCAAAGATTCTCTCCCATTCTGTGGGCTTCCTTCTCACCCAGTTGATTGTGATTTTAGATAGGCAGAAGCTCTTTTATATTTTATGAAGTCACACTCATGGTTGTTGGCCTCAATTCATGGGCAGCTGGGTCCTGTTCACAAAGTCCTCTCTTACATCTGTTTCTTGTAGGGCACTGCCTGTGTTTCCTTGGAGTAGTTTTAGTGTTTTGGGTTTTACATTTATGTTTTTGATCCATTTGGAGTTAAGTTTTGTTTTGTTTTTATTTTGCAGGGTGATAGGTAGGGGCCTAATTTCATTATTCTTAATATGGACATTCAATTTTTTTTAAAAATTATGTCGTTCTCCAGTGTATGCTTTTGGCATCTTTGTAGAATATTAGATGGATGGAGTTATGTGTGTGATGGAGGAAGGTCATTGGTTAAATAATAAAGAAACTGCTTAGGCTCATAGGTTAAAACATAGGTGGGAGGAGTAAACAGAGCAGAATGCTGGGAGGAAGAGGAAGTGAGCTCAGACTCGACAGCTCTCCTCTCGGGGGCAGATGCCTCAGAGAGACGCCATGCTCCCCGCTCCCAGGCAGACACATGCGATGAAGCTCCGACCCAGGATGGACGTAGGCTAGAAGCTCCCTGGTAAGCCACCTCGTGGGCTACAGCAGATTATTAGAAATGGGCTAGTCCAGGTGCGAGAGTTAGCCTAGAAGAGGCTAGATAGAAATGGGCCAAGCAGTGTTTAAATGAATACAGTTTGTGTGTTGTTATTTCGGGCATAAGCTAGCAGGCGGCCAGGGTGCTGGGGACGCAGCCCTGCCGCTCCAGTTACAACAGAATGGCGCCCAGACGTGTGGACAACTGAATCCACAGAAAGCCTGAAAAAGCTTGGGAAAGAGTAAAGCATGTTTTCTTGGTAACTGCAATTTCTGGGTTCTACTCTGCTTGCTAGAGCCAAGCAAGCGCTCTCATCTAAGAGAGGCTTCCTGACTCAGCTTCAGCTGCAAAACCCTGCAGCTCTTAAGAGGTCCTGCCACAAAACACTTAAATGGTGTTGACAAAAAGCTGAACGCATGCTTTTCGGTTTTCATCCGTAGCTGAAAAAAAGCTGCGCCGTTTAAAAATGCCGGCTTTCTGGGCCATCCTGCCAGGGCAAACTCTGACTCTTTTACGCAGGCGGTTCGTTTGGTTTGCAAGCACAGGCTGCTGAAGCTTGCTTGCTGGCAAGGACCTTGAAACACCATAGAATTGTGGCTATAAACATGGCTACAGCCTGTATCTCCGCCATGAGGCTGGAAAGCTAAGGAATGGACTGGATCTAGCTGGCAAAGCCATGGCTTTAGTCCTACTGATATTGCTTGGTAAATTAAAGACTCATGTGGTCAGAAAAAGAGAGATATACAGTAAAGAGAGATTCAAAGACAAAGAAAATTTCTAAATGGTTTACAGTGTGTTAAAAATATATGCAGGCTAAAAGTTGAAGTTCTTAAAATAAAAAAAAGGAAGAGAGTAGTTGGGTGTGGTAGTACACACCTTTAATCCCAACACTTGGGAGACAAAGGGAGATTGACCTCTGTGACTTCAAGGTGTGGTAGCACACGCCTTTAATCCCAGTGCCTAGAAGGCAGAGACAAACAGATCTCTGTGAGTTCAAGGTGTAGTAGTGTTTAATCCCAATGCCTGGGAGGCAGAGACAGGTGGATCTCTGAGAGTTCAAGGACAGCCTGGTCTACAGAGTTATTCCAGGTCAAAGATACAGAGAACCTGTCTCAAAAAGCAAAAAATAAAAGTAAAAATAAACAAAATAGAGGTTAAAACAAAGCTGTACAAAGATGGAAAATACACAGAGAATTTTGATACTGTATGCTATTATGCTCTGTTTGAATTGTTTGAATGCTGAGAAAAGAGCAACAACTGCTAAAGGATATTTGTTTATAAATGCTGCTGAACTAATCCAACATAGATACTTTGAAAATGCCTTGACTTTGAAATTTGGATCTAAGGACATGATGCTTTGGAAAGGAGTTTTTTATTTTGTTATCACAGAGGATGAGACCCTGTTCATTTCTTCTATTCCTATATGGTATGATGGACCACGCCCTCCTGAAGGGTTGCTGTGAACATCTTCAGAAAATTGCTTCGCTCAACTGCCAACTGAGATGAAACTAGCACACAGGTTATACCATGAAAGACCTAATTAACGACGCCCCCATTCAGCAGGAAGCAGTTTGGAGAGAAAAAACTGCGCCCATATTCCCAAATATGGTTTATAAACGTTCTTTAGCATTTAAAGGGGGATATGATATAGATATGAATAATTTGTATTAGTATAGATTTTGCTTTATTGATAGAGATTTAAGGTCAATTCTGTTATATGTATATGCATATTTCTGCTATTGATTAAGATATTGTGATTGTGTAGTTCATTAAAAAATGTAATGTATAATTAAGAAATATAGGTTAATGGATAATCATCAGTAATAGTCAAATTTGTAGTCATGTTAGTTAGATTTTCTAGATATATAGATATATATTTCAGTTAGATAGACATTCTTCATATCTTTCAAAGACTGCAGAATATGGCATTTAATGTTTTAATAACTTAGGGTTTTTCATGACAATGAGACACTCTGCTCCTGGCAGCACCAATCTACTTCAAGAATAAGATGGGCATCGAAGAGGATTCTTATGGAGTTTGATAGCCATTTGGGCAAGAAACTGTTCTTGCCTGGACTATTGCATAAACTGGACACAGAGAACCCGCAGAGAGAGGACTGCTAAACTTGCCTAAAGGTGAGATGGTCTTTCGGGGTTCCTGATTCATGAAAGAGTCTGCAAGACATTCTTCAGGACAAGCAGATAGTGACTGCCTTTGAAATTTCCTGCTTTGTGGAAATGTCTGCTGGAAACTATGGGCCTGTAGGCCGAAGATGGATGCCCCAACGGTACAGAGGAACTTTGGGTGACTATACAGGCAGCGAGATGTCTCTGTTATTTCTAGAGTTTTAAAAGTTGCTTATTTCTTGTTTGCTTAGGTAATATTGTATCTTTCTGGAGTCTTTGATGGAGTTAAGAATAGTTAGTTATAGTTATAGTTTTCCTTAGTTATGATAAAGATTATTGTAATTTTTACTTGATAACTGTTTTGTTATATGTAATTTTGCTATGTTAAAGTTAAAGCCTTTCCTTTTTGTTTAAACAGAAAAAGGGGAAATGATGGAGGAAGGTCATTGGTTAAATAATAAAGAAACTGCTTGGGCTCATAGGTTAAAACATAGGTGGGAGGAGTAAACAGAGCAGAATGCTGGGAGGAAGAGGAAGTGAGCTCAGACTCGACAGCTCTCCTCTCGGGGGCAGATGCCTCAGAGAGACGCCATGCTCCCCGCTCCCAGGCAGACACATGCGATGAAGCTCCGACCCAGGATGGGCGTAGGCTAGAAGCTCCCTGGTAAGCCACCTCGTGGGCTACAGCAGATTATTAGAAATGGGCTAGTCCAGGTGCGAGAGTTAGCCTAGAAGAGGCTAGATAGAAATGGGCCAAGCAGTGTTTAAATGAATACAGTTTGTGTGTTGTTATTTCGGGCATAAGCTAGCAGGCGGCCGGGGTGCTGGGTACGCAGCCCTGCCGCTCATATTACAACATGTGTGCTCATGTTTGGGCCTTCAATTTTGCTGCACTGTTTGTGCCAGTCACGGCACTTTAGAGCATTCTATTGATACTCTTTTGGTCTGCGAGACACTGGGATACAGCTCTTGTCTCCTCCCTCCTATCCCTCCTACCCATTCTTCCCTCTTCCCCACTTTTGTCAGCCTTTTGTAGTTCTTTTTCCTGTACCCTTCCCTTACATGACTACCTTCTACAGAAATCCATCATTATCCTTGTCTTTTTCTATCTGGATGCTGAAGACCAGTGAATCTGTACCAGCTCAGGCCTCTAACTTGAGTTCCTAGTGAATATATCTATGTGGTTGCCCTTGGCCATCCAGCCTCCACCTGTCCAGAATGAACTCAACTTCTTCCTCTCTTGCAAACCTGTGTTCAACCCATGGCTCTGTGAGTGGTTACTACCTAGTGTGCCTTAGCCACATACTTGGAGCCTTCACCACTTGTGGCTTCTGCCTCCTGACTACTTGTGGCTTGTTTTTATTATTCCTCATGCCCTATTTCCAGGTTCTCCACATTTACAAGCATTCTCACACCCGTGAAAATTCTTCCAATTAGCTTCCCCAAGGCTGAGTAGTGACCTTTCAAACATCTGAGCTGATTGCTTTGTTTCCCTTGTTTGCGATCTCCCTCCATTTAACACATGCAGTCATTAGCATACTGTGGTTATCTCGAAGTCTGCCCCTTTCTCCGTCTCCCGTTTGGATTCCCCTCCAGTCCTGTCAGTCACATGGCTCCCTGGAGTTCTCAGAACACTCCCATGCCCTTCTCTCCCACCTTCACACCTCTGCCTTTGCATTCTCCCTGGCCCCACAGGCTGGCTTTCCTCCTGTTCTGGCCATCAGAAACCTATGCAGGCCTCCTCTTGTACCTTTCTGACTCCCCGCATAACCAGGTAGTCCATAGCACTATATGTATTTCCCTGTATTCTCACATAGGAGACACTCAGCACTCGATTGTGGCACAATCTAAAAAGCTTCAGATCTGAAAATCTTTTCCCATTTACAGACTGATGAGCCATAATATCGTCACCTTCTCCTGTGTTTTTATAGGTGAAGATGCTGGAGGCAGATCTGGTTGCCAAGATGCTAAGGGCTGTCCTGCAGTCTCATAAGAACGGGATAGCATTACCCCGGCTCCAAGGAGAATACCGATCTTTGACTGGAGACTGGATCCCCTTCAAGCAGCTGGGTTACCCCACTCTAGAAGCCTACCTGAGAAGTGTGCCAGCGGTTGTCAGGATAGAGAATAGTAGATCTGGAGAGGTAAGATGCCATCTTGCCTATCAGAATTCTCACATAGAGTTAAGTTGAAGTCATCTCGCTGGTGCTTCTGATCTCATATCTGTCATAGAAGCAAAAGCCTTGAGTAGCTTGAATCCATAAGCGATGCACACCTAAGGTGCAGCCCACATCCTCATGTCTTCTCTAATGTAATGCCTCAGAGTATTTATGACATTTATCCAGTTCCAGTGTCTAAACAGAGTGACTCTACAGGAGGCCTGGAATAGCCTTATCTGCTATTTGTAGTGACAAACCTGTGCCACTGTTTGAATTTTTTCTTTTTTAAAGATTTATTTATTGTACTGTTCGCCTGTACTATGTGTACTACAGCACTACACCTGTAGTGTGGTTTGCAAGCCCCAGAACTAGGCTGGAAATTTAAAAACATAAACACAGAGACAGAGACACTATGGGGACATGGGTCATCCTTGAAACAAGAATGCCAAGAATGCCCACTTTATTGTGCTCAGGGGCAGCTTATATAGGGCTCTGGCCATGCCCCAGCTCTCGGGATCTTTCAGCTGCAGACTCATCATGAACCCACTCCTCTGCCTTTGGGGTCTCGTGCTCAGAGCAGCTGCAGGCTGCTCAGAACAGAGGAAAACAAGTTGTTTACAAGAAATTCAGGGTCTGGTGGTCTGCAGCCCCCAACAATATATTATCTATACAGTGTTCTGCCTCCATGTATGCCTGTAATGCAGGACAGAAGAAGGCACCAGAATACATTATAGATGATTTTGAGCCACCATGTGGTTGCTGGGAATTGAACTCATGACCTTTGAAAGAGCAGCCAGTGCTCTTAATCTCTGAGCCATCTCTCCAGCCCCCATTTCAGTTTTTTATTACACATTTACTTACTGTGTATGTGTGGACACACACTCTTACACACCATAGTACACATGTGGAGGTCAGAAGGCAGTTTGTAGAGTTTGTTCTCTCCCTCCACCCTGTGGGACTGGGGACTGAATTTAGGTAGTCAGACTTGGAAGCAAGTGCCTTTACTTATTGAGCCATGTCACCAGCCCTGTTGATAGTGTTTTGCAAAGGTCACAAATGACCTTATCACCACATCTAATGGGCAGTTTTAATTCTCATCACTGGTCACAGTCATGCCAGTTCCTGCTGTCTGGGCCTGGCTTCTTTCCTAACTGATCACTCATGACAGGAGCCTCTCTGCCAAAAGCTGTGTTGTAGTTTTCTTCCTTCAGTAGCCAACTCCTCCTTCACAGGAGTATGATCACAGTATTCTTCTGCTTTAAACCCTTCAGCTTCTCTTGGAGGTTATTAGATTGTCGTGGGTGCAACTGGCAGTATTTGCTTTCTCTGTCAGTAGTCTCACTTACTCTGGTACCTGCCATTTTCAATATGATAGAGACAGACAGGATGAACCCCTGCACTCCCTGCCCCAAATGTGCAGGTTTCTAGCTACCCTTTCCCTTATTTGAAAGTCTGGGGTGTCTTCTACCAATCTTACTATGTTTGGTTTTCTCTTTGTGTGGGCAGGAGGAAAAGAAAAGGGAGCCAGGATCAAGAGAGCAGTCATAGGGGAAACTCATCTGTAAGAACTTCCATAAGGGGAAGACACAGTTCATTGCAGTTGATAGCAGTAATACAGTGTGTGCTGGCCTCCCAGGTTTAACCTTCATTCAGCTCCTGCTTCCTATAGCACTCATCACAGAGTTCTCAGTTTCTCTTCTCTGTCTTTAAAAACAGAGTTTCTCAAAGTGAGAGATTCCCCTTTCTCTCTTCATAATCTATAATTCATAAATCTGTGTTGAATGCTTGAATGAACAAATATCCAAATGAATGAATGAACTAATAGTGCTTCATACAGTTTCTGAAATGTTTTTCTTTAACTCTTTTCTCCCCTATTTTGGGTATTTTAAAATGTTTTCAGGTTCTACTATTTAATACCTCCTTCTGAACATACCAAGGCAGGTAATGTTTTTTCTTTTGACTTATATTGTAATGTAATTTCAAGAATAGAAGCACTGACCCAAAGAGTATGAATGTGATTTGGCTGTAGCAAAAAGCCCCATTGTTCTTGATTTCAACTGAGTCTCTCATATGCACAAAAATGCAATTTTAAGAAAATCATATACTTTGGCCTCAGAAAGATAGCCTTACTGTGTGACTAGGAGTTTAGCTTTCTGAGCAGCCCTCACTGTTCTTCCTTGTGTAAGTGGGGAAAAGATGTACCGTATGTCTCTGAGCTGGTACATGAAGAACACAGGATACTTTTGCTTATTTGCCAACCCAATGATAACCTGATTTATTGTAGATGCTTAATACCTGTTTCAAGAATAAATGAAAATCTCAAGTTGGAGAAGGTCAGCATACTACATCATGTGTGATTCCTTTTGTGTTAAATATAATTTTGGTCCTGCAGAATTGGGAGAGCTGCTGAGGACTGCATCCACCTGGCTTTGGGGTATGTCGGCCCACTGGCACCCAGCCTCCACAAACTGGCTCTCAGAATGTCTTGTTTTTGCTCTGCTGCTCACAGATAATCTGCTATGCTGTAGCCTGCACAGAGACTGCAAGGATCGCCCAGCTTGTGGCTCGGCAGAGGACCTCTAAAAGGAAAACAGGGCGGCAAATTAATTGTCAGATGAGAGTGAAGAAAACCATGCCATTCTTTCTAGAAGGTAGGACTTTTCATATAAAAGTTTGTCCAAGGGCTTATGGAAATGCTACCTCTGTTCCTGATAACTATTAAGTGAATAATTTGCCAATATCCACATGTCAGAAGAAAAATCCTGCAGCTGGGATTTCTGTTGAAATGAGGAAGTGCTGATAAATGTGGCTCCCAGAATCCAGCGGTCACAGTGCAGAATAATGCAGCAGATGGTAACCGTGGTGATGGCTAAGTGTAGTTTTACCCTTCCAGGTAAAATTCTTGACAAGAATCCTCATCCAGAATGTTGGATGAACCAAGAGCCTGTGATATGATGTCTATACTCAGCAGATTGAGTCTTTGGTTTTAAGATATTTATTTTTCAGAGAAGTTTGAATTATATGGCCTAAAAACATGATAGCTGTATTTCCTAAACACTTATCTCGAGGAGGTTATAGTAAATTCTAAAATCAAATTCTCAAGCAACAGTTCAGCAGTGCTGTGAATTATTATATGACTGCATGGCAGAAGAAGCAGTTTAGAGAAAGCGGCCATCCCTGTGAGTGGGTGAGGAGGGTGGGCTTCCTCAGGAAGGAGACTTAGGCTGCAGGGACAGTGTGCTCTGAGAAGGCTTCTTGCCACATGGTGGCTGTTTGGTAGCACTTGGTGGTGAGCAGAAAGAAGCACTAGCTAGTGAGGTAGGCAGGACCCTAATCCACAAAATGCTCCCCAGTTTCATATCCTTGTCGCCAACCTACCAGGTCCCCTCTTTGTGTTCTTCCAAATTGTTCAGACAAGTATGACCCAGAACTAGCTGGTCAGGGGAGCAGCGCAATGAAACTACAGTTTGGAGAGCCAACTGATTCCATTATGTCTGCTTAATTTTTAGGGAAACCAAAGGCAACCCTCAGGCAACCAGGCTTTGCCTCAGACTATTCGATCAGCAAGAAACCTAATCCATCACCGTTAAGAGACAAAGGAAGCACCATGGGAGTTAAGGTTGATGTGGACATGCCACCTTACCCAGACCTTCCAGTAAAGAGGCATTTGAGCATGTCTGCCAACAGCAGGTACCTGGGCTTTATCTGACTTAAAGGAAAAGCTTGGCAAGCTAGGGCAACAACTGTTAGAAAAGTATGTTCATCTTGAGAAGGGTTGTCTTTTGTAGTTTGCATTCATACCCTTCATCATCAATAGGTCCTCTTCCTACCCAGTGACATCACCTGGGCTCCCTGTGCTGTCCCCTTCAGCTGTTCTGACCTCCCCTTGTCTTGTCATCTGTACACAGTCTAGTTTTTTCTGAAGTGCTGTTACATATTTTTTATATTTTTGTTTTTTACAAAATTATTTTTACAATTAGTAAGATTTAAGGAAAATCTCATCTGGCTATATACTCCCCTTTGCTCCAGTAATTGCCCACAGTTAGGCAGTAGTGTTTAATCATGGTGCAGGGGCACCTGGCATGTTTGTACCATGGAACTGGACTGGTAATGAGGCTTAGCTTGGAGTAGCCATACCTGAGGTTGCTAACTGTAAACTCACTATTTTATGTTTTATGATTTCCTCACTTTGCCAGTAAAAAAACATGCAGGTATCTGATAGGAAGGTTTCTTTATATTTCTAAATGTCACGGTTTTATGAAGTCACCCAGAGGTTAGCAAACTACAATCCATGGGCTACAGTCCAAAAGCCCCCTGCCTGCTTTTGTAAATACAGTTTTATAGGAGCATTGCCATATGTATCCTGTTCCTCTAATGCTCGTGTTGTTTTGTACTGCGGTGGTAGAACTGAGTGGTTGTGCAGAGCCTGAAGACTGTCCTGTTGGCCTCCTGACAGGAAACGCACACTGAACCCTGATAGAGATGAATCAGTATCCCTTCTTCCTTCCAAGTTGAAAAATTGTGCCTTTTTTGCAAATTTGTGATATCATAGCAACTTAAATCAGTGTCTATTTGGGGGTAAAGGTCAGTTTTTCCTCAGAAGCTTTACCTCCAGATACTATTTAGGAAAAATTAATAAAAAAATAATAGTTTGGCAGAAAGGTCTGCTTTGGAGTTTTCTGGTGAGCCTTTGCATGGATCAGTGCAGAGGCGTGGACTCTGGCAGTTGTTTGTGCTGAAGCCTTTATTAGTAACTGACAGTCTGCTTCTTTCAGAATTACAGTGCTATTAGGAAATGTGCTTTATTTGAAACACTTTAGTCTTTAAAAGTCTTCTGTGGCCGGGCGATGGTGGCGCACGCCTTTAATCCCAGCACTCGGGAGGCAGAGGCAGGCGGATCTCTGTGAGTTCGAGACCAGCCTGGTCTACAGAGCTAGTTCCAGGACAGGCTCCAAAGCCACAGAGAAACCCTGTCTCGAAAAACCAAAAAAAAAAAAAAAGTCTTCTGTGCTGCTCAAAATTGTGATTGCCTCTCCTAGTGAGAGAAATGTAGCCACTGATTCCTTTGATCATGGTTCATTCAGTCATTCTTACAACACTCACTCTCTTGCTAGTACTAAGCGTTACTCAAGAACTGGGATGCAGCTGAGACACCTGTGACGGAAAATACAAGGCCATGCATACATGTGTGGCTACATGTGGGTGGGTGTGTGCCTGTGTGAATGTGTGGAGCTATGTATGCATGCGTACTTGTGGCTCTATGGGTGGGCGGGTGTGGTTTGTTACTCCTCATATTTGGAAACATTTTCCTATGTAAGTCCAGTAGTTGATAGTAAGTTGTTTTGGAAAGGATATGAGGTAGGCAGATGCCTATGTTTCTCTTGTCCGTGTAGTTATCTGAGCAGCCTTTTTGCTACTTTGAAACACTACTTTCATTATAGCCAAGCCAGAGGGGAAATGTAATGTTCTTCCACCCATCTGTGCGCCTGTTGTTATATGTCACGATGTGGCAGCACATCCCAATCTGCTGCTGCCTGTCTTTCATTTTGGGGGCTATAATCCAAAGTATTCTTTATGTCAAGTGTTTACTCTCTGTGTGCTTTCGTTTATTTATTCTTTAAAGATGATTAGTTGAAACTCTGACTTCCAGGTTCTGAAAAAGTCTTTTCAAAACCTTCCTTAAGTTTAGCTTTTAACATGCTTTTCTCTGAGTAAATATGAAATACGATACCAGATTTATTTTCATATTTTGGAATACTATATTAAGTTAATTTGCTGGTCAGTGCCATTGGGACTTTAAATGAAAAGTAGAATTTAAAGCTTGTCATTCTTTCACACCTTAGGTTTAGTCCGAAGTCATCCCTGCCAGCACCTTTGCAGACACCCCTCCCAAGGACCTGCACTAAGGAAGTGAATGGTATGTTTCCAGACAGGCCCCAAGAGAAACATCTAATGGTGACTTTTGGCATGTGCACTCACCTTCTCCTGCATGAAATTTGTCTCCCTGTCTCCATTTCTAACTTTAATCTCGTGAATTAAAGTGATCTTTAGAAAAAAAATAATGCTTCAGTGATACTGTCAGCATGATTTGAGGCCTTCATCACACCAGTCCCATTCTGCTCCGTGTCCACGTGACCTTTGCAGACTTATGTATGCTTTCTTCACCCTCTCCATAATTAGAGGTTAAACCCTCAAGACTTGGCACTCAGTGGCCTACCTTTAAGGAAACTACATGCTCTATTTCATAGTCATAAGTGTGGGGTTTAAACTCATAAGATAGATACTCTACTAGTAAAGTTGGCACTACACCTGTGAGCTGTGGGGCCTGGGAAAATGACTCAGAAGTTCAGAGTACTGACCACTCTTCGGAAGACCTGAGTTTGGTTCCCAGTACCAACATGGTTGACTTAAAACCATCTGTACTTCCACTCTCGGAGTTTCTGATACCCTCTTCTGACTTCTACAGGCACCACACACATATGGTAGTGCACAGACAAACATGCAATCAAAACAACCATACACATAAAATAGAAACAAAGAATAAAATTATTTTTTAACTGTGATGTGACAGCTAAGTATGAGTAATTATTGGTTATAAAATCCAAAAGGGCCATTAAGAAAACAATAGGATAGTTAATAAAGTCAAGGAAAGCGATGGTACATCATCCATAGCCTTGTCTTGTGCAAGCAGTGTCTAAGTCTGCTGAGTACTCTTACCAGGAGCAGGTTTACAGAGTGTTGACCATGTGCTCAGTATGAGTGTGACTAGACAGTTAGCTGCTTGACATGTGCCTCTTGCTGAGTTCAAATTACTGAGGAATGTTCTTCCAGTATTGCTTATGAAAATGAATAATATGATTTTTGTAGATAAGAATTGTTTTGCATATGCATTTTCTAAAGCATGACTACTTGGTAAAGTTATATACCTCTTCTAAGAGTTTCAAATAGAATAAATATTTCCTTAATAGGAAATGTATATGGTATTCTGGACCCTTCTGCTCTCTGAGTCAGTGTAAGACTACCAGAGACACATCATCATGTCTTCTAGTGAGAAGAGAGCAGTCAGTATCCTCAAGAAAAACTCCCTTTGGTACCTGGCATCCTTAGAGACCAGTATCCCCAGACTAGACTATATATTATCTCCATTAATTAGTTAAAAACAAATTTAAAATTATTATGCTTAGCAGAAGAGGTATCTGCTTAAATTGTAAATACATTCTTCATGTAGATGTTAGATTTTTAATACTTTGATATTTATTCTAGTAGAATTCTAAATAGGTTTGATATTACTTCATAGTTAAAATACTAGAATGGTCACAGAAACAACCAGGTTTCTCTCACTTAGTACGTAAACTCAGGCACTCTGAGTTTTAAATCAAAAGTAAATGAGTATGAAAGAAGCTAGCTAAAACTTTGAGAGATAAATATTGGGGAGTAAAAGCCAGTCCGTGTTGGTGATGTCTGGGTGCCAGACCTCTTGTTGATGTTCATAAACTAACTGGGGTTGTTTCATAGTTTGGGGGATTTTGTGAATTGCTAAATTATTTTCCTTGTAAAAGAGAAAGTTTATTATAATTGGAAAACCTGGACATCCTTTTATCTTTTCTAAAATGTCCTTCACTCTTCCTACTGAGGTGTTTTTGTGCCTTGTGGAACAAAGTGAAAACTTACTGTAACTTTCACTTGAGCGCTGTACATTTATATTGTCTAAATGTTGCCTTCCTTAGCTGCAGTTAGGAAGCATTAAATAGTAAGACATGGTTTTACCTAGCAAGATTGCCCTGATGTTTAAAGTAATGAAGGCAAGTTCCCTTGTTGAAGGTGTCTTGGCCCTGCTGATAAGCTCAGGGCTGACAGGGTGAGGTGGTCCTCAGTGCTGCTCAGCTAATCCCTCAGTCTATTAAAACTTACGGCCCCATACGCCCATAGCATAGCAAAGTCAGAGACACAAATGCTAGGGGATGGGAATAATCTATTAATGCTATCATTTTTTTAATTTAAAGATAATTTAAATCAGACTGTTGAGAAACCAAATGTCACGCCTCCTGCCTCTTACACTAATAAGATGGATGAGGTTCAAAACCGCATAAAGGAAATATTAGACAAGCATAACAATGGCATTTGGATATCTAAGCTTCCACATTTTTACAAAGAGTTTTATAAAGAAGACCTTAACCAAGGAGTTTTACAGCAGTTTGAACACTGGCCTCACATTTGCACGGTACGTGTTTCCTCCTTCTTCCCTTCTTATGCCCCTCCTTGCCCAGCTTGCAGGTCCCAAGTCCCTAGTCATGGGATCAGAGTGTTTCACGTGTGCTGTTGGCACTAATCTATCTCTAAGATTAACACATGTGGCTTTCTAATCTTACAAGAAAAATTCAAGGTTGGAAGTGCTTTATCTATTTTGTCTTAATTTTAAGATGCATTTAGTAGCTGATAATATATACTGTGTACTACTTTGTGTTGATCGAACTTCTGCCAATAAACATTGACTGTTTTGCCCTTTTAGCACTAAGCTAACAATTTGTATTAGTCTCAGCATGTTCTTGAGCAGCTTTCAAGACTTTGAGCTAGAACAAATTTATGTTATTTGTGCTAATTGTTTTTACATAGAACTTTGTTTGGAACTGCTAATATACTCAATTTGAGACCCATACAGGCCTCTTCTCATGGTAGAAACTTTAGATTGAAAGCTCTCTGTAGCCACCTCTGCTCTGAGTTAGTGATTATAATAAGATGGTGAATCAGGACAAGTTGTTAGACTTAATCTAGCCAGAGAGAGAGAGAGAGAGAGAGAGAGAGAGAGAGAGAGAGAGAGAGAGAGAGATTGATTGATTCTTACACCCAAGTACTTTTTAGATGTTTCTTAATTATGAATAATATAGAATCTTTCAAAATGCAGCTGTCCTAAATGACAGCATTAACACCTGCTGGGTGCTTCTGTGTTGGTAGAATCAATTTCTTGAGGAGTATGTTTGTTTTGAAAGAGGGCTTTCTTTACTACATTTGGGCCCCAAACTTATTGGGGAAAACAGGTCGCCTTATCTTTTAAGTACCTAGCCTAAGAAAAATGTGTGTTTTGTCACTGTTTTTCCCCATGGGCGATTGTTCCCTCCGAGTCTAGTGTCCAGTTCCAGGCGGAAGTCACCATTCCATACAGCCATCCTGCTTGCTCCCTCTCCAGTCACAACACTGCTTGTGCTAATCTCTGTCCTAGGTTCCGGAAGCACGGAGATTAAGGCTGGTGGGGTAAATAGCTATGGAAAAATATGGTTAGGGCAGTGTGGCAGATGTTAGCATTCTCCATGTGAAGTAGGGAAACAAGCCATGTCAGAATGGAGACACTGCCCCGTTTCCTGATAAGTGCAGGAATGACAGATGTTCAGGAGAATGTTGCCTGTGTATCTAAAGCATAGAGCTGTTCCTAAGATGGAAATTTTCTGTTCCCCTTTATCTGGGGAAGATTCTTCCTGAATTTGGGCATGATGGTATTGATGTCCCCTCCCGAGGGAGCTGTTAGCAGTTTGTCAGCCTATCTCAGATGCATTCAGTTATTTACTTTTAAAGAATCCAATGATAATCACATACTTTATAGTAAATTTAAAATGACTGTAGAGCTTTTTGTGGTCACGATACATAGATAACTTGCTGCTAGATTTGGATAAGGAATTCTTCAGAGCTTATATTTAAAGAATGTACAATGTTTTGCCATATTGGTTGCTTTATACTTCATGATAATTACTAGCATTTGTGTAGCTCAGTTTATTACTTTTGAAGAAATTTTCATCTTTGCTGCTCTGCATGTCCACAGAGACCCAGAGGATTCTGTCTGACAAAAGTATCTGTCCTGTTGATATTAGGCTGTTACCTAAAAGGAATGGTTTCCTATTAGATTTTAGGTACTGAAGCAACCAACTTTTTTGTTATGTGACACTTGATTCACCTGTACCTCATGGTCATCTTGTGCCCAGTCAGGAGTGTTGAGCATGCAGCAGAACTACAGAATTCATTCCCTACCAGTGTCTCTCTTGGCTTTCTAGATTGAGTAGTACTGCCAGTGTGTGTGCTGATGACAGACAGTGTGTCTCGGATACCACAGACTGCCAGTCATTTGGGTGTCTATTGATACTTTTCATACCTATTTTTTAACTTCTGGTTATTTTTAATTAGATTATTTCTTGGTCATTTCTCCCTGGCTTTAAACAGTTACACGATGCTTATAATCCCTTTTGTGCCTTTATTCTCTCCTCCATGAAGAGCAGAAACACTGATAGCATACTGTGTTACCACAACCAACATCAGACTCAAAGGCAACGCTGAAAGTCTGGGATTAGAAATGGGCCCTTGCTCTGTGGCTCAACATGACTGAATAAAAATCTAAGAGTATTATAGATCTTTGTCTTTTAAGTTCTCCAACTGTATAAAACACTGTGAAAAAGATTAAAAATCTAAGTTATAAAAATACAAATATTCTTGCCACCATACCTGGCCCATATTTTATTTTTTAAATTTTACTTAATTTTAAAACTTTGCTTAAGCTTTGAACTGGGCTATGCAGTATATACTTTCAACAACACAACATCAAAGTTCACTAAGTCATATGTACTATTGCTAAAATACTTAGGCATCTCCTCTTGTCTGCCCATACTTTAAGCATGTGTTATCTTTCTCCCAATAAACTCCAACTCAGCATTTTAAAAAATAGAACTATCCTGTAGTCCTACCACCCAAAGACACATGCTTGTGGGTGTTTCCATATGCCTATCAGCAGGGCAGCTTCAGCTTCAGGGACCAAATAGCAGCTGTGAGGTTTTACCTTGATGGAGCTTCAGATCAGGCATGTGCAGGACCATGTCGTGGGATGCTAGATGACACTGAGTTTTTATTTGTAGACAGGATATTATCACTAGCTCAGGCTAGTCTTGAGCTCACAGCAGTGCTCCTGCTTCAGCTCCTTGAATGCTAGGATTATTGCTAAGACTTAGATGCTGGTTTGTGTGACATTTAACCTTTTGGGTCACTCAGGTAGCAGAAGGTGTGCTCAGCAGGAGAGACTATAAAGTCATAGTGATGACAAACTTTGTGGTTTTCGACAGCTTTGGAAGAATTGGAAATGATGGAGAAGCTGTCTTAGCTATGAGGAGTCCCATACACACCTAGGAGAAGGGCCGTAATGTCTCCTGGCTGCTCTAGATAGGATTCTCTCTGAGACCTGACTGGCAGTTGCAAAACACTGGTCTGTTAGCCACTGACCTAGATGCTGAGGATAAAACAGAAAACAAGACAAACATAGTCTTTGCCCTCATGAAACTTGCTGCCTAGTGAGTAAGCTCATCATTGGACAGATAATGCTAGGCCTGTACCAGTTATGATTGCCATCCAGGAAGGGAATAAAAAGGGCTCCATGTGGGGTGGCAGGGGATCGAAACCTACCGAGACCCGGATGGAATGAACAGCCTCTTCATCTCTTTGTCCACTGGCATGTCCATCTCCAGTGTCCTGCCTAAAGCTGTGTGGAGAGCCAAGAGGCTAGGCTTTTGAGCTGGATCAGATGTACCCAGCTGAGAAGAGTTTCTACCCATGGCCTCAAGACCTGCTGGACCACAGCTTTGGAACCCCCAGAGAATTAGTCCATATTTGGTGGCACAGCAGGCCTTAGTCACAGAAGGTGACATGTCGTGACTGGTAACATAATATTATATAAGCTTTCATGAGTGGTTGGATATGCCTTGATGACACTAATTATTAACAGCTTCCACAAAGATGATTTACTTTTCCATGCATTTCTGTTGGATACCTTTGTCTAACCCATGCAGTCACTGACCTTGAGTTAGTGCTGCAGGACTTCTGACTGGGAAGCAGTCCTACAATCTGCACAGCATCTGAAAAAGCAGAGGCAGCAGCTGTTTCCTCACTTGCATCTGTGCTTTTCTGTGCAGGAAAAAATCTGTGTTGATGGAATTGTAGAGCTAATTGCTGGATATAATAAAATTCCTGTCAGCTCATGCAAAATGGGCTGCCTTAAAAAAAGTCTGTTCATGAACAGAAGTGGACCCTGGGGAAGTGGAACATGAGCAGTGTGAGTACCATTACTGCTCACCCTCACAGGAGCAGACACACACAGACTGCCAGCACAGCGGTGGCCAGAGGAAATGGGAGAGCTTGGTAGTGTCCACCACAGTACTGTAGAGATGGAATGTGGTCCAGAAGGAAGTCCTGATGAACACAGTGCTACAACTCAGAAGTCTCAGCAGACCTTTGACTAGATGGAAGCTGACTGGCACCTGGCACAGTGCATAGAGAAGCTGAAAAATGGTGTGCCATCTGTCTAAGCTACCCACAGGCAGGAAGGATACAGAGAGCTTAGATCACAGTTGAGTTGGAATGTGATTGAAAGCCTCAATTCAAAACTGCTACTCCATGACAACAGAACTGTGCCCATACAGATGGGTCGAAAAGTATCTTGACCTGATTGGGTACTACATTCTTACAGAATCTTAGAGAAAATTCTAATTCCATAGAGACAGTAAACTTAATCTCTGAGGCCTCTGATGCACATCTAGGAGTGTTATTTCTCAGCTATGTAACTTCCGGCCTACATACCACCCTCTAAAGCCCTAATCTGTTCTGTGAGATAACTAAGCTACATGTCATAGGATTGTTACGAGAATTAAATGAGGTAAAGTACATGAAGCAGCTGCCAGCAGAGCATTAGAAACCTCAGCCCAGCCTGACAGCAGACACAGCCATTGCTGAAGCAGGTCCTACAGAGGAAGTTACCCCAATGAAAGCTGGAGATGCTATTAAGTGGAAAAGGTTCCAGATGAAGAAGCAGAGATGAGCATTGGTGCCACCTTGAAAAGGATCCCTTTACTCTACTTCCCCCTGCCACAGGTAATGAGAGCAAGAGGAAAGCCTAGTGTACAGCGAGAGCCACAGCTCCTAGTCAGAAGCATCCCAGAAAGTTTTATAGATACAGCTGGAAAGACTCCACTATCTTCCAAATGTGTGAACAGGTGGCTTCAGTTTAGAACTAGATGCCATGAAGTTTATACTTGTTGAAACAGTGCTGGTGTGTGTCTAGAGACAGCATCAGTAAAAAGTATCAGGCAGGTGAGAGTTGGCAGGGAAGGGGGTCTGCCTCTACAGCCATCTTCAGGGTGGTAGAGAAAGGTTCTTTGCAGATGGCTTGTGGACGGCAGAGATCTCAGCAACAGAGAACTTCTTATGTTACCTTTAAGTTTCTGTGGGATGTACTGTGAATTGTGCTTCTTAAACAGAACCCATTGGTCTAGGTCCTTCAGCACCATGGCTGTGGTTGTTAGTGTGGGGCACTGCTGCAGAGGTGTGTGTGGTGTGCGGCTCCACTGGGTTAGCTGGTTTAGCCGGGTTCTGTCTTTCCTTGAACATAGTACCTCTCTTGCCTCAGAGCATCACGTGCTTCTGATCGCACCAATCAGTCTGTCGTCACTGCGGCTCAGTGACGCCACCGGTTCTTTCCTTCTCATTCTCAGCGCTGACTGCCAGTCAGCTTCACCATTAGCACAGAGAGGCTGCCTTTTAAGGAATCGATTAAGCAGTCTTCTGTGAAGTGAGCATAAGGTGCAGGCTTGTGAACAGTGACAGAATGGTCATTGTCGAGGAAAGGCTCTGGAGCAGGGGTCTTTCCTTCACTACCAATGTCAGAGTTTTCAGTTTTTAAACTGGTTTCTTTTTGTTAGCATTGGTTCGTTTGAGTCCATGACCTTTTCTAAATGTTTGCTAAACAATGCTAAAATAGAGCGCTAGAAAGTAGATCTATAAGTAAATAAAAGCATTTATTGTACCATTTTGAGTTTCAGTGGAATGATAGCTATGTAAAATGAGGTTTGGAACATTATATAAAGCTTCAATATAAAACTGCTACTCTGTGGCAACACAGCTGCACCTGTATAGATGGTGTGGGAAGTCTCAGTTTCTTTGGATGTTATTGGATTCTTCTAGAACCCTAAAGAAAATTCTGTTTCCATAGAAACAGTTAACCTCAGAGGCCTCTGCTGTGCTCTTGGCAGGTGATTCTTCAGAGACTAGGTTCCCAGGTAAAACTCAAACGAAAAGAGGTCCCTCCTGGTTAAGGAGAAAATGGTCACGGTGAGGAGGGATCATCATCTGTACGAACACACAGCTGCCCAAGGAAGTTGATGTTTTTTCTTTGGACCTACACCCACCAATCTTGATTAGTCTCCTGGAACCTTACAGAAACCTGGTGAGGTGTGATTCCAAATTAGGTAGAATTGAGGCTGAATAGAATGAACTTGTGAGCATGAGCATAGCAGATGTAAGGCATATTTGACATAGAATCTTCCGGTGTCACCACAGAAGGTGGCTTGTCTCTGTGGTATAGAGTGTATTAACTCTATAGAGTTACATTAGTCTTACATCACTGCTGTCTCCTGTAAGGAGGTTGAGGGCGCATCTTATGTGGGAGGTGCAGGTCCCATGACTAGACTGATGGAGAGTGGACGTCCAGAGTCAAAATTAGAAAACAGAAAGGTGACAGAAACACAGTTAAGATGCTGAGTCTTTGCCCACGGTGGGGGTGGGGGCTAGGGAGCTTTTGATCCCTTCCCAGGAATGTGCCTGAATCAGGTGGGCCAGAGGAACCAGAAGTTGTAAAAGCCCTCTCCTGGGAAATCTAGTAGAAGTGGCTTCCTGGATGTCACATGCAGGAAATTATAAAAAGCCGTGTATCAGCATTTGGAGCTGAGGCAGGAGCCCATGTGTAAATTCTAAGCCCTGTGACATGGGCCAGGGTACGGAAAAGAACAGACATCACAATCCAGTATAACCATGGTTCCTTAGCTGTGGGGAGACCTGGAGGGTACGGGGAGAGAGTTAGGTCTCCTTTGTAAGCACATTACCAGAGAATTAGAGACACCATGCTTGGTGGGAGACAGCAGTCAGAGGAGAAAGTACCAGAAAAAGAAGCTTCCATCTGTAAGAAATTTTAAAACAAATAAACTAAAAAAATTATATTAATTTTTAAGTCTAAATGATGTATTCCACGTATATTCCCCTTTGAACTGAGAAACCCTTTGCTAGTGTTTCTTTTCTTTTTTTTTTTCTCACTCTAGTGTTTCTTAACCTGTAGGTCTCAACCCCTCTGGAGGGAGTCAAATGACCCATGTATAGGGGTCACCTAAGAACCACCTGAAAATACAGATATTTACATTACAATTCATAACAGCAGCAGCATTACAGTTATGAAGTAGCAATGAAATAATTTTATGGTTGGGGGTCACCACAACATGAGGAACTATTGCAGCTTTAGGAAGGTTGAGAACCATTACCTTAAAGCCATTCTCCAAAGGTTGGTTAATGAAATATTTGGTTCTAACATGTTTCCCATGTCCCTAAACTTATCAGGAAATACATTCATTTGCCTGAAATGTTGAATGCTGTCTGAATTAACTGTAGCTAGATTGCGTGTTCCTAAGTTAAGTATGTGTTTAATCTTAGTCAGCAGGCCAGACTGTTGGAGAAGCAGTAAGTTCAGGCCTTCAGCCTCCCTTCTGAAATAAGGAAACAGTTTTATATCCATAGCTCCCAGAACACACCCAGGTTTATCTGAAATAAGGAAAAATCCACTACAACCTCACTGGAACTTATAATCCAAGGAAGTCAAGAAGAGAGGAATGTTTACCATAGACAAAGCGTAAACTGCTGGGGGGAGCTGTCCTCTAAGCCATTTCCTGACTGTTGTTTGGACTTTGGGTAAATTCTTGCTCTTCACTTTTTATGCAGACTGGCAGAGTTTGACCTAAATGCTACAGACAGACTTGTACACACACTGCTTCTACTTGACTTTTAAGATTATCCTGGAATTAGCTAGATATAATAGAGTACACCTCCAGTCTCAGCACTTGAGAAGTAGAGATAGGGTCAAGGAGTTCAAGGTCATCGGATGGACAACAAGTTTGCAGCCAGTCTGGGCTACAGGAAACCCTGTCTGAAAAGCACAGGTTATTCTTGAATAGAGACTAGAAAAAAATAGGGTTGTGCATTTGCCTTACTTCTACTAAGTAGCTAAGTTGTCCATAACTTCTGTCAAAAAACAGTGCTTTCTGCTCAGGATAGTCACAGAGACCGCACAGACATTTGCTGAGGTTAATGTAGCGTCATCGCTTCTCTCAGACCTAACACATAGGAAGAGATGGAGGCTTAGCACTGGAGTGGGTGGGGGGCGGGCACCAACTACATCAGCCTTGACGTTCCCTATATTTCAGGTAACTTCTCTGGAAATAAAGGCATCATAAAGCTGAGAAATGTGTCCTTTAGGGGTTAAATGGGGACACATGAAGTTGTGGACTGAGGCTCATGGCCTTTTCTCTGCTGAACTAGCTAGCCCATCATGTACTCGAGAAGGGGTTGAGAGGAGGTTGGTAGGTGAAGGCAGGACAGCAGCCTCGTCTGCCATGTCTCAGCGTGGAATTACACAACCAGAATCTCTCACACGACAGCCACTCGCAGCACTGTGTTCTCCTGTTTCCATTTGTCCGGGAAGTATATTTTCCAACCTTCCCCTGGATGCTCAGCATAAATTCAGAGACCTTATCCAGCATGCTAAAGCACAACACAGACTGGCATGATGGTGCCTGTCATTATTGCTTCTTCAAAGGTTGAGGCAAGATGATGACAAATTCAAGACCAGCTAAGGCTACAGAGCAAGACCCTGTCTCAAAATAGAGAAGGGCTGGTAATGTTGCATAATACTAGAATGCTTGCTCTAACTCATTCCCTAGCACTGGAAAGAAGATTAAAAAAAAAAAACAGATTTAAGAAGTTGATGAGCCCTGGAGCAAAGGAATACCGCAGATATTTATGTGACTGCAACTTTCCAACACGTACATAAATTGTGGCAGGTGACTACACAGGAAAGACCTGCAGCTGGTACACACGCAGCGCATCACTTCTTGGCGATCTCTTGGGCTTTTCAAAGGTCTGGGATTTTTCTTACTTGAAACTTAAGCACACGTTGACAGAAGAATAAGGAACAAAACCCAAGGTTTTATATCTGTATTCCCTGCTCCTTAAGCATCATGAAGAATATGTAATCAGACAAAAAGGGATCTTGGATTTTTTTGCTTGTTTTGTTTATCGTGACACCATCTCCTGTAGTCCAGGCTGGTGTCGTAAACTTATTATGTAGCTAAAAATAACTTTGAAATCTTGATCTTCCTGCCTCCACTTCCAAAATGCTAAGATTAAAAACGTATGTCCCAATGCCCAACCCCAAAAGGAATCTTTTAATGTCATTCTGACCATGTCTTTTGATTTATTAAAGGTCTTTTCTGGTGGTGTCTTTGTACGTAAGTGAGGTAAATGAAGTCATGTTCTTCATTAGTAAGCTGGCCAGTTGGCAGAAGTATTCTGGTTGTGCCTGGCATGGTGATACATGCCTATAATCCCAACTTTTAAGAAATGGAAGATCAGAGGGCCAGGTACATGCGGTGGCCCATGCCTTTAATCCTAGCACTAGGGAGGCAGAGATCTCTGAGTTTGAGGCCAGCCTGGTCTACAGAGTTCCAGGACAACTGGAGCTATGTAGAGAGACCCCATCTCAAAAGAGAAGGGGCGTGGGATGGACGGAGGGAGTGAAGGAGGAAAAACTAGGAGTTCAAAGTCAGTTTGTGCTATCTAATGAGTTTAAGTCCAGCCTAGGCTGTAGGAAACCCTGCCTAAAAGCAAAATGCAAGAAGCAAACAGCAATAAAACAGGAAACAATCTGATGTCTTGGGTAGTTTCCTATTAACGTAACCACCCTAGCAGATTCTTCTAAGGATTTAAATTGTAGTTGAGGAATAGCCAAATGGGACTGAAAGCAGGGACCATTCCAGAAGGCAGTGAATTTGAAGTCAGGGTGAGGAATCTGGTTTTGTGAAGGGCTGTCTAAGCTGTCTAGGCTTTGGAAGCTCAGAAGTGTTGCAGAGTTGCATGACTGTCACCGGGCCTGTCATGACTTTGTCATTGTAGTGCAGAGCAGCCTTAGGTTGCATAAGCCAGGGAGGCTTCATGAACACTGAATCCCACGTGACATTCACCCTGGAAACGACTCTTCTGATCTGTCAGCCTTTAAACTCTAAAAGGCCATCATAGCTCACGAGTTGGGAACTGTACTGGGCAGGAGGCTGGTAGTTGCCAATCCTGGTCTGTCAGGAGAAGGTCTTCGAATTGGAGGACAGCAGCGTCATCAGTTCCTCGGGGTGTGCCTCTCAGGCAAGTGAAGTCAGAGGCTGGATGATCTGTGATGAGCTTTTCCCCACTACATTAGGATGGTAGTGCCTTCAGTTACCCTGCTCTTGTGGTGCTTGCTCCTGCTGCCTTATCCTGGGGCATCTTCTCCAAAGAATCCCACAGGGAAGGCCGAGGAACAAAGGAGAGGAAGGGAGCATCCCACTGCACCTCAACAGTCCTTGTGTTCCTTCCATGGAGCAGTCCTCACAGCCTCATCCCACCCTGGGTCCAGTGTCTTTTGCAGGCTTGGCTCTGGTAAACACTGTCAGGAAAACGCCTCATCATTCCCTGGGGCAGTTTAAGTCTTCACTGTCTTCTGAGTGAAATGAATGCCCTTTCTTGCCCTGTTGTTTCTAACCTGTGGCTCCCGCCGTCTGTCAGGTGATAACGTTAAAAAGAGTAACGGTCATGCTCTTTTGCATCTTGAATTGAAAATGGTGCTTTTCTCAAATGTAAAATATATTACTGTGCTTTTAGGTTTCTCTTAGCCTCTGAAATATCTCATTTGCTTTCTTTAAAATTTTCAGGTAGAAAAACCTTGTGGTGGTGGTCAAGATTCACTTCTTTATCCTGCCAAGAAAGAGCAGTCCTTGAGAAGTGAACAGGACCCTGAGAAGGAGCTCCCGTCTCCACTGCCTGCTCCCAAGCAGGAGGAGCCATCAAAAGGGAGCCCAACAGTGATGCCAGATGTCAAGCAGAAAGTGGCAGAGTTGCTGGTGAAATACTCAAGTGGTCTTTGGGCAAGCGCACTCCCCAAAGCATATGAGGACACATACAAACTCAAGTTCCCTGAAGATGCCTTAAAGAATCTTGCCTCGCTCTCTGATGTGTGCACCATAAACTACATTTCCGGGAATGCCCAGAAGGCAATTCTCTATGCAAAACTCCCATTGCCCACTGACAAGAGCTTAAAGGATGAAGGGCAGGCACAAGGAGATTTTGACATTAAGGCGATGATCGAAAAAGAGTTTTTGCAGATAGAAAAAAACATGGCTGAAAGTGCTGATGACTTTGTGGAGGACATAACTGTGCCGCCTCTGGTGATCCCTACCGAGGCCTCCCCTTCTGTGCTGGTGGTTGAGCTAAGCAACACAAATGATGTGGTTATCAGGCAAGTTGGCATTTCTAGTTAAGATGTGGTGCAGTGCTGTTGCTTGGCCATCCTTTGTGTGGATGCTGTTGAGTGAAGGAAGACTACCTCCCTTAGGGGTTGTAGTGAAATGCAGAAATATGCTAATATTTGTTAAATGCCCACAACATTCTTAGGAGAAAGGATGACTAGTAATTTTTAAAGATTGGAATGATAATATGAACCTGGAAAAATTATGTCATAAGCATCATGACAACTGTATCAAAAACATTACATTTCTATCCAACCTGCAGACATCAAGTCCTCTTCAAACCAGCAGTCCTGAAAAGTCAGGGTAGCTCCTGGGCCTAGAGGTGCCTGCTGACTTGGGCCTTTAGATATCACTGTGTGGGACAAGTAACCTTCACTTAACTGGTTAATAAGAGCTAGAATTTTTTTATTATATTTTGGTTTTTGAGACAGGATTTCTCTGTAGCTTTGGAGCTTATCCTAGAACTAGCTCTTGTAGACCAAGACCAAACTAGCCTCGAACTCACAGAGACCCTCCTGCTCTGCCTCTTCAGTGCTGGGATTAAAGGTGTGCACTGCCACCGCCCAGCTGATAGCTAGAATTGAAAACATCAACTTGCTTCTAAATGCTTGTCTTAGACTTGTAGGAAAACTATGAAGCATCCAGAGTATGTAGGAAGAATGTAATTTGCTGCTTCCTGAAGTGGGAACCTGTGTCAGTGTTGAGCTGGGGCTGGGTAGAGGGGTGAACACTGAAGCAAAACAGAATCCAGTCCCCTTCACCCCAAATGGCCCTCTGGGTTGGGCTTCCCAGGACCCATAACTGAGCTAGAAAAGTGCAGAGAAAGCCCACATCAGAGTCCTTCCGGAAGGAAGAGTTGGACAACATTAAAGCTCCAGGGCTTGAACAGGCTGAGGCTAAAGAGGCGATGATACCTGGCTCCACTGCCGGGAAGGATCTTTAGGACTGTGGTTTCTTTGGACTGTTGGGTGCAGGTGAAGCTTCATGCTGGTGGTATGCTGAGGTTGGTCTGTACTCCAGGCTCTGTTCCCTCCCTCAGGTCATTTGGAGACAGCGCACAAGCCTGTACTTGCTCTTGCCCGCTCTCACCCAGCTGTAGTACCATCCCTTGTCCTCACTCAAGTGGAGCCAGCCTTCTCTGCTGGCTGTTCTGAGAGCAGAGGCAGCTGCAGCTCCAGGACCCTGCCAGGACTTTGCACTGGGCAGACTCCCATCACCTCAGTTCAGGCTCTCAAGTAGGCACTCTTACCAGGTCCCAGGCTCCCAAGAGACAAGATCACAGTGGAAGACCACATTCAGCCTCTCCTTAACGCTCACTGCACTCAGTAAGTGTGAGTGATGGCGTTTGACAAAGGATATAAGCAGTCCAGGGATGAAGGACTACATGTAGAGTTTCATCTTAAAATAGCCAGTGTCTCCAAAGGTGTAGTCTTTGCCTTTTGTGTAAAACTCTTTCTAGCATTCCCACTTCTCTCTAGAACAGGAAATGAGCCATCTCTGTCCTGCTGCTAGTTACTAAGACCATAAGGAACAGGTTCTCAGGGTTTCCTCAAATCACCTGAGACCCTGGGTAAATACTGGAGCAATACAAGTCCAGGGTTCTTGTGCCTCCCCCTCTCCTGGGCTGGGTAACTTGGGTGCTCTTCCAGCTGGCAGATCTCATCATGTAGCTGAGATATTCTCACTTTATAAGCCAGACTTGGTTTTCCAGATCTAGAATCCTGAAATGTGGCCCTTAAGAAAGGCAAGAAAACAGCCTTGTCTGCTCATGGCAGACAGGAAAGGAGTGTGTTTTGAAACACTGGATCAAAGGACTGCATGTCAACATTAGAACTGTTAAAGGCTGGGCTGTGTTGAAGATAGCACTGCTCAGGCTATACGTTTCAGAGGCACCAGCCAGGACCTGTCATCTCTGCGACACTAACACAACATTTTGTTGTAATTAACTCAGATTTTTTAAATAAGCTTTTTGGGGGGGGGGCATTGTGTTGCTATGTTTGTCTGTCTAGCAGGGAGCCCAGAGATGGAACCCAGGGCTTGGCACAAGCTAGGGAATTGCTCTGCTACATAGAATTCCCAGGCCTAATTTTGTTCTTTTTTGGTAGTTTCCCTGCTTTTCAAAGCTAGAATTCTGAGATGCAGCCTTGGCCAGGGTAAAACTGTTTGCCAGATTCTTTTTGTAGTAAGTAGCCCATAGAGATCTCAGCAGCCTCAATCAAACTCTGGAGGGCTCATCTGGCCTCCATGGTGTCTCCCTGGGGCCTCCAATGCCTAAATTTCACCTGGCCATTTTCAGGACTGTCAAACATTGCCACCTTAGGCTGTGATCTCCATAGCCTGTCCTCCTCCCCCTGCTGGTGTGAGCAGCTGAGACTGGAAGTGAGGATGGTTGCAGGGAAGCCAGGCTTTACTCTGGATCACTCACCCAGAGATGACTCTCTTGTTTACTCATGAATCCAGGTATGTAGGCAAAGACTACTCGGCTGCTCAGGAACTGATGGAGGATGAGATGAAGGAGTATTACAGTAAGAACCCCAAAGTCACACCAGTCCAGACCGTGCATGTGGGGCAGCTGCTGGCAGTCAATGCAGAGGAGGACGCCTGGTTACGCGCACAGATCATTTCCACGGATGAGAACAAGATAAAGGCAAGCTCAGTTTTGTCTAGCATGAGGTAGATACGTCACCGGTTTTCAGATATGATTGCTGCTTCTCATTGTCCTTTTCATATCCTGTGTGATTTTCAGTAGAAATTCGAAGATAGTGTCTGTAGCAGCTGTCCACATCAGCTTTTATGTCAGTATAGTCATGATCCCTCAGTTTCCTAAAGTCACAGAGCAAATAAAGTCCTCTGATAGGGGGCAGGCCTCAGATCTCATCAGAAGGACATTTCCCCACCCCAACTCCGAGGAGCTCTGTGAGCAGCTTCAAGCAGGTTTATCCTGGGGAAGCAGCCACTCCTCTTCCTCTCGGTGTCTTAGCCTGAATTGGTCTGCTCCCAGGGTTACCCTCGGCATCAGCCTCCAAGACTTCTGGCAGCTAGGAGGAGTGTGCAGGCACTGCTGTTATTCAGGTGACACTGCGATCTGTGGCCACTTGATGGTGCCAGAGAGCCAGAAATGGAAGCACTGGGTGCTCGCTGCTGGCTGTCCTGTCTCAAGCTGAAATGCTTGTTCTGCTCTCCTAGAGCAAAGAACACAGGGTGTGTGA
Organism: Microtus oregoni; assembly: GCF_018167655.1. NCBI lineage: Eukaryota > Metazoa > Chordata > Mammalia > Rodentia > Cricetidae > Microtus > Microtus oregoni. The sequence continues at coordinate 2,891,674 of NW_024543076.1, read as the reverse complement.
GTCATATGGGCCCATCCAGGAACAAGTTTTTTGTAAGAGCTGGTCTCAGTTACAGGATGTAACTCAGTGCTAAAACACTTGCCTAGGAAACAACAGTGGGCCTCAAGTTCAGTCTCCGGTGTCCACAGAAGAAACGAAAATCCACCACTACCGCCACCACAACTAAACTACAGTGTGGTAAATCCAGCAGCAGACAGACCCTGTGGAGACTCTGGAGGGCTCCTACTGCAGTCTGCTGCTAGGCTAACAATACTGCCTGACTTTCTCTAGCATCCTCATCTCTCACACACTGAGTCCTGTCATCAGAGTATATGCCATGGGTCCGGGAAGAACAAATCAGGTTGCAGTTGTAGATTGCTTTGAATGAGAATGAAAGCTGCCTGAGTCTTGAGGCCTGCAAGAGGAAGAAGTTAAGGGTGGGAAAGGTGAACTTGTGCACTGAGTGACTGACAGCTGACCCTTTGGACTCTGCTACAGCCTGGGTCCAGGCAGCAGAGTCCAGTATCATTGCCTGAGAGGGAGGCTTTGCTCAGCAGCCAGGCACACTCACCACACTCTGCTCTGGAGGAATTTATCCTCATTTCTTGCTGGTGCATGTACCCCATTTTCTTCAGAAGACACAGGCACCTGCTTCTGTTGACTGCTATTTTCCAGCCAACTCCTTCCTGCCTTTTGTTTCTTGCTTTGTATTTATTCTTAATAACTGTCATGTCTTTCATTAGGAAAGCATAATAAGTTTTCAACAGTCTCAGGTTCTTAGTTATTCTAAACCCATGATAGTAAAACTTAGTTTCTAGTTACTAACAAAAAAAAAAAGCTTTCATAGATTGGAAGGCAGAGGCTAAATGAATGAATCCCAGGCAAGGCAGGGCTACATAGTGAGACCTTATCTTAAAAACTAGAGTCTTTGTGGTCTTGAGGACTTTTCAGCAGAGCTTTGTGCATGCTGTAAAGGTCATCTCTGTGCCACCGGTGTGTGCTGCAGTCACACTTCTGTGGCTGTAATGAAGTATCTGGACAAGAGACAACTCAGGAGGGTTTATTCATGATTCAGTCTTTCACTGCAAGAGAGTCAAGGCAGAAACAGAACAGTTAGTTCGTCTGCAGCAAGAGCAGGGAGAAATGAATGCATATACACTTGGTGCTCAGCGCAAGGTCCAAAACCAGGGCATGCTGTTGCCCACTTTGAGCCCAGGTCTTCCTATATCAATTGAGGTAATTTAGATAGTCCCCCACAGACATTCTATAGGCTACCCTGATGTAGACTCACCGAGACACTTCCAGGTTATGTAAAGGTGACACGCTAACCATCACAGTGATAAGAATGTATAGTTCCTGGCTGTCTGAGAGCTGGGCCTTTGCTAAGTTGCGTGAAGACATAATCTAGTTCTGTGCACTGGAAGAAGACACTAGGTTTTTGTTTTGTTTTGTTTTTCAAATAGAATTCTTTGTTGTCCAACCTGACATCATTGTTGCCCCCAACAGAAATATGTCATCTAGGAGCACAGTGGTCCAGAGCAGGCCGTCAAAGTGCTGCTTTGGGATTCTAGAATGTGGCCAGCATTAGAGGGCTGATGTAATTTACTTCTCTGGAAATAGCTATTGCCTCTGAGAATGGGAAAGACTTGTGGTGGGAAGGACAAGATGACACAGCACTGGATGAAGATGGGGAGAAGCCAGGCAGTAGCATTGATGGCTTTGGCGAGGACTCAGAGTCTGCTCTACCTTGGCCTTTTTCTTCTGTTGACTAAGGTAAGGTGGCAGACAATGGCCTGGAACATGGGACTCTGAGGCCAGCCTGTTGTCATCTTCTGGGGTGCATCAGGGAGCCTTTCCTTTGGTTTTGAGGAGACGGCTAAAGGTACCACTTGCTGATTTTGTAATAAATTAAATCCAGTTAAATGTATTACAGTTTTTAATAAGGATAAAGACTTTGGTCATAGACGTGACTGGCTTTGCTTTGTTCCTTAGGTGTGCTATGTTGACTATGGCTTTTGTGAAAATATTGAGAAGAGTAAAGCATACAGACTAAACTCACGTTTCTGCTCCCTGTCCTTCCAAGCTACGAAGTGCAAACTAGCAGGTAAGCGGGCTTCTTAGAAAACCTTTGTTACTAGTCCAGCCGTTCAGCTTGAAAATTCTCACTACATAGCCCAGACTGGCCTTGAACTTAAACTCCGCCCTCCTCATCTCCTCAGTGACTGCGTCATAGATGTAACCTACAACTCCCAGCTCATAACATATTTTTCTTAAAAGGTTGAGTGAATGAACTCGTATGTAAGGTGTCTGTCTAACCTGTCTACATGAAATAATGATGCAGATGTGACAGTGGATTTTTCTGTTATATATATTTATTGTGGAAAGCATATCTCATTGTATTTTATTATAAAAAGTTCATCTAGACATTTGAAAGGGTTTATGCTTGTTTTGTTTTGTCTTAGTTAAAGCCCATACAACCCTGTATCATGGGACTCACTCCCCATCGGCCCTCCCATAGAGGTGGACTGTGCAGATGCTCTCTGCTAGCAAACCGTTGTGCACTCAGGTGATCTTGACTGGGTTGTGTGCTGGTTCTTAAACACTTCCTCTTTACAGAGCATAGGAATATGCACGTGTGGATGGCACTAGGAATAAGGCATGGAAGGCACTGTAAGATTAATGAGATTAGGCCTTGTAGCAAGGAGGCTTGCACTTCTAAAAGGTATCATAACGCTTTTTTTTTTCTAAATTTTCTCTTTCTCTCTTCCCCCCCCCCCATGATTGTATGTAAAGACACACATACATAAAACATCTGTATTCCCCATGTATACAAGTGGCTGTGTAGGCCAGAGGCATTAGCTTCTCTGTACTTGGAGTTACCAGCAATTGTGAGCCTCCCAGTGTAGATGCTGGGACCTGAACTCGGGTCCCCTGGAAGGATGGGAGCTCTGTTAACCACTGAGCTGTCTCTCATAGTTCTTACGTGAAAATGAGCCCTCTACAGAAATACCTCACACTTGTGATATCAACATTTCAGAGTCTAAGACCTCAAATTGGAAGTTTCCCAGGCTGCATAGTCAGTTCCAGGCCAGTGTGGACCTACAGAGTGAGTTCCTGTCTGAAAAAAGAAGAAAGGGTGGAGAGGCAGTCTCCCCACAAGGATGATCCTTATGTCTCTGAAGGGCCTGAGTCTGAGGATAAGGCCAGTGAGCTTTGAAGAGCCGATCAAAAACTGTGAAATTGGTTTTTGTCTGGAAAGGGTGCATTGCAAGCGCAGGCCAAGAGTCTGGATGCTGACTGTAAGGGTGAGGAGAGTTGCAGCACTAGGAGTCCTGAGAGTGGGAAGAGCAGGAGTCTGCCTTGTAGCTCAGTCTAAGAGAAAAGTAGAGAAAGAGGCCCCGACTACAGGAAATGGGGTGCTCATTTTAGGTTAGTTTAGTTGCCATGTAGGCATTATATTGGATTCCAGTTGTCAAAGAACTAAAAGAGTATTAGTGACATTGTACCTGATGCCTGTGTTAGTGGAACATCAGTTTCCTTTATGAATCAGAGGACTCTGGAGTCCTCAGAGTGAGTGACGGATAGGAAGGAAAAGGGGAGGAAAGAGACTATTTTGGTTTTCAGTAATACATGTTAATTTTATAAGGAAAGTCGCTGTGCAGGTTTAACTGAAAATGGAAGACTGCCCTGCCTCGGCTTGATACACTGTGCTTGTGTAAGCCCGTGGGAGGCTTGTTCCTTCTGAATGAAGATGGAGGAGTGGGTGGGGGGGTAGATGCAAAAGGGGAGGGGACTGGAAGAGAGTAGGGAGGGGAACCTAGTTGGTATGTGAAATAAATGGGAAAAAAAGTTATTTAAATACAAAATAAATAAAAATTCCAGAAACATGAAGAAGAACAAAGTATGTGATTGACAATTTCTTGTTCGTGTTAGTCTCTTGTTTTACATCCACATTTACATATGACTTGAAGGCTGCTCCTTCTGTGATAAAGCTGTGCTTGGTCATCAGTCTCCTTATGTTAAGAGTGCCTGCTCTAATGTGTCTCTTAAAGAGGCGCGCCCTTTATCTACAGATGTGTAAGGTAAAGAAGACTGGGAAATGAAGCTGCCATCGGGAAAACCAATGAGTGATCGAAATAGGCACTGAAGCTGTCTATCTGTGATGCTTCTGTGACTAAGTAGAAATGAAAGCAGTTGCTGTTTTCCAGGGCTGGAGATTCTGAATGATGACCCTGACCTTGTGAAGGTGGTCGAATCACTAACGTGTGGGAAGATCTTTGCTGTGGAGATACTCGACAAGTCAGACATCCCCCTGGTGGTTCTGTATGACACCTCAGGAGAAGACGATATCAATATCAATGCCACCTGCCTCAAGGCCATCTGCGACAAATCTCTAGAAGTTCATCTCCAGGTACCACTGTGGTGGTCACTGTTCAGTGTGAAGTATGTGGGGGTAGGGTGGGAGTCCCCTACAAACAGACACCACAGCCTGCAGAGTGTGGATCCAGGAGAGTGGCAAGAGGAAGTCTGTTTCAGCATGACTCAGTAGCTGGTGTTGGTTCAAACCTTGAGAATCTGTTTATTTTAGGTACATTTAAACACATCAAAATTTAGAAAAAAGTTTCCTGGTGACAGTTAACTCAGTCCCATGTGCACAACAAAGCTTACCACATTGAAACCCTTGTAAAGAACAAGTAGCATCGTCCATAAAGCTAGGTTCTGTAGATTAATTGACAAGGCAGGCTCAAAGTAAACAATGCTCATGATGAGAGTCTGGGGGAGGATAGTTCTATAGATTGAACTATCTATAGAAATAGGCTCAAAGTAAGGGTCTGGGGGAGCCAGTGTGGCCCTGCCATATGGATAGCATAGAGGCTACCAGGCTATTAATCAGCCTTCTTCCATTTCCAACCTTCTGGGCAGAAAACAGGTTATACACCTCTTATTTTAAAGAGACAACCCTGAATGCTTAAAGTTCCTGATTTCCCTAGTGGTTATCTGTGAGCACAGGCCCTACATGCCTCCTACAAAAGTAAGTCATCAGGGTCTGGGGACATAGTGGAGCAGGGAAGGTGCTTACCATACAAGCAGGAGGACCTGAATTCCATTATAGCCTGTACATAGTTCAAAACAACAACAAAAACCCTGCTGCTGTGGCATGTATCTATATTCCCAGCTCTCGGAAACAAAGGCAGGGTGATGCTGGGATTCAGCGGGCAAGTCATCCATTCAACGAGAGCCCTTGTCTCAAAGGATGAGATAGGAAATGTTGAGGAAAATACTTGGCATTGACCTCTGGTTTACATATTAATACATACATACAAACACATATGTTTGCACACACACATGCACTTAAGAAAAAGGAAAGAAGAGTAAATGAGGGAGAAGAGAAGAAAATCATCAGAAAAGAAAAAGATTTTAGGCAAATAACTGATACCACATAACTCAAAAAACAAGGAGGGAGGAAGAAGGGGAAATGACATCACCTTACTAGGGAAAAGCAAGCAAGGGGAGTAAATGGACAATGACAGGCAAGACCTAGTCATTATTTCTTATGAATTAGATTTTTATTTTCCAGTTTCTTCAGTAGAAATAATTTTATATGGAATTTTCCTATAAAGATTAAAAAAGCATGAGGAAGAAGTCTATCCATGAAAATATTTATTGTTAGCCTGAACATTTTTTAAATCTGTAGGACATTAGTGCTCCAAATGAACAAACTAATAAGTTACAGAGTATTCATCTGAAAGAATCAGGTGGGTACTAAAGAACATTTTAAAGGCTTGATACAAAAATGTTTAGGCTTTTAACAAAATAGGACTATGAATTGTTGTTATATATATGTTGTGATTTGGCCACAAAAATGGCCAAGATTAAATCTTTATGTTGATCATAGTTTTTAAAAATGATTAAAATTCATGTACCCCGCCGGGCAGTGGTGGCGCACGCCTTTAATCCCAGCACTCAGGAGGTAGAGTCAGGTAGATCTCTGTGAGTTCGAGGCCAGTCTGGTCTACAAGAGCTAGTTCCAGGACAGGAACCAAAAGCTGCGGAGAAATCCTGTCTCGAAAATTCAAAAAAAAAAATCATGTACCCCATTGTAAGGGCTAGTTTTATGTCAGTTTGGCATAAGCTAGTGCCTTTTGGGAAGAGGGACTCTCAATTGAGAAAATGCCCCCATCTCATTATCCTGCAAGGGTATTTTCTTGCTTGACGATGTGACAGAGCTGAACTGATCTCACTGTGGGTAGTACCACCCCTGGGTAGGTGTTCCTGGGGTGTGTAAGAAACCTGCCTGAGTATGCCATGAAGAATAAGGCTATACGCAGCATTCCTCCATGGCTTCTGCTTCAGTTCCTGCTTTTAGTTTTTTCCCTGACTTCTCTAAATAATAAGCAATAATCTTGAAGGTGAAGTAACCTTTTCCTCCCCAAGTTGCTTTGGTCATAGTGTTTATCACATCAGCAGAAACGTAACAGATAAAGCAGGCTGATAATGGAATGGATTTTTTGAGATTTAAAAACAGGAGCAATCCGTGTCATCATTTGTGAGCTGGTAGCCCAAAGAAAAATCCCCTGAAAAAAACCCTTCTGTTCATCTTATAAAAGTATGATTTTAGAATACTTTTTATTCTTGAGAGACAATAAGCCAGTCAATAACATATTTAGCCTTCAGGATGATGGGCTGTTTAGGGAATGTCTCTTTGTGCCTGACACAAATGACACTTGTATCATGTAAGTTACTCATTTCCTTCTGCCTGGATGTCTTTTAACTTAGAGAATTTTAAAATGTGGCATTACTTCATTTTCTTGTTACTGTGTCCCAACATCTGGCAGAAGCAACTGAAGGGAAGAAGGATTTATAGGCTCGTTCTGTGAGGGGATACGGCCCCAAATAGCAGGGAAGCTGTCACTGTGGGCAGGTGGGGCACCCCTCACATACTTTTGCAGCCAGGAAACAGGTAGAAATGATGGCCTGTTGGGGCTCAGCTCACTTTCTCCTCTTACTCAGGAATCCAGCCTGTGGGATGATGCCACCCACATTGAGTGGTATGGTATGGTATGGTATGGTATAGTATAGTATAGTATAGTATGTACTCATTAAACCTTTCTAGAAACACCTCATACATGCTTCAAAGGTATTGCCGCTCTCAGAGTTGTCAAGTTGACTGTATATATTAACCATCACCAGTATGTAAGCGGAATGGGCTGTTCAGGTAACTGCGTAAAGAGTAAAGGCAAGCTTATGTTCTCAGACAGTCTGTGCTTGCTTGTTCCAGGTGGATGCCATGTACACAAATGTCAAAGTGACTAACATTTGCTCTGACGGAACACTCTACTGCCAGGTGCCTTGCAAGGGTCTGAACAAGCTCAATGACCTTCTGCATAAGACAGAGGACTACTTCCACTGCAAGGTACGGCGGAGCACCATCTCCCGAGATCAGCCACAGACTGTAGGCAGGGCTCAGAGTGCATTAGGTTAAGTAACTGCTAATCATTAGAGGTCCATGTTTCAAATGGTGGGTAGAAAACCTGACAGACTCCCTCTCCTGCTTTATGAAATGAAGGTGCAGCAGTGTGTTCCCGTGAACCATCACAGCGGTAGTCACAGTGCTGCTTAGAACAGTGCCTGCAATGGGATTGTGGTTTCCTTAGGGCAGGCAGCTGATGTGCCCTAAGCACAGCTTGACTGACTGCCCACAGGGGCCGGCTTGTCAGGCGTCACCCTCGAGTTCTCTACTGAGGAGAGACAGCCCATAAATGTGGTTCTGCGGACCAGTCCTCCCCTTTCATTCTGAATCAGGACATGCAGAGGTTTTTGAGTCACTAATACGATTTCCTTACCTCTGGAACAACGTAATTATAAACCAGAACATGTTGTGGTTTGCAGATAACCAAACTCCTGCTTCAGCCCTGACCTCTCACCCCTGGAAGGGGGAACCCTTCCCTTTACCACAAAGGACCGCTACCACCTCAAGTTACTCTGTTCAGCTTTATAATATTTTGGCTAGTTTGGCTATTCCCCTCCCTTAGGAAAGAGCAGTGGTTCTCAACCTTCCTAATGCTGTGACCCTTTAATACAACTGTCCTCATGTTGTGGTGACCCTCAACTGTAAAATTACATTGTTGCTGTTTTGTATCTGTAATTTTGCTAGCTATAAATTGTAATGTAAATATCTGCTTTGTGACCTCCATGGGGTTGCCACCCATGGGTTGAGAACCACTGGGGTAGAGACAGTTGTCAGTTTTCTGAATTCCTTTTTTAGTTTTGTCCATAGAATATGTAGTCTGCAGTATGCATTCAGTCAATCTGACTCTTACTCATGGTGTCTGGAGTAGAGACATCAAATATATAGCTTTACTCCTTTATGTTGGAGATGCCATTTTATATATTTTATTGTATATAAATTATATATTATACTGTTATATTAATGCATGTTTATATAATTATGAATACATTACATGTCTACAAATTTAAAATGAAATAAATAAGAATATAAATTACATACACAATTTATATTATATAAATACAACATAATATAACAAAATATTATATAAGTATATATAGTGTATATTTTATATATGTCATATGTTTCTGTATATGTAAAGTTTCACTTACTGGTTGAGTTTGGGAAAATAGGAGAACCCTAGAGGAAGCTAACCCAGATGCTGTAGAGCACTCCATATTTCCTAGTGCTTTGCCGCCCAAAGGGAGTCCTTGCCCACAGACTAGCAGTAGTCACCAGAACAGCAAGGCCTGGGAAGGCCCTGAGTGCAGGCTGGGCAGAAGAGGGGCTGACGAGAACCCTGCCGTTTGTTAGCATCTCACAGGCACTGATGTCTGTGCTGTTAACACTTCTTGGTTTGGAAAGAAAAAGAAATGAAAAACAGTAACATTAAATGTTACTGTTAAATGTTAAGGCAGAGAGAAGAGGCCTTCATGGCTGACCCAGCCTTCTTACTTCATCCATCTGCTCTGTCTGGTCAGCTCCAGCAGCTCTTTTCCTGGGTCACTAGTGGAGCCAGAGCCCACATGAACCCCAGTGACCCTGTTGACATTTAAGGCACTTTAAGTGTCAGTCTGTGAACAAACTGGTACTAGCAAGCCTGACAGAGCAGAGGGCAGAGTCTGTAGCTCCGTGGTAAACTGGTCTGCTGCAGCTGTTTCTGGGGAGGAAGGGAAGCCCGACCACCTGTGGGTAAACAGTCCATGCCTCCACGTGCTCCCAGTGCTGCAGCCATGTTTGCTGAGAGTAAGAGCTGTTTCTTGCTTTTCTCTCTCATAGCACATGACCTCTGAGTACTTCATCTCGCTACCCTTCTGTGGGAAGATCTGCCTCTTTCATTGCAAAGGAAAATGGTTACGAGTGGAGGTAAAATCAGTCCCTTGACTTGTAAAGATTATTGTTAAGTGTTTCACATATACGAACAGATTTTCTCAGTAGTAAAATAAATATGTTTGGATCATCACCAGTTTCTGACAGCCAAGATGGCCATATGGTTTGAGCTCCTAGTCTTATCCTCCTGCCTCTGATCTGAGGAAGCCAGCAGCTGAATTTTTTTATGTTTTTAGTATATGTATAGCTGTACACATAGCTTTGCTATGTATTACATATACAATAAAATATATGTACTAGAACTCTAAAGATGAATATGTATTTAGAATATGCGTATTAAAAATAAGATTAAGGAGATGGCTCAGTCAATAAAGTACAAGCATGTAGACCCGAATTTTGGGTCCCCAACACCCAAATAAAGAGCCAGGCACAGTAGCAGGTGCCTGTAACACCAGCTCTGGGAAGGTAGGGAAACCCTGGGGCGGCCTTGCTAAATTGATGAGCTTGAATTAGTGAGCTGTGAATTCATTGGAAAAATCTTGTTTAAAAAATAAGATAGAGAGTGATTGAAGAATATTCATATCAGCCTTTGGTCTCAACATGCATGTGTGCATGTTGTGCCCTCATACATGTGTATGCGCATGTGCACACACACAAATGGTTAAATGAGCTTCTTTAAATTTTATGGAAATAGTGTCAAAGCATTAATCTTCCGAAGCATGGTTTTCACTCCTCATGAGACAGCTCTGTTGCAGTAGTCTGTTTCCATGCTGTGTAATGCAGCAAGGTAAAGGGCCCAGCACTGTCACACAGCTGTCCCCGTGAATGTTTGTGGGGTCTGTTGACACTGTGCACCTTCCTGTGTGCCATACTCTGAGAATCACAAGGAAAGCAAACCTAGAAGATGAGAACGATCAGTGAATTGCTTTCTGAAATATGTAAGCAGTGCTTCAGCATATTAACTGTACTGACCCTCCCTTTTAGCAGGGCTCACCCATCCCTAGCCTAATGAAAGCACAGTGCTTTGATGTGACGGTGTTCCCTGAAGGCTGAGATCCAGGGTCTGTGACCATAGGTCACGTGTCACATGCCAGCATGGTATTATTGGAGGTCTTAAAGCTTTGTTGTTTAGATGATAATATGTAAATGTGCAGATCTGTTCTTAATTTAAAACATAATTCACCGGGCAGCGGTGAAACACACACCTTTAATCCCAGCACTCAGGAGGCAGAGGCAGGTGGATCTCTGAGTTCGAGGCCAATCTGGTCTACAAGAGCTAGTTCCAGGACAGGATCCAAAGCTACAGAGAAATCCTGTCCCAAAGAGCCAAAAAAAAAAAAAAGAAAGAAAGAAAAAAGAGTTAACAAAAGTACTATAAAGAGGCTTCACTTACCCTGTCAGCATCTTGTTTGTATAACCAGTCTTTGATTCCCAAACCAGGAAGTCAACATTAATACAAGTAACTAGTGTGCAGGATTTTGTCATTTCTCACATTGTGACATGATGTCCTTTTCGGCCCTAGGATCCAGTCTGGATGCCCCATTAGGTATAGCTGCCATGCTTCTCTAAATCCATGCTGGTAGTTGGTCTTCATTTGTATGACTCTAAAGAGTAGTGTCATTTTGTAAATTTTCTTTCAATTTGAGTGTCTTTAAATTTCTGCTATGTTGGACAGAAGTGTTTCTTAGTCTATATACAAATACTTAGCAATAAAATATATTATATATTTATTCTATAAAATTAAGTGATGCCTTTGTTCTTGACAGTTATACAAGAATTGCTGGGCTCTATGTAGTTCTCCTTATTGCTGAGCATGAATTTGGACTTTATCTTATCCCTCTGACTTTTTGAGCTTCAGATTTTTTTCAACAATGATTAAAAATGACTAGATTTATAGTGAAACTGTGAAGTATGATATGATTTCAAAACATTTTCCCTCTTCAGGTAAAATTCCATCTTGAATTATTAATGTTTTTATTTTCTTATTAGGATAGAAGAATTTTCCTACATGTTTTAATATTTTAAAAATAGCATTGTCTAGCCGGGCCATGGTGGCGCACGCCTTTAATCCCAGCACTCGGGAGGCAGAGGCAGGCAGATCTCTGTGAGTTGAGACCAGCCTGGTCTACAGAGCAAGTTTCAGGACAGGCTCCAAAGCCACAGAGAAACCCTGTCTCGAAAAACCAAAAAAAAAAAAATAGCATTGTCTAATTAGCAGTATTAAAGAATTAGAGAAATAGTAGAGACTGATGTTCTTACAGTGGTTGCTGGTCAGTACTGTTCTTTGTTGATTGAATTTTAAACAAGAGAAACTGGACCTTGAGATTTCTGTCCGGTGCTCCAATGTGGGTCTCTGTCTTTGTCTCCTTTCATCGCCTGATGAAGGTTAATATTCAGGAGGATGCCTATGTGTTTGTCTTTGGATTCACCTTCTTATTTAGCTTCTCTAGGAACATGAATTATAAGCTCAATGTCCTTTATTTATGGCTAGAAACCAAATATGAGTGAGTACATCCCATGTTCCTCTTTTTGGGTCTGGCTTACCTCACTCAGGATAGTGTTTTCTATTTCCACCCATTTGTATGCAAAATTCAAGAAGTCCTTGTTTTTTACTGCTGAGTAATACTCTAATATGTATATATTCCATACTTTCTTCATCCATTCTTCCGTTGAAGGGCATCTAGGTTGTTTCCAGGTTCTGGCTATTACAAACAATGCTGCTATGAACATAGTTACACACTGAGACAATGGGGATGTTCTGTCGGGAACTCACCAAGGCCAGCTGGCCTGGGTCTGAAAAAGCATGGGACAAATCCGGACTAGCTGAACATAGCGGACAATGAGGGAACACTGAGAACTCAAGAACAATGGCAGTGGGTTTTTGATCCTACTGCACGTACTGGCTTTGGGGGAGCCTAGGCAGTTTGGATGCTCACCTTACTAGACCTGGATAGAGGTGGGCGGTCCTTGGACTTCCCACAGGTCAGGGAACCCTGATTGCTCTTCGAACAGATGAGGGAGGGGGACTTGATCGGGGGAGGGGGAGGGAAATGGGAGGCGGTGGCGGGGAGGAGGCAGAAATCCTTAATAAATAAATAAATTAAAAAAATAAACAGGAGAAACTGATAGTTTGGGTGTTCTGGACCTGCAGCGCTGTATGGGACGTGATGGTGGCAGTGTGTCTGTCTTCCCACTGTGACCATGAGTTAGCCAGTGCTCATCTCATTGCAGATCACAAACGTGCACAGCAGCCGGGCCCTCGACGTTCAGTTTCTGGACTCTGGCAATGCGACATCCGTGAAAGTATCAGAGCTCAGAGAAATCCCCCCTCGGTTCCTGCAGGAAATGCTTGCCATACCCCCTCAGGTATGACCTGCCTCAGCCTGGAGGTCTGCAGAAGAGCTTCCTTCCTGCATGTTGATCCGCTGTGCTAGTCCCGATCATGCTCATGAGCAGAGTCTCGGTGTGTAAGAGGATTAGAGAGTGTGAATGTTTACTGATCTTCAGGTGTTAGAGAAGTCTGCTCCCATTTACAGACGACTGTCTCGTAAACACTTGTTTTCTAGAGTGCCGAGTCAATAGGCTGTTACCCAAGTAGAGGTTTATTGTATAATCGCATTCCAGTACTGACATCTAGCTAGCCAGCTTCCACATGCTGCCAGAGTGGTATATGTAAGTGTTTATTTGGTTCTCCATTCTTTTGGAAATGTGTTTATATATACTCATTTGCCTGTAAGACTTTCTCCCATATGAGAAAGGGGAGTGATAACATCACCCATAGCCTGTCCTCTTAGGGAGTATTCGGGTGACAGTTGTGAATCACTATAGACCTTGCTATGGTTAAGAAGCTCTGACAACCTTGAGAGGAAATACAGGATTTTTTACAGGACTATAGTATATATTCTATTAATTAAATATTATATTCTATTGAATATTTATATATAAGTAATTAGTGTATGATACATAAATGACATAATTAATTGTGTTCTATTAAATATTAATGGTCATAGTCTATTAAATACTTAATATTCTGTTAAAATATAAATAAACCGAGTATATATTGCATATTCTATGAAATATTTATATTTAAATTATCTAAAAATATATAAATACTATGTAAATAAATAATGTGATTGGATATTATATTAAATATTCATTTGCATTAGGCATGATGAACATGCTTCTATAATCCCAGCACTAGGGAGGTGGAGGCAAAAGGATCAAGAGTTCATGGTCATACTTGGCTGCACAGTTAGTTTAAGGTTAGCCTGGATTCCCTGAGATCTGGTCTCAGAAAACAGCAAACAAAATGGATGACATAATGCTCCTCTACTGTTTCCTCGAAGACGCCTTCACCTTCAGGACTAGTATAAACAGCACGCTTTGCTGTGACTAGCATGGCTCTTAGCATTTCTCGAGTCTCCATTGCTTTTTCTGACAGACAGTTATAGAGAAGAATGCCTTTTATCCTCTCAGTATGCAGGCACAATACTGGAAGTCCACAGCCCTTGAGGGCTACTGTTGCTGTGACACAGTTCTGGCCCCCATGTCTCCTCAAGGCTATGTCCACCTAGGGCCAAATCATAGTGACAAGGTTCCCTGGCTCGAGAGAGGGGCTTCAGGCCTCCGACTGCCTTTCTGAAAGTCCCATTGTACTCCCTTCTTTATGCTGCAGTGTTGTGTGTAACAGGCATTAAACACCTTTTTGTTTCTGTTAATATTCGCCAGATTCCTTATTTGGTAAGTATGATGACTACTCATTGCAGGTCCCTTAAGGCCAGCTTGCCCAGCCTCTAGTTAGCATCTATTTCCCAAGATGTCTAAGTCACAGAAGCAAATCCAAAAGGTTGTATTCAGCTCTCAATTTTAATGTATTTTAAACTTGAATAGAGCCGGGAGTTGGTGGTGTACTCCTTTAATCCCAGGCAGAGGCAGGCGGATCTCAAGTTTGGATCTTGCGTTCGAGGCCAGCCTGGGCTACAAGAGCTAGTTCCAGAACAGGCCCCAAAGCTACAGAGAAACCCTGTCTCAAAAACAAAACAAAAAAATTAAACCTAAATAGATTGCCAGGATTTTAAAAAATATTATTTTTCTCTCAGTAAAGTGTTTATTTCTAGCATCTATTTTAGTCATTTAGAAAATCTGATTTATTATGTGCCCTCTTTTGGTGGCAGAGCTGCTGAGCATTCTGTGGCCTTTCCTGCCAACAGAACCTATACTTACCTGTACACCAGCCCATCAGGCTGCCTCCCTCCCTCATGCCTCTGCCCTCAGGCCCTGCAGAGTGCTCTCTCTGCAGCTTTTCCAGGGACAGAGGCTTTGAGCCTGGGGGAGGGTGTGCATGGTGGAGTGGGGCACTCAGAGAGAACAAGAGGAATCTGAGGGGTGTGGGATAGCTTTCATGCCTGTCACAAGATCATCTCCCGTGTGGCTGAGGGACTCACCCTCCTTGTGGCCTTCTGCAGTAGCTTGGGCAGCCAGGGAGCACCAGGGGGACTGAGGCATTTGGGTACCTGCAGATTTAGGTATTTACCCTCCTCTTATCCTTGTCTTGCCTCCTGCAGGAGGTACACAGCAGCCATGGGTATCTCAAATGATGCTAACTGAAGTAGATAAGCTTCCTTTGAGACTCCTGCAGTGAAACCAAGTGGTTGCAAGTGTCCCATCTGTTTGACTCTGTGACCTACAGGCTGCTCTGTTGAGCTATTTAATCATCTATAAAATGGAGCACAGAATATGGTAGACCAGAAGGATGATGGGGTAACAAGCCCCCTGGCCCCTGGGTGGATTAAAAAAATAAAATAAAAAAAACCAGTAGCAACATAAATAGGCAGCATAGCAGACAGTCAGACCAAGACTGTGACTGCTGTTGTCTGCCACAGCATCTGGCCTTAGGGAGACAGATGCTACCTGTAATACCTGTTTTAAGATGGTGTGTTTGCTCCACACCACTTTGTATTTTGTTTTGTTTTCAGGCTATAAAGTGCTGCCTGGCTGATCTTCCGCAGTCCATTAGCATGTGGACACCAGATGCTGTTCTTTGGTTAAGAGATTCTGTTTTGAATTGCTCGGACTGTAGCATTAAGGTTAGTTATCTTACGGTTCTGGGGTATCTGGGAAGAGCCAGAGCTCAGGGTTTGCACCTCACTGTTGTAAATGAGAACACACTTTTACACACCAGACATTTTTTCTTCAAAGAGATGAATCATACATGTAGCTGTAAGATATTTAATGACTAATTTCTATTTAAAGAGTTACCCCCATCTCCTGTATTACTTATTCCCTTTCTTCTATTATTAATAAGGTAGCAGAGGTACTTGGTTCTCTACTAC
Source organism: Microtus oregoni (assembly GCF_018167655.1). Taxonomy (NCBI): domain Eukaryota; kingdom Metazoa; phylum Chordata; class Mammalia; order Rodentia; family Cricetidae; genus Microtus; species Microtus oregoni. The sequence goes on along the minus strand of NW_024543076.1, from coordinate 2,876,026 downwards.
AGTTTTGTTAAGTGAAAAATAATTAAATTGACTCCAACTTTGTGATCATATCTCTGGAAAAGTGTTTATGACAATAAATATACTATCTTTCCCTAAAGCAGAGTGGATTGTGAACAGATCATCCAGTGCTAACCCTGGGGATTGTGGACAGGTCATTCACTGCTAACCCTGGTGCTTGCCCATTTTTTTCCTGAAGCTTCTTAGCTTGTTGCTTGAATTTTTAGGATGAAAAACATTAGATACTTCTCTTAGCTCTTAAGCCCATACAAATGGTATTATTGTGTGTAAATGTGGAGCTGAAATCCCTTGATCAGTAGCTTCTCAAAGATCTAAGTCATTTCCCCCAGCTCTGGCCCTCTGGCCCTGTGTCTGTGGGGTCTAGGCTGCTGCTGTGTAACATATGCATTGCATGCTCCACACTGCGTGATTATGCCTTGTTTATGGTCTTCACTTATTACATAATAGTGTTTTCTCACCTACTCGTAAAGACCAAGAGTTGGGTACACAATAAAACTACTACTTGTTTTTCCTTTTGAGGTAGTCTCTTGCTTTGTAGCTCTGGCTGGACTGGAACTTGCAAGAATCCTCTTGCCTAAGCTCTGAAGTGCTACTATGATTGTATGATGTCATCACTCTTAGCTTTAAAAGTATTTTGTAATGGTTAATTTTAATGGTACTTCTGTATCATGAATGCCAAAATGATTTACAGTCTATTTCAGTAGACATTAAAGGATAGAATTAACTAGATGCATCTCACTGAGAGAACACACTTTTCAAAGTCAACTGTCCTAGATGGGTGGGTGCCTTCTTGGCTTCTACCCCTCTTCCTGCCTGTGTCCCTGTCTTCTATTTTGTGTCCTCTTTGATAGATGATAGAGGTAGGCGTAAGTGTCTCATTTTTGTCCTTTTAAGACATAGAGGAGCTGATGAGAATCACTAAGTCACCCAGACTCTGAGACACCCATGGTGCTGTCCTAATGGCCGCTGCATGGTCTTCCCATGTGGACACGCCCTGGCAGAAAGGATGCATGGGAAGTCAGAAGGTCTCCCCTTTGGTGGACTTGTCCATCTCTTCTCCCCTATCCCCCGACTCTTCAGTGTAACTGGGGAGGGAAGATGCAGACTAAGACCAAACAAAGAAGTAGGACCTGAGGGCCCAGGTAATTGCCATCCTGAAGTCTTCTGCTGGCTTAAAGTGGGCTCCTGCTGGATCTTTTGCTATCGTCCTGACTCTTAATGCTGAGGATGGCTAGCAAGTGCGTGGAAGCTTAGTGTATTCGTTCAACTCTAGATTTTGGAATGTCATTAATTTAAAGATGCTACATTGTGCCTCTTCTCCTCAGTGGCAGCAGCTACTTCTTACATTACATTTTTATTTTTCAGTTGTTATTTCCATAAGATTTGCTGGTGTCTTAGAGATGGTTTGCCTCAGTACCTATTAGACTGTGAGAGGTCATTCATCTTACCATAAATTACTGTTCTACAAAATACTCTGCTTTGATATTTAAGATTAATATTATAACTGCTTCTCAGAATTTAGTGTCAACATGGATTTTCTAAATTTCTTTTTACATCTTCCAAAGGTTACAAAAGTGGATGAAACCAAGGGGGTTGCATATGTGTATTTATTTACTCCTAAGAACTTCCCCGATCCTCACCGCAGCATTAACCGGCAGATCACAAATGCAGACCTGTGGAAGCACCAGAAAGATGTGTTTCTGAGTGCCGTGTCTGGTGCGGTCAGCTCACCTGGCAGCAGGAACGGCAGCACACCTGCACCGGGCAGCCCTGGAGAGGGTCTCAGAAAGAGCCACCCAGAGGTCATCAGGAAGCCTCTGCTGGACCACACCAGCTCCTTCTCCTTGGAGGAACTGCCGCCTCCAGTCCACTTGTCAAAGTCAGGGGAACACATGGATGTGTATGTGCCTGTGGCCTGTCACCCAGGCCATTTTGTCATCCAGCCTTGGCAGGAGATCCATAAGCTGGAAGTGTTGATGGAAGAGATGATCCTGTACTACAGCGTGTCTGAGGAGCGCCACATAGCGGTGGAGAGAGACCAAGTGTATGCTGCCAAAGTGGAGAATAAGTAGGTCCTGGGCGGGGCCTTTGTTCCTCGGCTAAGAATATGTAGAGTGGTCAGTCAGGAGGGTCCTTAATTTCCCCAGGGATACTTGGCCCTCACAAATGAGAATTTTGAGTGAAATATGGATTTGATGAGTTGTGTACATTTTTTCATGTTTAAAATTTATATAAAACTCCAGTAACCATTTTTCTGTTAGGAGTTTTATGCATAAAATGAAGTCTTACCCTGTTCTATCAGAGAAAATGTTTTTATTCAGAAAGTAATTCTTGCTTTCATTTAATGACTTTTTAAAAATTAAATGTTTATTGTGGAAAACTTAGAGAACAAAAACCTTAAGAAACTGAAATCAGCTTTCCAGACACTATTTGTTAAGCCCCCTCTGTAATTGTCCCAGTTTCGTCTGTGGATTTGTATCACTAGTAATGCTGTTACAGTGCTATGCTTGCTTTCTCAGGACTAATGTTCTGTACTAAACATTTCTCAGAAGCAGCTCTGGCTGAGGATAATCTGTCTCATGGGAAAGCAAAAAACTAGCATTCTCTTTAGTCAGTAGGTTCCCAGAGCTGTGTGTGTTACAAATGATAATGGGTATTATTATAAATAATAAACCATTGTTTCCACCCCTGATTATTTAGTAAGAGAGTCTTTGGGAAGAAACTGACTAGTTGAAAGATGCCCAGGTGCCCAGCATATGCTGTCATTTGCTTCCTGGCACTTGTGGCACCTTCTTAATGATGTCACGCATTGTTTGTTTCACTGCCCCTGGGCCCTCATGGGGTGGTGTTTGGATTCACACCCCCTTCCCCCAGACCCTTCGGGGTGTGCTCCCCAATGGAGCACAAGCTCCCCACTCCGCACTCCGCGCTCATGCCGTGGGGTCTTAGGAAACGAAGAGCCGCCTTAGGGGAGACAAGCTTCTTAGTGCTGAACACAAATCTCTCTCTCTCTCTCCCTCTCTCTCTCTCTCTCTCTCTCTCTCTCTGACACACACACACTTTAAAAGATCAAACTGCTAAATTTTTACGCAAAATAATTTTTATTTAAGGTAGTAAACATAGGCATATAGAAAATGTCATTTTTATGGGAGGAAAAAAAACAATTTTTGACTCTAAAATGTGAGAGAGAGTAACGGTGTTCACTTTGAAAAGCACGAGCCTGCGTCCTCCGTAGAGTCCTTCTTACCATGTCACTTTGTAAGCTTGACCGGGTTTGACTCAGTTCATGTACCTCCATCTCAGCAAGGACTCCTTACAGGATAATTTATAGCAATACCGCCCTCGCATTAGCTGTCGTTGGGGAGGGGGGATGATTATTGTTGGGAAGGCCTGCTGGGGAGAGGGAATTACCTCCTCACTTGCCCCCAGCTGTGCCTGTTGGCAACTCTGTCCCAGGACTTGCTGTCTTTAGCCAGCTAATTGTTCAGGGATAATAGATATTTTATAGTAAGAATATATCAATCTGTTTTTTAAAGTATCATAAGTTAATCAGTGTTAAGTGTTTAAAGCTTCTAAAGACTGGGGACTACTGAATTTTATTCCCAGCTATAAACTCTTGTGGTCTCCAAATCTCTTAAAGAGAAGCACCTGGAAATAGCATTAAAAGCCCTGATTCTCCTTTTTCACCTAGCCTGAGTATAAACCTGGGGAAAAGGCCCAGCATCTGTGTTTTTGACACTCTGGGACATGTTTGCTCTGAAATTGAGGTCTAGTCCAAACCAAGCTTTTTTTGTAAGCTTCAGAGTTCAGCTCCTCAGAAACGCCCCACTTCCTGTCTGAACTTTTTCCTGCTCTGTACTCAGTGGACTGGGAACACGGGCCATCATCATTTGTCCCCTGTAGCCTAAAGATGATGCTGTTGGCGGAAACCACGTGTATTTATTGTACCCCTTCTGTCTCTTACAAATGGGCTGCCTGGCATTACCACCAGGAAATGCCCCCTCCAGTCAGCTCTGCAGTTTCCTTCAGCTTATCTTCAGATGGTGGCTGTCACTTGCTAAGTGTCTGTTGTAATTCCAAGGATTGAGCTAGATGCTTCCAATCAAAAATAAAATAAAATGTTCTACATGAGTAACCGAGGCTCAGGCAGGAGTGACACCTCATCAGGACAGTGGGCCAGGGCTTTCCCATTCAAGTGTGCTTGACTTCCCAACCCCAGGTACTTATCACGAATCCTTTCTGTGTCCCAGCTATCGAGGCTCGTGCATTCTTGTGTTCTTTTTTTTTTTTTTAGCTTATTTTAAGGTTTATTTATTTTTAATACATTTTAATTAATATATAATTACATCACTTTCCCCTTTTCTTTCCTTCCCCCCAGCCACTCCCATGCCACCCACTGTCAAATTGATAATCTCTTTTTAATATACATACATATATTTATGCATATATTTGTACAAAAACTTCAGCAGAACCTACTGAGTTTAGTTTGTTCTTTGTGCATTTATGTTTTCAGGGCTGACCACTTTGTACTGCAGAGCCACTTTGGCAGCACAATCCTGGAAATTGCGTTCTATATCTTGAGTCTGCCCCAGACTGGCCTCATCATAGGCTGCTAGCTGTGTTTTCACCTTGGGGCTGCTCTAAGCTTCTGGCTGATAAACTTGTTGCAGAGAATGCCCGGTCCTGCCACCAGAGGGCAAGTCCAGTAGGCCATTCAGTTGCTAAGACATCGTAGATGCTTTGTCTTGAGCCGTGATGCCCATTCCTACAGTTGAGATCATAGACTTTAGACTTGTCCTTCATAGGTTCACCTTGAAGTCTGTTTTGTTTTTATCATTTTAACTAGTGACACAGACCCAATGAAGAAAACACACTCGTGTGAATTTCTGGTGCTTTTAGCCAAACTAAGTGCTTCTCTGTGCCCGACTGCCCTTTGCAGGTTGATTATTTTAGGGGCAAGCTGGGTTTTGTGGGGTTGTTTTTTTTTTTAACATTTTTTTTGCATGGGATAATTCAAATAATCAATTTTTCTTTTCATTTAATTTAAAAAAATTTAAAAAGTTAAGTGCATGCATATTTTATCTGCATGTATATCTGTGCTACAGAGACCAGAGAGGGCATTGGGTCCCCTGGAACTGAAGTTAAAAACAGGTGTGAGCTGCCATGTGGGTGTTGGGAGTTGGACCTGAATCCTTTGGGAGAGCCCCTGGTGCCTCAAATATTTTTTTTTTGTTTTAAACAGAGCAAACGTAGATTGGTTGAGGATAAGAGAGAACTGAGAATGGGAGGGGACCCAAGGGAGGAACACCCTAAAATAGCCTTTGTTCAAAACTTGGAATCCCTCCCCAGCCTGCCGCCGAGTCCTCTATGCCTGCATCATCCCTTACTGGAGCTTCATGGGGTATTTTCTCTCCAACCACCACATCTTCTCAGCTCTGCTCTCTTTTCGCCTCAGGCAACTCTCTGGCTTCTGCTCATCCCACCTGCATCTTCCTTTCCCTCTCGCAGACACGGACCATGTACAAATGTGGCTGCCTTGTGTGTCTCCAGGATGAAGGGATCCCTTGCCTTGTCCTAACCAGCCCCATGGTATCTGTTTCAGCCTGTGGATGATTGACAGTGCAAGAGTCACTGCCTCCCTCCATGAGCCCTATCAAAGGACTAACACAGCTGGCAGTGGTAACCCCTGAAGAAAGCAGCCACAGTTGCTTCCAAACTCCCATGACTGATTTTTCTATGTACCCTGTAATGCTTGCGTCCCTTTGGAATGGGTGTTGACTTCGGCCGTTTTTCTTTTCAATCCATTGTGCTTCCAGGTGGTACCGGGTGCTATTAAAAGGAATCCTGACCAATGGGCTGGTGTCCGTGTATGAGCTGGACTATGGCAAGCATGAGCTAGTCAACATAAGGAAAGTGCAGCCCCTAGTGGATGTGTTCCGGAAGCTGCCATTTCAGGCGGTCACCGCTCAGCTTGCAGGTAATTTCTGCAGTGTGACTCGGCTGCAGTGGGGTTTAAACCCTCCTCTATTCTAGGTTCTTAACAGTGCAGGATCACTAGTTAGCCTTCTGCATGTTGTTTTAGCTTTTTAATGCTAATACCATCCTGCCCATGATGGAAGTCATCTTAATGCTCAGTCGTCTATTCTCCTTCTGCTTTCTGACTCTGGTTACATGCCTGATACTATTTCTCAAGCTGCAGTCCAGGGACAGATACAGGGTTGCATCCTGGTTCTCCTCATTTACAGTTTTCCCATTTGGGAAATATAATGTCCTGGATGGGCTAGTTGTCACCCACCCACCACCCCCCAGAGTTGTAGATTGAACCCAGCATCTCATTTGTATGAATGTCAAGCACAGGTCTTTAGCTGAGCTATACCCCTAGCCTCTGTTAATTATTTTGATGGGTGTAAAGCATTCCATTGAGTCAGAATTTCCCTGTAAACAGTAGTGAAACAGTATTTCCTGTGGACAGTAATGAAAAGAAGCAAAAAGCAGGGGAAACTTTGAACCCAAATAACCAAGAAGCAGAAAGTGTAATTGTTTTATGCCAAAGTTTACTGCATAAACTATAGCAACATTACACAATCACAAAACATAGGGACAAATGACTTTCCTGTTTGCATCACAGTACAGCTTACAAATACATAACTTTACCCTGTATTGACATTTGGCATGCTTGTTTAGTAGCTGTACAGTGGCACGCTCTGTAGTGTTGTCCAATGAGGTCTTCCATGCTCTTCTGAGAAGCAGTTCAGATGTGATTCCACTCTAAGCAGTTGCTGGGGCCCCTTAGTTTGAGCAGAGGACCTGGAGGCCAGCAAGACACCTGTGCTCCCCTGGGCTCTCTGTGCCCTGCCTTCCCTGCCCTCTGTACTGGGATATTTGTCCCTGCAGCCACCCTGTGTCACTTGACTCTTTGCTGCTGCCTTAGGCCTTGGCATCGCCTGCCCCAAACAACATGGGACAGTTGGGAAAGCTGTGTAGACAAGGGCATGTATGCATTCTTTGCTGGCTGTCCAGCTGCTGGTGGGAGGCTGGGCAGGGTCTTATTGTGAAATACTTGCCATTCTCTCGGCCTTACTGCCAGGGCTCAAAGCAGCTTCCCATGATGACTGAAGATAAATCAGAAACAGTGCTTTGTGTGTGGCGTGGTCACTAGTCAGTCTGCTTTGGACTTAGAATTTTCGTTGGTTTCTTTAGATTTAATGTTTATTTTTTTCTTCATTTCCACTTTGAACACCCAAGTTTAGCTACTAGCACATTTTGTCAACTACAGCCTCTCACTGCCAAGAGAACTCTCTGAGGGATGAGCACCTAGTGTCCCCGCCACCCAGCAGGGCCTCCAGCTGCCCTCTGAGGGCTTTCTGTAGTCTAACCCATGGTGCTGTAAATGTTTCCCTAAGCACTGCGCTTGCTGCGTACCACACCTTCCATGTGCTGAGTTTTCGTGTTCATTTAGCTCAGAATATTTTTAAATCCCTTTAGGGGTTTCTTCTTGGCCTCTAAGTCAGTTGGAATCATGTTCTTCCTTCTTGATATTGTGGGATTTTCCCTCTTAGCTTTCTGTTGAACTCCATTGTGGTTTCTATTGTTTTGAATTGTTCCAGTGTGTTTGCTGTCCCAGAATATGACTCCATGAAAGCTTAAGGATTATAATCTGCTGCTACTGGATGAAGTGGCCTGAAGATGTTGCTTACATCCAGTACTATAGTTCAGTGTGTCCTGCTGGATCTATATGCCTCCTCACCTCCTCTCTCTCTCTCTCCTCTCTCTCTCCTTTCCTCTCTCTCCTCTTTCTCCTCTTTTTCTCTCCTCTCCTTTCTCTCTCCTTTCCTCTCTCTCCTCTTTCTCCTCTTTCTCTCTCCTCTCCTCTTTCTCTCTTCTCTCTTCTCTCTTCTCTCTTCTCTCTCTCTCTCTCTCTCTCTCTCTCTCTCTCTCTCTGTGTGTGTGTGTGTGTGTTTTGTATATGTGGTGTACATGGGGGAACAGGGACTCTGGTGAATATGCATGTGTGGGGAGGAGTGTGTGTGATGTGTGGTGTGTATGTGCATATGCATGAATGTGTGTTTACAGGTAGAACAGGTGCTAGTGTCATACCTGTTGGTGCTTATTGGACAGCAGAAGTCAGTGTCAGCCTCCTGTTTTGCTCTGGTCTTTGTGTCTAGAGTCAAGGCCTTTCCACTGGATGTGAAGCTCACTGGTTGGCTGACCGGCTGGTCAGCAAGCCCCAGGGTCCTCCTGTCTCTCCCTCACAGTGCTGGAATCACTGGCATGCATCATCACGAGTGCCTGCGATTCACATCCTTGTGCTTCCATGTTGCCTGCTGAGCCACCTCCCTAAGCCCAGGTTGGCTCTTCTGGCAGGGACTGCAAAGTCTCAGCAGCAATGGTGGGTACATCTGTTTCTTCCTGCACTGCAACTCTAGCCAGTTTTGCCTGAAGTGTGGTGTGATATTGGGTGTGTCCACATTAAGGATCTTTGATTCTTTCTGGAAAAGGAGCCTTTGCCACTGCTTTATTGTTCTCTGTCCCCATAGCTTTCCTCACACTGAAGTCTGCTCTTTCTCAAGTGAATGTCCCTGCATGATCATTCCCCATCCCGGTACCTGTGTTATGTGTGTCTTTCAAGTAAGTTTCTGTTATATGCATATAACTGGGTCTTGCTTTTTTATGTACTCTGATCATCTCTTTTAAGTCATGTGCTTAGACCAGTGATGTTTAAAGTAATCACTTTAAACATTTAAGGACTAGGGAGGTAGGTCAGTTGGTAAAGTGTTTGCTGCCAGTACAAGTTTGATCCCCCAAACCACGTAAGAACATCTGGACTTGGTGGCTTCTTCATTGTAACCCCAGCATTGTGGCAGAGATCTTGAAGGTTCCTGGCCACTTAGCTCAGCACACTCAGCAAGCTTCAAACCAGTGAAAAACCTTGTCAGAACCTTGTCAAAGAAACAAGAGCCAGGTGGCTTCTGAGGAACAGTACCCAATGTTGGGCCCTCTGACCTCCACATAACAGTCGCACACACATGCAGATTACCTGCATTTACATGGGTACCCATACATACAATGTCATTATCAATATAGCTAGATTAATGGCCACCACATTTATTAGTTTTCTAGTTATCTTTGTTCATCATTGTTATTTTTGCCTTCCACACTCTGTCTCTGTGTGTGTGTGTTTTGAGACAAGGTCGCCCAAAACCCATGTTGCCCTCAAAGTCATTATGTATCCCAGGCTGATCTTGACCTCCTGATAGTCTTGTCTTCAGATTCCCAGTGCTAGGATTGCCAGTGCATACCACCATGCCTAGTTGGCTTCTGTGTCTTAGTTAAGCATGTTATAGGAGTCCATCTTCTTGCTTTAACACATCAATTTTATTTCCTTTTCTAAAGACTGGCTTTAGTCTGGGGAGGTGGTTCAATAGATAAAGCACTTCCGTGCAAGCCTGAGGACTCGAGTTCAGTTCCTAGAACTCACATAAAGGCCTGGTAGGCCCGACAGCCCACTTGTGGTCCCAGCACTTCAGAAAGAGACAGGGAATCCTGGGTAGCTCATCTAATGGGATCAGTAGACTCTCGGTTCAGTGAGAGACTCTGGCTCAGTAAACAGGATGGCGAATGACAGAGGAAGATGACTCGTGAACTTTTGGCCTCTACATTTATATACATGCATGTTTGTGCACCTGTACACACGGGAAAAGGGGGACCTTGTCAGTGGTTGCCCTGGGATCTGTCACCTACATTTGTGTTGAGATGGGATCTCATTTGTAGCCCTTGAACTTACTGTGCAGCTGAGGATAACCTTGAACTCCTTTAATCCTCTTCCCTTTACCTCCCATGTGCAATGTGTATGTGCGCGCATGTGTGTGCGTGTGCATGTATGTGTACATGCACATGTGTGCATGTGTCAACCAGAAGACAGTGTCCGGTGTCTTCCTCAAATGACTTAAGGAAGTCACTGTCCACCTTGTTCTTTAAGATGAGCTCTCAGTGAACCTAGAGCTGAGTGACTCTGCTAGGCTGGTAGGCAGCAAGCTCCAAGGATTCGCCCACCTGCCTTTTATCTCCCCACTGTTGGGTTATGCACATGCACCCCATACCTGGCTTTCACATCAGGGCTGGGAGGAGAGACTCAGGTTCTCGTTCATGTGTGGTAGGTTCTTTACCAGCTGAGCTGTCTCCCTAGCACGCAAGGCTAATCTTTAATAGTGCTCTTCTCCTTCACAGTTAGTACTAATACCTTACAAACTTCATAAAACAAAAGAATCTTAGAGCAAAATACTTTCTTCCTCTTCCCCATGTATTGCTGCAGCCATTTGTTTTGCTTATGTGTACAGCTTGCATAATCAAACACTTTGATGGTAGTAATTGGAGCGCCCTGTTACCTACCACTGGGTCAGTTACACGTAAGAGCAGCCCAGCAGGGCACCAGGAGGCTGAGGCAGGAGGGTTGTGAGTCTGAAGCCAACTGGACTGCATAGAGAGACATAGTCTGACAAACAGACAAACAAAAGAATGCATTTGCCTCCCCTCTCACTCTCTGATGCTTTTCCTGTTAGCTTAGACTCGTTTTATTTTCTTTCTCTCTAAAGGTCTTTCCTCACTCCTTCTGAGGCAGCCTGCTCACAGCAGACTTCACCAGGTTTTTGTTTGTCCAAGAGTCCCTTTCTCCTTCTCCTCTTTTGTTTCTCTTTCCTTTTCTCCCTCCACGCCCTCCCCCAGGAGTCTTGCATGCCTGGGAAGTGCTATCAGGCCTGCTCCAGCGCTTGAAGGGCCAGGGCCACCTGAGCAGGGTGTGCAGTTGTAACTGGTGAGCGGCTCAACCTCTTTGCCTCTTTGCAGCACTTCATTCTCTTTGCTCCTGTGGCTTCTGGTGTCAGGTGTAAGTCTGATCTTTGTCTGTACCTGAGCTGTTCTCCCTCCTTTGACTCATTTCACAACTTTGCTGAAGTCAGATGTGGTGTGTGCAGCGATGTGTTTACCGTCTTTGTTTGGTGTGATCCTGATTTGAGGTCGTCATTCCTGCTCAGGAGCTGCTTCTGTCCCCTGTCTTCTTCTCCTGGTTCCCACTACACTCATCTCCACACCTTCCTAGCTGTCCCAGTTCTTAGCAGTTCCATGCTGGGTCTCCTTTCCAGCCATCTCTTTGCTTCAGTTGCTGAAGCTTCTGCTGCCACATTCTTGAGGTCAAAGACTCTTTCCTTGACCCCGTGGAGCTGAGCTCTTTTCTCTTTCAGTGTTTTTCTTGTTGTTCCCAGCATATTCTCTCTCTCTCTCTCTCTCTCTCTCTCTCTCTCTCTCTCGCCGTCCCTCTCTTTCATATTTTTAAATTTTCCATATTTCTGCAGAAATCACGCATTCTCTCCTTTTGGTGCCTAGGATGGACCCCAGACCCCAGGGATGCTGAGCAAGCCCTTCTCCACTGTGGTACCTCAACAGCACCATCCTGTTCTTAAATGTAGCCTGTCTCCTCCACTGAAACTCTCAGCTGTCACTCAGACTTCTTTAAATTCCTGGTCTTGACTCTCCAGCATTCCTGCCATGCTGACTGATTCTGAGGGTGGTTCAGTCTCTTCAGACTGTAGGCTTGGCCTTTAGTATCACGTGTTTTGGTGGAGGTGAACATGACGCCTGGGTAAAAGTCATTTCTGGACAGGCCCTCAGTGGTGTAGTGTGAGGTGTTTGGGACTGAGGGTGTCTGTAGTCCCATAACCGGGTACCACATGAGTCTGGTATGAACTTTCCTAACTGTCCAGAGTCCCTCTTGAGGGGAGTAGGATGGCTGTGGGCCAGAGGGAGCTGTGTAAGAACTGAGCAGCCTCTAGGTCCTTGGGCTCAGATGAAGTATTGTGCTCTTCGCTATGACTCTCAATGTTGTAAAACAAAGTGCACACAGATCATCCAGCCAGTCTTTTCTGTTAACTTACTTTTAACCTGTTGTGGGGAAACCATTCTGAAAAATGTCACAGTGTTGGTACTGACACTATTCCCTCTGGCTATCTCGATTTTGCCAATCTATAATTTAGGTGTAGGAGATGGAAGCGGTCATCACTATGTCCCTTGGTAAACAGCATGGAGTCACTTCTGTAGCAGGTCAAGGCTTACAGAAGTGTCTCCATTCAGGAAAGAAGAGTTGTAAGCCAGGGAACGTGGATCAGCAGTTTTTCTGACATAGGCAGGTCTAACCTAGAATACTTCAACTACTTTGGAACTGATTAGGTAGTTCTCCCTCCTGTTGACTCAGGGAAAGGCAAGAGTGGCCACTCACTGCCCCCCTCGCTCCCTGTCTTTCTCCTAGGAGTGAAGTGCAGCCAGTGGTCGGAAGAGGCTTCGATGGTGTTCCGAAATCACGTGGAGAAGAAACCCCTGGTGGCATTGGTCCAGGCAGTTATTGAGCACACTAACCCTTGGGACCGGAAAGTAGTGGTCTATCTAGTAGACACATCGCTTCCAGACACTGACACCTGGATTCATGACTTTATGTCACAGTATCTGGTGGAGCTGTCAAAAGTTAATTAATCACTGCTTGAGACCCCAACAACTAATGCAGGTTGTTCTCTAAGCAATAACAAATGTGTAGTAGGCTCTCAGAACATCTTATTTTTACTACATGGCTCTGACTGTTGTGGAGGATTGAAAAGAATATGCTTTGTTTGATGAAAGATATTTAACAAGTTTTGTTTAACACAGTTGACTTTTCAAAGAAAATTGCACTTGAATTATTAATATAATATTAGAATAAAACTTTTAGCAATGTAAAACCCGATGTCTTAGTTTGCTTTCTAGTGCTGTGATAACCACCATGACCAAAAGGAACTTAGGGAGAAAGAGTTCGCTTGGCTTGCAGATTACTGTCCATCATCAGGGAAGCCCAGGAAAGGGCTCAAGCAGGAGCTAAAGCAGGGGCCATGGTGAAGCTCTGCGTCCTGGCCTGCGTCCTGGCCTGCGTCCTGGCTTGTCCCCATGGCTTGCTTAGCCTGCATTCTTATACCTCCCAGGACCACAGACCCAGGGGTGTCCCTGCCCACAGTGAACTTTGCTCTCCTACATCAGTCCTTAATCAAGAAGATGCTCTGGGGGCTGGAGAGATGGCTTAGAGGTTAAGAGCACTGGTTGCTCTTCCAAAGGTCCTGAGTTCAATTCCCAGCAACCACATGGTGGCTCACAGCCATCTGTAATGAGATCTGGTGCCCTCTTCTGGCCTGCAGGCATACACACAGACAGAATATTGTATACATAATAAAATAAATAAATAAACAAATAAATAAAAGAAGATGCTCTGTAGACTTGCCAACAGGCCAGGCTTATGGAGACATTTTCTCCATTGCGGCACCTACTTTTTAGATGGTGTGAGTTGTGTCAAGTTGGCACGCTAACCAGCACACTGACTGACTACCTTGCAATCGCTAGGTATTCCTAGAGGTGTTCTGATTCTAAGGTGAAAGCGTCCATTGCCACTGATGTCTGCATTGCAGTGTTGGGGTCTTCATCAGGAAATCGAGAATATAATGAATATAATATAGTGACTCTGGTCCACTCTGGTGTCGTGATGGGTCCTAAAGCAGATTGCCCTAAATGTGTGTACATCAGTACTGATACAGGAGCAGCCAAGCACAACAGTGTACTCGTTGCCAAATCTTTAAAAAAAAATTAGATTTACATGTGTGTGCACATGCACGCATGTCACAGCACACATGGAATCAGAAAACTTGGGAGTGGATTCTTGTGTTCAGGAATTGAAATCAGCTCATCAGTTTGGCAACACATGCCTTTACCTGATTAGCCATCTCAGGCTCTCTCTGATCTCCCTCCCCAGCCCTGCTTTCTGCACCTGTGTCCAGCCACATGGACCTTTATCGGGAGCCTGAGCCCCTCTTACCTCCATCCAAGACTACTGACATTTCAAACGAGACTCATTTCCCTCTAAATTCTCAGCCTGTGGTTTGGCTCCTTCTGCGTTGGTGCCCCTCTGGCCTCCCAGGCCGGCCATGAAACCTTCTGCGCGGTGCTTCCCCTTCTACTTCTTGTACTTTGTTCTCGGGTTTTGTTTGGTTTTGTCTCAAAAAAAAGTTCTTGCTATGTAGCCCAGGCTAGCTTCAAACTTGAGGTCCTCCTGCTGCCAAGGCACTGGGATTGTATCTACCAAGACTAGCTCTCCAGTGTAGTTGGAGTATGCCTCTCTAGATGCACCGTGTCGACAGTGAGCAGCTGTCAGGTTGTCTCAATCATATCAGAGACGGACCCAGTAGCACACCATGGGTAGTAAACAACCGTGTCTCATGGGCAGACAACATCCCACCTTTGCAGACGGCTGGCTAACCACATGGTCACTGCCTGTACCATTTCAGCTTTGTAAGTGTCATGTGATCACTTCCGGGGTCACCCAGATAGACAAAATGACGCTGTGCAGGTCAGCACGTGCTGGCTAATTGATGGACAGACAGATGGGCAAATGGACGGATGGTAAGCTTTAGCTGTGGGTAAGAAGAAGTGGAGAAGCCCCAGACAAAAAGCAAAACACTGGAATAAAGAAACACACTGAAGACATCTTGACATTCTTAATTAGAATATTAGGACAGACAGACAGTCAGGTACAGCAAGCAGGGGAGCAAGCCAAGCGAATGGATCACTGCAGTGTGAGCAGAAAGCGGCTGTTGCGTTGAGCACACTGCGTTTGAGCTATAGACTGCTGGGGAGGTGCTCCTGGGCTGTGGGCAGCGTGACATGAGTGGACCTCGGGAGAAGTCCAGGCTGCAGGCAAACATTCTTAGAGCTATTTGTTTTGAGTTGAGGAAATGTAGGAAAACAATAATAGAAAAAGAAAAGACCAGGTTGTAAAAGGTTTTCATCTTAAACATATATAATGTATTCTAGTTTTAAGAGAAAATGTGGAGCCTAGGCAGTTTGGATGCTCACCTTACTAGACCTGGATGGAGGTGGGTGGTCCTTGGACTTCCCACAGGTCAGGGAACCCTGATTGCTCATTGGGCTGATGAGGGAGGGGGACTTGATCGGGGGAGAGGGAGGGAAATGGGAGGCGGTGGCGGGGAGGAGGCAGAAATCTTTAATAAATAAATAAATTAAAAAATAAAAAAAGAGAAAATGTGTATTTAAATCTGTCATGAATACATATGCCAATGACTAATTGATTATGAAATAAAAATTCTTCCAAAATCGCAAGATTTAAGAATAATTCCACCAATGATTAGAGCAATTATTTATGGTGAAATAAAAATTTTGTACAGAACATAAATGTTTAAGTGAATTAAGATGTGTTTTTCATAGTGATTTCATAGTTTTTCTGACAACAAATCCTTGAATTGTGTGCTGTCAAAGGAAGACTTTTCTATTTCATTGACTTAAGAAATATTTCCATTCTTAAAGAAAGCAATCGTGTTCATTGGTGCAAAGATACAGTTTGTGATGTGAGGTAGCTTGACACATGGATGAATTTGGTCCCTGTCCTGGACTGCTGAAGTCCAAAGTCAGTTCCAGGTGCGCTAGAGACCTGAGTGTGAGAGACTAAGATAGGAAGTGACACAGAACACCCTTAACTAGGAGAGTCCCTAAGCAGGACACAGCTGGCGGAGCACAGGACAGCTGCGCTCAAAAGGTCAAGAGGGCGAAGGGCAGAGTGGACGGATATATGCTGTTAAATATGTGATACATGTAACCATACAGTGTTGACGTATTGAATATGTTCAATAAAAGTGGACAAGAGCCGGGCGGTGGTGGCGCACGCCTTTAATCCCAGCACTCAGGAGGCAGAGGCAGGCGGATCTCTGGGAGTTCGAGGCCAGCCTGGTCTACAAGAGCTAGTTCCAGGACAGGCTCCAAAACTACAGAGAAACCCTGTCTCGAAAAACAAAAAACAAAAAAAAAAAAAGTGGACAGTTCTTGGTAAAACTTTCAAGTAGTGGTTGAGCCCAGTGCTCATCTCTCCTACAGCTGAGCGAGGGCACCCTCTGACCCTGCACTTACAGCAGCCAGGTGTGTACACTAAAAGTGATCTCAGCCACACTGTATTATCCCAAATACAGCCTTTTAAAATAGGGTGTGTTCCTGTGAAAATACCATATTTGTTATGTTCATATGGCACATTCACTCCATATGAAACCTCTAAATTGAACAGCAAGAAAGAACAGTGTAACAGAAAATAGCCTCAGCATTGAGCTAGAGTCGCCAACCTGACAGTAAGGGAGGGTCCGTAAGCAAGCGTGGGGGGGGGGGGGTGGCGGGCACGGGCTAGTGGTTGGCTTGCACAGGTTTTCTCACTGTAAACCTTCAGGAAGCTACACACTAAGGTGTGCCCTGAAAATGTTTAAACGTAAGTTATTGGAAATGGTGAGTCCCTGCTTTGTCTAAAGATACATGCTACTTATTCCCTGAAAGGAGCATTCTTAATAGTGTATTATAGGCTTTATAATACAAAAATATGCTTTGGGAAATACTTTTAGTACTCTCCAGCCTTTCTCTTCAGGCATCTACAGCAGAATTAGGGTTTCCCTCACCAAAAACGTTGGGCTAGTCCAATTGAGACATTTCCTTGTGTCTGTTTGGATTCTTTGGTATGAGCCATTTGGTTTTTTTTTTTTTTTTTTTTGAAACACTGAGGCTTTGAGTGTAAGTGGTTTGTTCTGGAGAACACATTAGCCTTTTAAGAAAGCAGAACTTTCGTTCCGGTTATTTTAAGTGGTGATTTCAGACGCTCCATTCTCTCAGCGCTGTGTGGGAGAAGGCGTTCGATTCTGCGTTGAAATTGTGCGTCCACAGATGATGGTTATTAAGACCTGGGCGCGTGCCAGACCTGGCCGACCTATTGGGGAGAGGGGACAGGTTGCCTCTTCAAAGAAAGCAAGGTATAGCCGGGTTTTATTTTACTGGAACATTCTAGACCCCGTGAGAATAAAGATCTCCCCATTTTTGTCCAGATACCTCCAACGTTGCTTAAAATCTTCCCGAGAGAAGTTGTGGAAACCGAGATCAAGGCAGGGAACGACACTTTCACCTGGCTCGGAGCTTGGGGTGGCCCTGCTGGTGGTCTGCGATTCTCCCAGCGAGTGTCGCTCCCAGAGACCTTGCTGCACCCGGGCGCCCCTGGTGGAGCGGGAGGGCGGGGAGGGCGGCGGGGTGGGGCGGGGCGCGGTGACAGCCGAACAGAGCCCGCCCCCGGCTCCCACCCGCGGCCGCCAGGGAACTCGCCCAGGCCCGGGTTCCGCTCCTTGCCACAGCCCGCGCTCGCGCCGCCTCGCATCTCGGTAAGACCCCCGCCCGCCAGCCCTAGGTCCCCCTCGGCCTCGCGGGGCTCCCTGCCGCCGCACCGGGGCGCAGCCATATCTGGGCAAAATATTCAGCTGTCGCCAGCGCCGAGAAGGGACTGAGCGCGATTCCCTCTATAAATAGCCACCGCCTCGGGTGGCCTTCAGGGGGTCCGGATCCCCAGCTTGGCGATCGGGTTGCTGGCCCTCGAGTCCCTGCAGCCTCGCGCGCGCGGTCCTGACCAGGGTGCCTGGACTGTAGACCTGGTCGCCGAGGGACCTTGGGAGCCTCCCGGGGCGCCCCCCGCGGGCATAGGCACGTTGCGAACTGGGCACTAGCCCGCCTGGGAATCTGGGAAGGAAGGGAGTCCGCGCTCGGGGGACGCTGAGCCCTGACCGCGCACCGATCTGGCGCGTGCGGGAAAAGTTTCCCAAACTGCTGGAGCTAGCGATGTTTAAAGCACCAGCGGCACTCGCTTTGCGCAGCCAGGTGGGATGGGAAAGAGCCTGGAGGCTGGAGACCACTGGCTGTTGCCAACTCGGGGGTGGCCTAGGCAATCCTGTTTTTTTTCCTCTGGACCTAGATTTCCCATTTGTAAAGTCAGGGTCCTTCGAGGGGATGGGACCCGAGGCCAAGAGAGCAGCCAGACTTGCTCTGAACCGCCCACAATTCCTGCACCTGTTCCCCAGTTTCAGATTAGGGATGCTGGGGACACAGCTGCAGAAGTCAGGTCCTGGCTTAAGACCCACTAGGGCCCTCGGAATAGCTTGGGAAGTGTGCCTGGGGTGCTTGGGGACATGTGCTGAGTAGCTTGGCAAACAAGTGACCAAATGAACTGGGAGGCTGGGGGAATTCAGTTCCCTGGCTATATGACACCCATGATAGTGCCTTAACCACGCAGCCCCTGTTCTCTCCTTAGTTCCCCTCCCTTAGCTGGTACTCACCTTCTCCGGTGAGTCCTGAAGATCGCCTAGCCCCAACAGAGCCAGAACCTAAACCCAGATCCTGGGTTCCGGGGAAAGGACACCCATAAAGCTGATCTTTCTCCCTAGGTCACCACCACTGTTGCCCTCAGCCCCGTGCTCAAGGTCATGCATACCCGGCTGCAGTCGGCCTGTCTTTCCTTTACCGGTCTGAGCACCTCTGTTGATGGCTGGGACTTTCCCAGGCTGGAGTAATAGTGTGAAGGTTCTCTCTAGTACTGAATTTGGAGATTCCTCGGGTTTCTCTAGCCTATCTCTGTGCTTCACAGATAAAGGAGGGAAGGGGGAGGCGAGCCAAAGGAAGGTTCCCACTGACTCCAAACCTCTCAGCAAGCCAGCAATGAAGACAAGGGACCTGTCACTCTGGCATCTTATCTTTAATGAACTAGTCTCACAGTCCACGCTTTAGACAGCTATTGGCCCTTGGGTGCCTAGCATCCTAAGTGGGAAGCCAAAGTCCTCTAAAAATAGCCTCGGCCCACCTTATCAGAGTCTCACACCTTCTCCCTCCTCTTGGGCAGGGCTCTTTGCTGCAACTTAACTGCAGAAAGCAGGGACTAGGCGGTGTCAGCTCTCAGTAATAAAGGGGGGTTGGCCTGGAACTCAGGGCCCTGGCTCCAGTCCCAGCTCTGTTACCCACCCAGCATGACCTTGAGAAACGACCCGGTGGACAAGATGGTCTTCAGTGGAGCTGGAGTGCAGAGGGCTGAAGTTCTTCCAGAAGCCCTCTAGCTTGCAGGGAGATCTGGCACCCATCCTGTGATGAGGACCCAGGGGTCGGGGGAAAGTGACTTTCCAGGAGCTAAGTGGAAATGTGGACAATGACAGTTACTACACAGGGACAGAGTGCTTGAGAAGTGGGGGAAAGCCATCAGAATTGGAGCAGACTCAGGGATCTTAGCTGCAACATGGCAGAGCCTTTAAAAATAGGATCTGTTGGTGGCCCAACTTGTCTCGCCTCAGTTTCCCCTGTGTGCAGTAGGGCTAACAATAGTAACCACTTCATTCAGGCTGTGGAAGGGAGTGATGGCAGGCAAGCCCTGAGCTTAGAACCAGCCCTGGGATGATGTGTTTAGTGAGGCCGAGGCAGGAGCTTAAGACAAGACAGCTTCCAGGGCTTCCTCAAAGCTCAGATAGGAAGAGAGAGGTGATGGACGGTGATAGGAGCTGGGGCAGGGGAAGGCCCGTTTATGAGATGGCAAGTGTGGTAAGAGGTAGAAGAGAATCCAGGGGTGACCACAGGGTGCAGGAGAATCTGAGCGGCGTGCCCATGGCAGGATTGAGGACATGTCTCATGTCACTAGGTCTGCATGTGGCTTTCGACCCTTGGGACTTTACTGAGCAAAAAAAAGAGGGCAAAATGAAACACGTCCCTTGTGCCCTGACTGACTTCAGTATCTGTAAAGGAAAGTGGCAGCGAGCCAGGAAGGGTGAGTTGACCCTGCTGCAGGGGCCTGGTGACCCTGGCTTGCTCCTTTCGGGGATGACGTCATCTATTGATGACTTCTGCTGAGCCCAGTCATATGGCTTCTTCCGGACAGTGTTTTGATTTTTCAGTCTTACTAATGGACCAGCCCAGGCTGCCAACATTTCTAAAGAGGCCAGTTCACTTTCCGTCCGAGCCGGAACACTAGCTAGATCAATTATTTGGCTACCAGGAGTCATTATCAGTTTAAAGCCAGGGGCCTCCCTGCTCCTTGGGGTTAACGAGTTCAATCACGCAGCGCTGGAGCCATCTCCCTTGCTGTCTGTTTTGTAATGTCCTCTGGTTTATTACTGATGCTAACAGACTCCCAGTTGTGCTCAATGATAATGAAGAATGAGCTCACTGCAATCAACCTAGGACACGGTCTGGAATCTTCTGGGCTGAGGCGCTGGGTTCTTGTCTGCTAGGAAAGCAGAACAAACTCGGGCATTTATCTCGTCCCTTTCTTGTGTCCCCATGGTGATAAACTTTGGGAAAGGCTCAAGATCGCAGTGCCCAGGAAGGTAGGAAGGTAGGAAGGAGGGGGAGGAGGCAGGTCCCGCCCCTATGGCCCTTTCTCCTTATACTCCCAGGGTCCCCAGCCCTAGCTGCTTTCATTCCGGATTAGTAGAGTAGTACCACAAGGCTGTTTCTAGAGGTGTCTGTAGTGGATATTGGCAGTGGCCACCGGACATTTCCCCCTGTGCCCAGACGAGCCGAGGAAAGCAGAGGCACCTCGCAACCTCACTCCCCCTTCTTCATGGACTCATCTTCAGCCTGACCTTTCGGTGCTGTGGCCTCTAGTGGCCTCTCACCCCCCCACACACACCTCTGTACCCACCTGACAAGTTCTTGTGTCCAGTCTGGACACCCCCCCCCCCCTTAGCCTAAGGCTCCTGCATACTGGACAAAGTATGTATGTAGCTCGAAAGACCCAGCTCTGGGTTCTCCTGTCAATGCTCTCCCTGTTTTCTCATCTTGGTCATCAATGACATGGTCCACCAGGGTACCAAGCCAGAGCCTCCCTCCCCTTCACTGTCCCTTCACATGGTCACCCAGTCAGCTCTACGTTTCTCACCGCTCCTATCTGTTCTTAGGTCCACATGCGCCACTGCAGTCAAGGACTTGGGCCTCTTCACCTGAGGCTCTTGGTGGAGTCTGCTCTCCAAAGGGCTTCCCAAAGCAGAGCTATGGCCTTTTCAATGCTTTTTAGCGGGGGAGGGGCTGACTCCCCATTCCCTATTGAAGTACAGAGATTCCTTAACATTAAGCAGAATCTGAGCCCAGGGTACTCTGAAATCCTGCTAGGTCTGCCCCAGTTTCTAGGAGACTTCCCCATGGTCAGAAATATGCCAACATTGTGTGTCTCCTGCCTTTGCCCAGCTCCTCCCTCTGCTTGGAATGCTGCTGTCCCGGTACTCAACCAAAGAGTTTGAAAACATCGTTTAAAGCCCAGGCCCTTGGTTTCTCATCCATGCTCCCTTCTAACTCCCAGAGCATCCGCACAGGGTGCTCGAACTGAACCCAGTTGCTGCTGCCTTCTGGCGGGGCAGGAGGGAAGCTGTTGGAGGGCAGTGCTGGTGGCTCCTGTGTGTGCAGCATCCTCAGTGATCACAGCTCAAGATGCTTGCTGTGGTGTAGGTTCTAGGAAATGGTTGGCAGGTGAATGAATGAGTGAGTGACTGAGTCATCACAGTGACAGGCATATGATACACACCAACCGGCATTTACATGTTTGCCCATCTACCAGACCATCAGCTCCATGGGGCCAGGGACCAGACCTGCTTGGTTGCTTCCTGTTGGGTCCCAAGCTCCTGCCAGTCCCGTCACACTAAACAACCAACAAGACAGCCCATCATGTCCTTTGAAACTAAGCACAGTCCTGTGAAGGAGAAGCCTGGTTTGTTTGGGTTTTTGTAATCAGTGAGTAGACCTCAGCAGGAATTGGGGGTGTGCATTCCAGAATACTGAGGTGCTTTTCAGGGTTATAAACTTGAGGAACAAGGGTCCTCACATTCTGTGTCAATGCTTCCCTCTCTTAACTGGGCATCTCAGCCATGTGGAATCTTCCTGTACTGTAAATCCTCAGATTCTAGCTCAGTGGGTATAAAATAGGGCTTGAGAGTATGAATTTCCAGCAAGTACCTTTGCCTCTAACGTCTCTTATCACCACAATAAAGCGATCCTGACCTTCATCCTATCCATACCCACAGCAGCTTTCTCCTGCTGGACTTTAAGATGGTTTTTCTAAAATCCACAGGTGGATGCTTTTGCTCAATTCTCAATACCAAGGGCTCCTTCTAGTCAGCACCCTGCTTACAAGTGTGGTATCAACAAGTTTCTGGTCAGTGTTGGGGTGGGAGCCTGAGACAGCTGCCATGTTGCAGTCAGTACCAGACACCCAGGGGCATGCAGGTTGAAAAGGAACAGAGAGGAAAACATGAAGACAGCCTTGCCCCATGCAAGCTCAGGCAGATAACAGAACTCTGACTGGCAGGGCTGCATGTGATTGCTTGCGAACATTTGTGTGTTGCACATCAAATTCTGCTTGCTTACTTAAAAGCATTAGAGATGGCTCAAAATATTCCTAGAAGGGCAAGGAAACTCACAGAGACAGACTTCCTAAAGACAGCAGAAACCTGGAAGATTGCAATCATGACCCTCTTTGAGCGTCTGACTAATGTCGTGGATCCTTGCTGTAGAAAAATGAATCCATCCATCCATGTGGCAGCTCACATAGTATTTCAGGCAGTGCAGAGATCCCCTGAAACCCACTCAGAAACATGAGTGCCCAACACAGAAGAAGAGAGGACCATGTGAGCGTCCTGGCTGGACATGGCAACTGTTTCTCGACCCTCAACTCCTAGTTAGTGCTGGCAGCTGGGGAGACGAGGGCAGCCTCTTTGTGTCTGGCACAAGGAAGGGCATGGGTCTTTCTAGAGAGAGAAAAGCTCCATGAGCCCCAAGTCTCAGCCTGTTGTCATGACAGCACAGCAAACGAGCTTCTTATAAGAGCCACACCTCACTAGCAGTTTAAGAAGCTTCGCCCAGTGGCTAAGAACTTGAGGACTCTGGAGCCCAGCTCCTTGGCTTCACCCCCTCTGTGTCTTGGCTTCCTCCTCCATCGAGTGGGTTGTTGTCAGGATTGAATGAGTTACGTGAAGGATGCTAAGGGCTGCACCTGGGACCTGGTCCGCACTGGGGAAGCATGAGTTCTCGTGCTGAGGGACAGCAGCGGGAGCTGGGATAGTGAGCACAAGCCGATGGCTCCTGAGATTTGTGCATTGGCTCTGTGGCCTTGCTTAGCATACTGGGCTAGAGTACCCGCCCCATCTGTGCCACCTGGAACTGCAGATGGCACTTTACTTGGAAACAGGGTCTTTGCGGAGATGTTAGTTAGTTAAGGTGAGGTCATATCAGATAGGGTGATCCTGTGGCCAATGGCTGGTGTCTTTATAAGGAAAAGGAGTGCATAGGGAAGAAGCCATGTTGTAGCTGGAAACTGGGAGAAGCAGTGACAAGGGATTGCCCACAGTCACCAGGAGCGGAAAGGGAGTGGAAAGCAACCCACGCCCCTGCGCCCACCCCCAGATTCTCCCAGAAGGAACCAATCTCACTAATATCTTGATTTAGAATGTCTGTCCATTTGACCTGTGACAGAACTGGTCATTTGTCATGGTAGCTCTTAAAGGCTGATATGGTTAAGTTCAGTTCTCGGTGCCTAAGTCTCTTCACCTGTAAGATGAAGGTAATGAACGCACCTGCCTCCGCCTTAGCAATACTGCAGGCTGTAAGCCGTGTAGGGAGCTCGGTGTAGTGGGGTACCTGCTGTGCAATAAGAATGAAACCGGTCTGGTCCGGTGGGTGTGGCTGGTAGAGCACTTGCCTAGCCTGCTGAAGGCCCCAGCTTCATCCCCAACCATGGAAGGAAGAAATAAAAAAAAAAATAGTCTGTACCTGATATAGGTTGTTTTCTCAGCTACTTGAGGTGGAAAATTACAAGTTCAAGGCCTTCCTATGTGAATTCAGAGCCAATTCGGGAGATTTAGGGAAACCCTAACCCAAAATAAAGCCAAGGGTGGCTGGAAAGCTGGCTTGGCAGATAGAGTGCTAGGTGCTCCTCAGAGTGCTCAGGTTTGGTTCCCAGCACGGACGTCGGGCAGTTCACAACACCTGTGACTCCAGCTCCAGCAGATCCCCTGCCTCTCCTGGCCTCTATGGGAATACTCATGTGTGTGTGTGCGTGCGCTTGGGCATCCTCATGTGTGTGCTCACACACACACATACACAATCATGAGAAGCTACGGTCGTGAGGCAACAGCAGCCTCAATGAGGTGTCAAGAGTTTTCCATTGTGTTTTAACACAATTTATATACCCAGAGTCCTGTTCATGATCTCCTATGGGGTCTGCATGTTTGGGGCTGAGACAGCAAGACGATGTGTGCACAGATCTTTGTAAAATCCCATGAATCCATTGGCAGAGTCAGTGCCTAGTAATGGAACCGCTGAGTCAAAGAGTGTGTGTGCTTTGAGAGGCAGGAATTGCCTGGCTTTGAAGACCTGGCAGTGTCTCCCCTGTCCTATGAGGACACCCACCTCTCCTCAGGTTCTGTGTGGGTGGTGCCTGGCTTTTTAAATCTCATTGCGGGGTTCCATCATCCATCCAGATGTTGAGTAAACATCTTCTTCTTTTTATGTGAATTGCCTTTACTTCCCTAGCCCTACAGTTTTTCCTGGATTGTTCTGTTTTTGTTGTTGCTGTAAGGACTCTTCATTAAGCAAGTTAGCCTTTTATTCAAGGCACAGTAGATCTATTCCTCCCAAGTTACTTCTTGTCATTGCTCATCTGGGCTAATTTTCATAGTCTCAAAAAATATAAATGTGCTTTATAAAGCTCTGCTTTCTGTGAATACCCACATGAGGCCAGGTGGGGACAGGAAGATCCCAGGGGGCTTCTCTACGAGTTCATTTTCATCCCTTACAGCCATCAAATTCACAGGCACACCCACACAGCCTCTCCTGTAGCCCAGGCTGGCCTCGAACTTGCTATGTATCCAAGGATAACCTGGAATTATTGATCCGCTTGTCTCCTGCTCTTGAGTGCTGGGATTACAGGTGTAAATATGACATCACTCTGGGTTTATGAGCTGCTAGGATAAAACCCGAGGCTTTGTGCCTGCTAGGCAGATGACCAACTGAGCCATGTTCCCAGCTTACCTGCCCCCCCCCCCGACACCTCCCATCCCTGGCTCTCCAGTGCAGGGCTTAGTATAAGCCCTGGGAGTCTTGCCTTTGTGTGGATAGGCTGTAAATCAGTGCAGTTACTCCCACAAACCCTGACATCTTTTCCTGTTTGTGTTATAAGGTCTGGCTTCTGGAGCCCCCTGAAAAGGCACACAGAGCCCGACCAGAGACAAGGTCAGAGACAAGCTAGAACCAGGAAAGCTGTACAAAGACAAGGAAGGGGGCAGCCCCAGTGCTGCTTGAAGGCAAGGAGCTGATAGCTGGAGGAGGGGTGCCGTGGAATCCCTGGAGGATTTGTGTGTGTGTGTGTGTGTGTGTGTGTGTGTGCATGTATGTACACCTTCTGATCTGAACCACCGGCAGCTTTGGCTGCGCGGACCTTTGAGGCGCAGCGGGCTCTGGGTTGGAATTCGTAGCAGCTGCAGAAAGTGACAGGCAAACCCTGTGTTTAGTGGCATTGCGTTTTTAGAAGGTGCTTTCCCGCGTGACCAACAGAAAGAGTTCAGCCCGAAACCAGAAAAGCACACAAGCCAGTAGACACGTTTTCTAATGATAGCCGAGCCTCTTCCATCATTGCTGCAAATACATCTTTCATTAGAGAACCCGACTCCAGCAAGTCTTCAACCATATCAGCTCACAAGAGCACCAGGGACAGAGACATCAGCTCCCTCTAGAAGGCCTGGAGGCGTTGCTCTGCCCACATGCCTGTAATGACAGGCGCTCCTAACCCCCCGGGTCAGCCCCATGTCCTCCTGGGTGCCATCTATTGTTGAGGTGTTCCTTGTGTTGATCAGAGTCCATGTCTTGGTGACCTCAGTCAAACTGTGTCTTTTTCACTCTGGAAGCCATCAGGCCACACTCTGTTCTCTTCAACAGTCAGAATTCTCCAGTGCCTGAGGAATGGCATCCGAGTTGTCCTGTGGCCTTGGTCTTCCTGGTCCATTGGCTGGACCAATGAACACTTAACACCATCCCACCTTCCCTGGACTCAGTCAAAATAGAGGACTTTTAAATAAAGCATTTACTTTATTGTGTGTGTGTGTGTGTGTGTGTGTGTGTGAATGGGTACCCGAGGAGGCCAGATTAGATTATAGCAAGCACCTCAGAAAACCATATCTATTGCAGTTTGGTAGCATCTGTTGAAATTTAATGTGTACCCATTCTATACCCAACTGGCCAAAAAGTAAGTGGTTCTTTCTTCCAGCAGACATATTCAGGGCACTGTTGGTAATTCCCCCAGTAATGGAAACAGTTTAAGCATTCTTAAAGAATAAATCGATCCAGTCGGGTGGCGGTAGCACAGACTTTTAATCCTAGCACTCAGGTAGCAGAGGCAGGCAGATCTCTAAGTTCAAGGCCAGTCTGGTCTACAGAGCAAGTTCTAGGACAGTCAGGGCTACCCAAATAAACCCCATCTTGAAAAATAAAAAAAGAAAGAAAGAAATCAATCAATCTATTGTGGTGTGTTTTATGTCATAGAATACCACACAACCCTGAAAAGAACAAACTGTTAATACAGGCTATGCCACTGACGGATCTCAGAGATAGGATGCTTTGTTTGAAAGAAACCAGGTCTGGGACTGTGGAGATGGCTTGGTTGACAAAGTGCTTGCCTTACAAGCATGAGACTGTTTGATCGGCCAAGTGTGGATCTCGTGATCAGAGCTAGGAGACTGAGGCAGAGTCAACACCTGGGGCTCACTGGCCAGCCTGCCAGGCTCATTGGGCAAGTGCCAGGCCAATGAGAGATCTTGTCTCAACAAAACAGAACAAAACAGTGGTCAGTGCCTGAGGAATGATACCCGAGGTTATCCTCTGGCTCCACATATTTGCATCATGCATACCCACACATAATATGAACCTGCACACACCCGAAAGACGCCAAACCAGGAGCCTTTCCACTGTATGCTTCAATGTATATGATATTCAAAATATAGTCATAGCTAGTTTGTAGTTTTGAAGGTTAGAGCATTGCCATGTTTTAGGGAGACTAAGTAGGGCCGTGGAATAGGCCTTTAAGGTGAGTGCCAGCTGAGTGTTTACACGGTTGTGTGTATTTGGGCAGTCCCTAGATTCTACACTTAAGGTTTGTACTGTATTGCATGCAACCTCTCGGTTGCTCAGCTGTCATGATCCAGGACTGGCAGAGTTGGCTGTTGGGCCTCTCAGGAGATGAGGGAGGAGAGATAATCCAGCCATCTGAGCTGTGTCATTCAATCTAATGTCCCCAGCATGGGACAAACAGTACATGCACATTCTCACCCTGCACAGGGTCCCAGAGATGCTCAGTGCTACACGCCCAAGGCTGCCAGCTAGCCAGGACCAGGACAGGGCTAGCCCACATTCTCTTCTCTAAGGGATGACCTGAGATCACACCTCATCTGTTAAGATCTGATGGCTTAGCACATCTCCTCCAAGGGTAGTGGACAAAGAACTGTCGGGTGTGACATCACCCCAGGGACCTCTGTGTGAGTTTCACCCTCCCTTTTAGTTTTTTTTCTCTCCCACAAGGGCCCAGAATGCTGTGCATGTAATAAGTGGTCTGTCACACAGCTCACTCTGGGAATTAGGCTGCGGACCCAGAGGAGTGTAGCAGCTGGCTCAGGGGTCACACTGCACAATCGGAACCTTCGGTCAGGCCCTTGACTCCTGCTCCAGTGCTCCTTCTGCCATGGCACAATGGCCTCAATAGACCAGGCAGGTTGCAATGGGTGAGTAGTCACCAAAGAGGAAAATGACTGTCATCACAAGTGGGGGAAAAAAAAAGTTGGCCCTAGGGCCTCCAGGGTATGTGACCTGGGAAAGGGAGCAGAAGTGTATTCTATATATACATTTGCTGGTACCCAGAACCGTGTTCTGCAAATACCCTGTGTTTGGCCAAACACTCTGTAGTCACCATCCAGAGATGCTTAAGCCTTTCATCCTTGAACTTGTGAGTGCGTGCGTGAGTGTGCCCTGTGTGTGTCCACATGCATATGGAGGCTAAAGGTCAACCTCAGGTGTTGTTCCTCAGGACCCCTCTACCTTGATTTTGAAGCAGGGTCTCTCCCTGGAACATGGGACTTGCCCATTGTCTTAGGTTGGCTGTCTGACCAATAGCCCCAGGGATCCGCCTGTCTTCATGTCCCCAACCTAGGGGCAGCCAGTTACACTGCCAAACCTGGATTTTTACATACGTGTTGGACATCAGGCTCAGATCTTCATGCTTGCATGATAGGCCTCTTACTGGATTGGGCACATCTCCCACCCCCTGCTTATATTTTTACATTCAGTCGGAACCTCAGCTCACATGGACCCTTCTTCATCTCTGCTTCCTGGGGGAGATTCTTGGAATCCAACTGCCCTGTCCCTGAATTGCACCCCCAGGCCCTCTCCTTCCTGACCAGATACCACCTGGAACCCCTGCCCACCCACCCCAGTGCAGTCACCTGGGAATACTGAAGGTAAAAACATCGACTTCACCACAGTTAGCCCCCAGCCTCTTGGCCCAGCCAAGACATAAAATACACATAGGGAATGGAAATCTGTGGGTCCAGACAGTGGGAACTTAGATGAGGGTACGGGGGCGGGGGAGGGGGGAATCTGTTGCACCGTGGTCAAGGGGATCGGCTTCCTACCCTGCCCCACTACAACACAGTGCATCCATCCTATGTGTGATAGGAGTGGGGGCTTGAGGCCAGCAGCCTTGTCACAGATGCTCTGAGCTGAAGAATAAGAGTGCCTGTGCTGATGGTGACGTTACATAGTAAGAGAGACTATGGCAGAGCAGGAGAGACAATGAAAGGCCTCGTCTTATTGATACCTTTCCCCTACCTTTAAAAAAGGATTTATTTTATTTTTAATTTTCTCTGTGTCTCTGTCTTTGTTTCCTCTGTCTCCCCACCCCACCATGTGTGTGTGTGTGTGTGTGTGTGTGTGTGTGTGTGTGTGGTGGGTATGTACACATGTGTGCAGGTGCCCACAAAGGCCAGAAGTAGATATTGGATCCCCTGGATCTGGAGTTACAGGTGGCTGTGAACCAGCCAATGGGGTTTCTTGAAACAGAACTTGGGTCCTATGCAAGAGCAGTGTGTACTCATAACTGCTGAGCCATCTCTCCAGCCTGCTGTCCTGCCTTTCAAACGGTCCTATGGTTCTATCACACAATGAACCCATTAAATTCTATATGCAGTTAATTGTCTTTGACGTTGTTCTACTGCTGTGAAGAGACACCAAGACCATGGCAACTTTCATAAAAGAAAGCATTTCATGGGGGGCTGGCTTACATTTTCAGATTGGTCCATCATCATCATCATGGCAGGGGATATGATGGTAAGCGTGGCACTGGAATAGTAGCTGAGAGCTGTACTGGAGTCCACCAAAACCTCAAGCTCCACCCCCCAGTGACACACTTCCTCCAATCAGGCCACACCTATTGATCCTTGCCATTCTTTCCAACAGTTCCATTCCCTGGTAACTAAGCATTCAGTTGTGCGAGCCTGCGGGGGACACTCTTACTCAAACCAGTACAGCTGTTGTCTTAGTCACCTGTCCCACTGCCGTGGCAAAATGCCGGTCCAGGCTTAGGGTTTGCTGGTGCCCTAAGGTCCATCGTGACATGACAGGGAAGGTGTGGCAGCAGGAGAGCGAGGCATAGTCTGGGAGCCCAGAGCGATGGACGCTAGTGCTCAGCTCACTTTC
Source organism: Microtus oregoni (assembly GCF_018167655.1). NCBI lineage: Eukaryota > Metazoa > Chordata > Mammalia > Rodentia > Cricetidae > Microtus > Microtus oregoni. The sequence continues at coordinate 2,846,377 of NW_024543076.1, read as the reverse complement.
TCCTTTTCAGACAGTCCAGGACCAACACTGAGGGTAGCCATTCCAGCCTCAATTCATCCATCTAGAAAGTACCTCACAGGCATGCCCAGAGGTTTCCGTAGCTGATTCTAGATCCTGCCAAGGTGACAGTAATGACTAACCGTCACTCCAGTCCTGCCTAGGAGGCTCCTGTTGGATGGCAGGTGGTACTGGGCCATCTTATTTGGGGGGGGGCGCTCCTGGGAAGTGTGAGGAGGCCAGGGATTTGGATCCTGATTACTCTGAGAACTCCCCGATTCCTGCTTCCTCCTCTTTTCTCCCTGGACCAGGTCACAAGTGACGACACCACCGGGAATGGAAACTCACCCCTCCTTGAAAGTGGTTGTTTAGATGCTACAAAGGTCTCCATACAGTGGGGAAGTGGCTCTTGTCACAATACTCCTCTCATTTTGTGACCTTGAACTTGCCCCCAGACATGAAGTTCAGCACCCCCAAACATTCATCCTCTTGTCTCCACCTTCCATACCCAGCTGAGTGCTGGTTGACTTTTCTCCCCTAGCTGGCTGCTGTTCGGAGGTGGGACTCACTTGTACCCTGGTGTCCTCAGGCACCTTCCCAGCTTCTCATCCCACTTCAAGCCTTCCTCCTCTAGCCGTACTGACCTAGCTGTGCTTCTGGGGGGCTGTGTCCCTCGCTGACCACCCACCTGCAGCTACTGTCTTCTTCTTCCTCTGAGCCAGGCTGGGACTTGATCACTGAAACGAAATGCCAGATATGACTGCTCTCCCCTGTGGGCCTGCCTGGGGTGCAGGGGAAGCGCCGATAACATAACCAACCTCCCCAGGTTGTGTGGGTGTGGGAGTGGGGGATCAAAGGGCCTGGAGCAGCTGAGGGAAACCCTGCACTGAGGGCTTCCTAAGACCTGGAGGGCAGGGACGGGAAGGGACAATCCAGGCTGCAGAAAAATGAGAGCCGATCCGGGACTGAAATATCCGGGGTAAGATGGTCAGTACAGCTAGAAGAGGAAGGCTTGAAGTGGGATTAGAAGCTGGGGAGGTGCCAAGGACATTAGTGTACAAGTGAGTCCCACCTCGGGACAGCAGCCAGCTAGGGGAGAAAGTCAACCAGCACTCAGATGGTTGTCAGGACACCAGGTCTTGACACTAGGTGGGGAGTTTTGTTCTTTCTCAAAAGGGGAGCTATTAGGGGCAATTGGAAGCTCATGGGCTGCAGGAGAATGGTTTTCACAAGCATTTGGGTGTAATCTGAAGAAGGAGAGCTGAGACAGAGGGATGGGCCAGGCTGTTGGGATAACACAGATACTAAAGGGTAAAGGCCCTGGGAAGAGAAAAGAGGACAGATACATGGATGGTGGGAGACTCAGGATTCCAGTCACACACAGACAGCAGTGTCTGGTTCTACCTTGTGAGCCACAAAGTGGAGCCTAACTTAAGCCAGGCAGGGCCCTGAGAACATGACTGGCAGGACCTGGGCACAGGGATAAGGGGGGGGGGCTGGTGTTCAATGTTGCCAAGTTTTGGCTGAGACAGATGAAGGAATTCCAGAGATGGGTGGTGGTGACAGCTACAAGAGAAGGTACTGAATCGTCCGAGTGCCGTAAAACTGGACGCTTCAAAATGGTGAATGGCTGGGCTGTGGCTCATTAGGAAAGGGTGCACCTGGCTGCACGGAGCCCTAGGTTCCGTCCCCAGCATCCTCCAAAAACAGTAAAAATGTCATGTGATGTATATTTATCACAGGGAAAAAGAAAATCTAGCAATAAAAAGAGAAGAGTGTCAGGCGTGGGGTTGACAGAGCTGGAGGGGCAGAAACAGTGGCTGGGCTGACCCAGGTGCTTGGTCCCTGGAGGCTGACAGACTCCACAGGAGCTCCTGGCCCTTCCCCTTCTCCTCTTCCTCCTCCTCTATCCTAAGCTACACCATAGGCCCTTGCCCATTTAGTCCCGAACTCTGGGCTCAGTTGGGAGTGGAGAAGGATCAGGTTCTTCCTGAAGGAGGGCATAGGAGAGACAGCTCTCCGGGAGGTACAAGGGACGCTGTACACGAGATGCTCTTGTGGCCCTAAAGCTAGAGAAGAGGGAGATTCAGGAGAAGAGGACAAACCATGTACTCTGGGATGCAGGATTTCATCATGAAGAGCCATGGCATAGAATCCTACAGCTGACATGTCTTCTGAAAGAGAAACTTAGTCAAAGACTAAGGATGACATGCCAACTCATCTGCAAGATGTTCCCTGGCTCAAATAAGGTGGCATAAATGGAGCGTATTCCTTCAAAATCATGGCTCAGTCCTCCCTGAACTGGGAGAGATCGTCATACATCAAGATGGCGTCACCTTGTGCCTCCTCCTCAAGTGCCCCCCCCCCCCATAGCAGACACTGGAGAACCCACTGCCGGAATGGTCCACCCCTCCCTAATGACAGGGCAAAGAAGCATTGCATGCCTCTGGAGCCACTCTGCCAGGGGCTTTCGGTTTCTGTGGCCTTGGCCTCGATGATAGATAGCCTTTGCCTTGACCTGCTAATTTTTACTGTGCAACCTGGAGGGTTTTATTCCCCATGCCCCGGCTTGTAAATTCATTGTTTTATGTTTCCCGGCTGCTTGAGGTTTGTGCAGTGAAGAACCTGGTGGCTGACTAGGTCTGCCCAAAGTGTAATCGACACACTGGATTGCAAAGGTTTGGGTATGAGAGGGTATTTTCAAATTTCTTCAGCTCCTCTTTTCTTCTTCATACTGACACTTAAGGCAGGACCCAGTTTTAAGGCAAATCAAAACAACAGAGCTGTTCTGCTTCCGGAGGGCCATGTTGAGAGCTACTGCTGAGGCAGAATCACCCTGTGAGCCAACCAGATGAGTGGGGCTTGAGGCTGACAAAGAATTCTCTGTTCTTCTTGGCTTATTTAACACAATGCCTCCTTACCTCTGTAATCTTCACAAGACACTTGACATTCAAAAGGGCTTTAAAAACCCTATGAAGTAGAGATTTTGAATTCAGTAATGACTTAGGGTGGAGACGTAGTATAACTTCCCTGGATGCAACAAGAAGAACCCTGAAATTGGATGATGGCGTCTCCTCCAGTGGCTTCCTGGGGCCTGATACTCTTCTTCAGCAGGTCCCAGAGTTGCCACCTACCTCTCTCATCTGGCTTCTTCCCCAACAACTTCTGCCCAAGCTGTCTTCCGCGTGGATGCCTCTGTCCATGTTCGCGGGTTCTAGCTCACCCATTCTCTAGGAACCACGTGTGTGTGATTCTTCTCCTAAAATCTTACTGAAAAGCCCCCAGAAAATGAGTCAACTAGCAAAAACTAACAAGCGTGGGACACTCCCAGGTTTCAGCACTGTCTGGATGCTCTCAGGTTGTTCCGATGACGTCTGTCCCTATGACGTCTCTTCTTGTGTGATGGCTCCCCAGTATGACCTGGAAGTGACTCTAAGATAGTGTTTTCCAAAGTTTGTTTCACGAGATTCTGATTTGTGGAGAAGTGTCTTAGAGACCTCATGTCATGACAAGGAATTGGGAATTCTACTGCACGTTATTGCTGGACACATCTCTTGTGTAGCTAGCTGTATATTCAAAGTTTTGAGAAGTCCTGTTGTCCACGTCTTGTGGGACTTGGTACATTCTAAAGCCTTTGAGGACTGCCTGACCCTCACTTTTTATTGCTAAGACAAAACACCTGAGACTGGGTACTTTTAAAGATAAAGAACTTTATTTAGTGCACAGTTTTGAAGGTGAAAATCCAGAGTCAGGCAGCCCCATCCGTTCCCCTGCAGTGAGAGTCCTCTAGGCCACATCATAACATGGCCGCAGAAACATGGTGGGCAGGAATGGCGGAAGCGGAAATCACATGGCACGACTGTGGTCCAGAAAGCAAGGGGACGGGGGTCCTGGCTGCCTCTTTTGTCAACTTGACACAAGATAGAGTCATCTGGGAAGAGGAACCTCAACTGAGAAAATGCCTTCAATAGATTGGGCGGTGGGCAAGCCTGTGGGACATTGTCTTGATGAATGATTGATTGATATGGGAGGGACCAGCCCACCTGTGGGCAGGTGGTCCTAGGAGATATATAGATATCTGCATCAACAAGTTGTGGAGAGTAACAAAGTAAGCAGCGCTCTTTCATGGCCTCTGCTTCAGTTCCTGCCTCCAGCTTCCTGCCCTGACTCCCCTCAGGAGGGAGAGGGACCCAAGAGTTGTGAGGTGAAATAAACCCTTTCCTCCCCAAGTTGCTTTTGGTCAGTGTTTTATCACAGCAATGGGCATCTTAAGGCCAAGGGCTTATTTAAATAATCTTATTCTTATTCTTTTATCACAACTCTTCTGGTAGTAAATAACTCACCCCACAAGACCAGAATTGGTCCCTCCAGGAGGCGACACTGGCAATTCCCTAACCACTTCCAACTAAGCCTCGCCTTTTCCTAACTATATATGGTATTTTTATTGGATCTTTGAGAATTTCGTGCAGTCTATTTTGATATCATCTCTCTACTCCTCCCAGATCTATCCCCACCTCCCTACCTGCCCCCAACATCATGGCATCGTTTTTTGAATGACCCATTGAGTCCAATGTGTGCTGTCCATGTACCCCTGGGTGTGGGGCCGTCCACTGGAACGAGGTAACCTGCCAGTGGGCCCTATCTCTTAAGGCCTCCAGTACCAGGCTGTTGCGCAAGGGCGTTCAGCAGTCGCATCTGTAGCGGGTCACCCAAAAGCAAATGGAAATGAATGGGGGGGGGGTTGCATTTATGATCTGAACTTTACATTCTTGGGATCTGGTCAAAGGAAGACTTCAGCCAAAGCTGAGGCTTTCTCAGAGAACAGGACAGTGCGTGGTTCAGTTTGGGAAGCTTGTCCTTCCTATGATTTGCATTAAATATGCCCCTGCTCTCCAAAGTGGATGCTTCTTCTGGTGGCTAGTGGACTCCTTGATTGTCCTTAATTAGCAAATCACAGGATTTAAGTGGATTGATTGTCTTGTCTCAGTCTTCTCTCTGGGATAGGAGACGGGGGGGGGGGGGGGGGGGCAGACCCACAGCCAGAAATCTGCAGCAGCTTGCATTCTCCAAGAGGAGAAAAGTCCAAAGCCTCCTCCGTGATACCAAAGACAAGTAGAAAAGCAGGCTGGGATGGTGTTAGTGAGAAGCTTCCTGCTATAAGCTGGGCCATGAGGGTAAGGAACAAGGGCCTCATGGGAGAAATGGATTAAAGAGGCATGAACCCGGTACTGGAGCCACAGTGAGGTCAGGTTCATGAGAAATTGCCAGGACTTCTTAGGGAGGTGACAGATAGGCCAGCCTTGTCATGTTATTATTTTAGTCAGGCTAAGGGAGAGAAGGGCTCATGGCCTTGCTGCCCCCCTCAGACTAGAGGGAGGCTTATGCAGTGTGGCAGAGGAACACCCACAGCTGTCAGGGACCCTGAGCAAGGCCATCTTTCAATTTCTTCATTGATAAAATATCTCACTTAGAGCCCCAGCTAGAATGAGTTCACAGGTGTGAATGGTCATGTTATGGGTGTTGGGTGGCATCCAACGGGAGAAAGCAGCCTGGGTGGCAGGCACAGACTCGGTTCCCCTGGATAAGTCACTTCTTCCCGGGGAATATAATGAGGGATCCAGTCCGTGGTTCTCTTGACCATGATATCCATGAAAAAGCTTCCACCACAGAAATGCTAGAGGGCCCGAAGACCTGAGTTCAAATTGTTGACCTACCCCTTCTAGGTGGTGTGGGTTAGGTGAGTCACTGAACCTCCCTCAGCCCAGTGTCCTCTAGGAAAGGAGATATCACTAAATACTCACGTGCGTGTCAAACTGGAGAACCTGTGTGGTGCTTAATGGGTGGCTGTGTGTTTGATATCAAAACCTAAGTTACAATAGGGATTGACGAAAATGTGGTAGGTGGGGTGCCTGGACGCTGTGGGTGCTCATTTAACCCTCCTCCTTTAAAAAACTAATCTGACAGTTGCTGGCCCTTCCCACTGGGACACTGAGAAGATTGTCTGGAGAATAACGGAACTCCTTAAGAATAAATTTGCCGTCAAGTGCTCGCACCGTTGATAGTCACCCATTTGCTTCCAGTGACTGGCACCAACTAAAATGTATTCCATTGCGCTGGGCAGACGTTCAGAGGGTGGAGCACTCACCACACAAGCAGGAGCACCTGAGTGAAAATCCTTGGGACCCTCGTAGAGCTGAGCATGGCAGAGGCAGGAGAAACCCTGAAACCTGCAGGCTGCTAACCTGGTGTTCACAGGTGGGGGGAAGCAGGACTGGCACCTGGGGTCATCCTCTGTCACATGCGCACACGCACACACACAGATGCAGTTATACATGTCACACACACATATCAAAGAAATAAAATACAAATCATTAAACCACACACCTTCAGGGCTTGCCCTTTGCTGGGAAGTGGAGAGAGGAGGAATCCAAATTAGCCACTCTTAAGCACATCCCACCTGCTGCTGGAGGGAAACTCTGACAAGGGGCTATCTCAAGGGCTTTTCCTCTTCCTGTCAGGTCACCAGTTAGCCCAGAAGTTCGGAAGACAAGGACACACCCTTCCACAATGTCCTACAGACGCGAGCTGGAGAAATACCGTGACTTGGATGAAGATGAAATCTTGGGGGCCCTCACAGAGGAGGAGCTCAGGACTCTGGAGAATGAGCTGGATGAGCTAGACCCTGATGTGAGTAGCAGAAGAGGGGACACTGGTCTTGGGGGGGGGATGGTCAGTGCCCCGGGAACTTGGTGAAGGGGCAGTGTGATAGCCGCTTGAGGGAGGGGCGGGTGGGCCATTCTCAAAGCCACCAGTGTCTTTCTCCTTATATGACAGTGTGTTGCCTTGGCAGGGTTATTTTTAAAATGTTGTATTGACTCATGATTCTCCAGAAAAACAGAACCAGTAAGGCGTGTGTGTGTGTGCGCGAGTAAATGTATATCCTACTGAGAGATTTATAAGCAATTGGTTCATACAGTTTTGGAGACTGACAAGCCCTGAGATGGGCACTTAGCAAGCTGGAGTCCAGGAGGGCCGATGATGCCAGTCTGACCTAAATGCTCATAGGCTGAAGACCTAGGCAAGCTGATGTTTTTGGCCCAAAACAAGAAACTGTGGCCCAGCTGAGGTCGTTAGGTAGGAGGCAATCCTCCTTCCTAGGGGAGGGTCAGCTCCTCAGGTCTATTTAGGCCTGTGACAGATGGTATGGACCCTCCCACGTCACAGAGGCCATCTGCCTGACTCAGTCTATAGACACAAATGTTCATCTCCCCCAGAAACACCCTCCCAGATACAATTAGAATAACATCCAACCAGACGCCTGGCAACCCACAGCTCAGGCAAGGTGACTCATAGAATTGCCCATGACAAGCCCACCTCTTTGTTAACTTGGCCCCTATATGTGTTTCTTCACACCAGAGCAATTATTAGCAAATGAAGACAACAGCATGTCATAACTGTGCCCAACATGATACTCTGTATGACAGAAAAATCCCTCCTCTTCAGGAGGGAAGGCTAAAAATCTCCGGGGATGTTTACTTAAACACCGTGATGGAAAATTAATATTTAAATAGTACCATAACGTGTGAATACAGTGTGTGCTACATGAAAAGACTGAAGGTGAGAGGTCAAGGAGCTTTGCTGTGCTCATACATGTTCGGGGAGGAAGAGGAGGGGATGGATACTTATGGCAGCGGCAGCTCCAGCTCCTCTAAGCAGTCAGCCGGAGGCAGCCAGCATCTCTAACAATCTTCTTCCTTCACCCATCCAGCACAGCCTCTGCCCTCAGCAAGCACCTCCGCTGGCTGTGGTTCGTGACCTGATGGGGTGACCCTGAGCCTCATGCCTGAATGGTTTGTGTTAACAGTTCTTCTCAGGTTAGGCTGTTGGTGCCTTCCACCAGCCTTCACCATGGCAGCCCCAGGAGCTACCCCAAGGGTTCCCCGCCCCCCACCTTCAGGACCTCTGCTGCAGAGCAGGTGGTAGTCAGTTTCAGCCCCCCCCCCCCCCCCCCCGCTCACCTGTTAATTCTGAAGCATAAGGAAAGTCAGAGGCCAGGTGGCAGTGTTAACCTCCTGCTCAGTGGAATCATTGTGCGTCCTGTGACAGAAACCTTTGCTCCTTCGGAAGAGACGCAAAATGGTTGCTAATGGTTCGCTAAGGGTGACATTGTGGGCCACCGCTCCAGTGCCCCACCTTGAATCCTGGACCTGTGGGTCTAGGCTCTGAGGGAAACAGCACCACATGAGGTCCCTGATTCAGAGAACATGTAGACTCCTAGGGAGCCTTGCCCCAGCACTGCAAGGCCCCACCTCCTGGCTAGCACTGCAATGTTCATCCCCTGGCTAACACTGCAAGGTTCACCTCCCGGCTAACACTGCAAAGCCCCGCCTCCTGGTTTAGCCCTGCAGCAGTTCTCAGAGGGCTGTTGTGTTGCTATTACCACCACCCCACCCCAGAACAGGTTGGAATAAATTGCGCAATAGAGAACACCAAGGCCCCTCTCGTGTGTTTTAGGTTTCATGAGCAAATTTCGCTGTTGACATATTTAGGAATGCTCAGGAGGTTTCCTGTGTAGTCGGGACGCCTCAGTGATGCCTTGTTTGGCAAGCCCCACTGGAGACCTTCCCACCAGCCTCCTGGACAGGTCTCCAGCCTGTAACTATATGCCAGGTCTCAGCACAAACAGAAGCAGATATGAATGGCATTAAAGATGGAACCTGCATGCCCCTTTTAAAGCCAGGCATTGCTCAGCTATGACCTAGCAGTGGCCCATAAAGCAAACATCACTTTTGTAGAGTTTCACAGGCCATCACTGCTGAGGTACAGCAAGTAAGGCTCAGCAGGGACCACACAAGGCCAGATTATAGATGCCCCGCCTCCCACCCAGGGCCCTGTCTTTGATACATGTGATCTTGGGCTGGCTGTGGTCTGTCCTTCTCCAGGCCTTGTGTACCACCAGGGGAACGATGAAGTTGGTTGGACCTTTCAGGGCTCAGTTTCAGGCACCGTTTTCATCTACAGACTATACTTCTTCCTGGATAGCCTAGACTGCTTGTTTAAGTGCTGGTCCCCAGTCCCCTGAAAGACATCCATCTAACTAGTATACCTCCATTTTGCTGTTTGCAATGCTTCCAATCGTTCATTTTCTTCCTTAGTGGGGCTGTTCAAGGTGGCTAGCAAGAGGCCTTGGTGGTCTTAGGGCTTTCCTCCCCTGCTGTCTCCATTCAGAGGAAACAGCAATGGAAGCAAAGCAAAGGAAAGCCTGAGTTTCTGTTCCAACTATTCTAGCTCGCTGTTCCATAGAACCACAAGAGGGCATCTCTTTTAAGAGTGAGAATACAAGCCATGTGACTGCCCACAGTTGTCTTGGTGCTGGGTGCCATCACTGGAGCCTGGCACAGATGCTGCCTCTGGTTGGCCCAAGGTGTGCCAGGTGGGCAGAATGAATTACACCCTAGGAACAGATGGAGCTCAGAGTGAGGATCGCTTCCTCCTGGTGGGAGCTTCCACAGAGAAGTTGAGGTTGGAACCTCGCCCTAGGTTTTTGAAGTCAAGAATAAAAACAAAGAATTCCAGTTGAGTGTGGTTCCCTGTGTCAGGGTTTGCTGGGAGGAAGAGTCTCAGTGTGGTTTCTGTGGAAAGTCATATATGACTAGAAAAAGGGAGTGCATAACGGAGGTGGCAAGGTGACCTGGGGAGCCTCTCAAAGGGAGGCGATTCCATGTGGTTTAGTGGTTTGGGTGCTAACCTGGGAAGTGTTAGGCCAGATGGGAGGTGAAAGGGGTTCGTGTGGGAGCCTTGCATCCTGGGAGCTCCTGTGGGCATAGGCTTTTCCTGAAGATAAGGACGCTTCCCGCCCCACAGATGTACCCTGTAGGGAGTGGAATCTGTACCATTTCCCGGGAGCAGTGTAACCACCCACCGCACTCCAGACACCTGCCTGCCTACCGTGTCTGGCCCTTTGCTCGTTGGCATGATCCTGAGCTGCAGTGTGGGGATGAGGTCAGCTGAGGCTGTGGCTGCAAATAGGGCAGGTGATGACAGGGGTCAGAACCCAGTGTCAGCCCCAGGAGGGCGGAGCCTCTCTGAACCAAGATTTTTAGTTTCCAAGGACTGTGGTGAGGCGCTAGCTTGGACCCCCGCTTCACCCCTAAACTAACAAAGAACTCCCACAGAGAGTCCCCTACTCAAATAGCAGGTGGTGTGGCCTCTGTACCAGGCAGCCCGCTCAACCTGGAAGGTGGCAGAAAAGAGGCTACTCGGTGGGTACCACAGGAGGGAGGGGGAGGGAACGGGAGGTTCAGACTGCTGCCCAGCTTACCGGGTCAGGGAACAGGGTGCCAGGAGTCAGATTGCAGTCTGGAGAGAGGCATGGGTCCTGGAGCAGGCACCAGAGACCTGCCATTCTCAGCCACTGCGGTTTCAAAAGTGACTTTTTTTCAAAGGCTCCTTTCTCTCTCTCTCAGTTCAGGGAGAAGAAAAGAGAAACCAAAGAGGAGGGGTGATGGTGTGGTAGAATTAGTGTCCCAGCCGTACAATGAACCCCTTCACTGGGATGGGCTCCCCTGCCTGAGTTACCAGACAGTGAATTCTGAAAGGCAAATGGGACTCCCTCCATCCCAGAACAAAACATTCCAGCTCCAGTTTCACTGGGCCCGGGCCCAGTTCTGTAATCAGGACTCAGGGAGAGGCTGAAGGTATGCAGGCCTGGAGGAGGGGCGCTCAGCAGGTGCCCAGTCCCCCTTTCCAGAGCAGAATCAGAGTCCAGAGAGGGAAAGGAGCCTGCCCCTAGAGCAGATGCCCATCAGAAGCAGAGCCGCTCCTGAGGCCTCAGTGTCTAGGCACTGCGCCTGGGCAGATCCACACTCCCGCGTTTATTTATGTGTGATGGTATGGTGTGGCACTTAGTTCGTGCACACGCTGCTCTAAGGCCTTGGAAGACATAGCTTGCTTAGCTTCGCCATGATCCTGGGAGGCAGGTGCCCTTGTCATCCCAGTTCTGAGAGGCAGGGCAACTTGTCCAATGTCTCACAAGTAGGCAGGGGCAGAGCCCAAACGTGGCCCTAGAGCTCACACCCTAGCCACGTTTCTAAGGCCTCATGGGACGTTGGAGGAAGAGAGTTGGGGCCACAGTTGTACCATGGCTTTGTGGTTCCAGGAGCAGCACACGTAAATCATCCCCTTTCTTTCTGGTAGATCATGGAAACACAGATAGTGGTGTCTGGCCTGCTCTGTCCCGGGCTCAGGCCTGGGTCTTTTCCTGTTTGGATCTCCGTTCCCTTCTCAGTGAAGTAGACCCAGTTGGTCCAGATGGCTTGAAAGCACCTGGGACTCTATCCACTTGTGATTTTTCTGAGCCCCTCCTGTTGGTGCCTGATGACAACAAACGCTTCAGAGAGTGGTGTGTGGGGTTATGCAACTGTTAAGCCCTGGTGTCATGTGACAGAGTGGAGTAGAACACTTGAAAAGCAGCGTTGCCACAGAGGATTCCAAACTTGTGCACATTAGAAGAAAAAAAAAAGAGGCTCGAAACTTAGTGTCTCTCACTCTGGAAAAACTCGAGCTTATCATGAGATTGCTGCCCTTGGACTCCCTTGGGAAAGGAATGCCTCATGCGCTAAAAGTGTCTGCTGTTGACTGATTCCCCAGCCCTGCCCTTTCTCTCTGTGCACTGAAGTGGGTGCTGCGCTGCAGCCCAGCCAGCTCCTCGCTCCCTTCGCCTTTGTGCTGGGCAGTGGGAGAAATGAGCATGGGAAGGGCGAGTCATGCCAGTGACGGGTGCCAGCAGCAATAGGTGCGTTCTTGCACCAGTCCCAGACCTTTGCAGTTGATGGGTCAGATGGTGCATGGACCATGGGGAAACTAGCCACGCAGTGGTGGCACACACCTTAATCCCACCGCTTGGGAGGCAGAAGCAGGTGGATCTCTGTGAGTTCGAGGCCAGCATGGTATACAGAGTGAGTACCAGGACAGCTAGGACTGTTTCACAGAAATGCCCTGTCTCAAACAAACGAACAAAAACCCAAACCAAAAAGATGGGGAAACTGAGGCTCAGAGGAATGAGGGTTAGGTCACCATAGCTCAGTGCCTCCTAAGCACGAGAACTTGATTTTAATCCACAGATCCCAAATAGAAATGCCAGGAGGAGAGGCTCTCCCCTAAATTCCTAGTGCTTAGAGTGAGGAAGAGGAAGACAGATGGATTCCTGGAACTTATTGGCCAGTCAGTCTAACCAGTCAGTGAGCCCCGCGTTTAGTAAGAGACCCTGTATCCATAAATACTTTAGCTTCTACATATACAGGAACAGGCAGGAAAGGGTACCAGCATAGGCATATTCAATCACACACACACACACACACACATACACACACAAACACACACAGTTAAAATAAATAAAGAAAAAATTAGGAGGCTGCCAACAAATAATTTATTAATATTGCTTGCTAATGAGATGTTGAGGGGAAATTGCCTATTTTTAAGAGGTTATTTACAGGAGAGAAGGTGGATTAATCCCAACCTTATAAAGGAATTGGAGTCTCAGCGTTGATTTTTAAGTAGCTGTTGGGACCTGGTGACACAGTATCACCACAGAAACACTAGTGGAAACAGCCTGCCTGCGAGGCCTGCCGTAATGTGATTCTGTGTAGACAGGCTTTTGTGTTCCAGTGGTTCTGCATTCCATGGCATTTGTCATAAGTCTCCACAAAGATCCTGTGGTTGAGCCCCGTGGTGGCAGGAGTCAGTGCCATTCTATGACTGGGGCTAGGGTAATGTGGGGAACCATAGTGCTATTACATGGTGGACTGTAATCAGCAGATACTTTCTGAGCTTATGTGTCAAAGGTTCTGAAAACAAGGGGTATATATGCATACATATATGCATGTACAGGCACACACACACAAATACATGCATTCTCACATACATCATGCACACACATGTGCACATATGCACACAGAGACATGCATGTATAAACATGCACGTACATGCACATACACACAAACACATACACTGCAATATGCATACAAAATACAGGAGAAAGACCTTGACTGTGGCATCCTCCTGGGCACATGCTGTTTGGTTAGTACTGTCTTTGACCAAGTCATTATACCAGTTCCATGGGTCTCCTGACCATGGTAATGATGAAAATCAACAATGGTGAGACTGTGAACCCGAGAGAGGGGAAAAGCTTCCCAAAGATCATACCCCTAGGTCAGCAGCAGGGTCATGGGGAGGACCTGGGCCTCTGAGTCTGACCCTACAGAATGGCACATCCTCTCATGCCCCAGATCAGGCTGGCTTGACCATCCCAGAAGCAGCCAAGTTTGGTCCACGGGACTGTGATGCTCCCTTGTAATACAAACCGGCAGAATTGCAAGCCCAAGACAGAAGTAAACAGTTGGAATGGAAAGAAATAAATCTCTCCTCTAAAAATAGGCTCTCATCCTTAGAAACACTGCCCAGCAGTGTGTGCAGAGCTGGGGAGGGGCCTGGCCAGCGAGGATGCGAGTCAGAGCAGGCCGCAGTGTCCCCACCCCACCCTGTCTCCTGACACCTCTTCCTCACCCCTCTCCACTCCTCATGCTTCTCAGTGTCCCACCCCCCCTTTACAGCCACTAGAACCAGAGTCCTTTACACGTTAGGTGGAAAATCCTCCCATTCTGTAGACGACAACCCCCCTTGACACCTGGAGCCTCGCTGCACCCAGCATGGCACCTCCTCCACAGGCGTTTTCTGTTTTCTCTTTCTACATATTTAATAACAGAAGGAGAATGAACCACAATACCCACATCCCCACTGTCCACATTGAACAGATCCTAAAACCTTACCGTCTTGGACTCATACCCTCCTTAAGAAGGAAAGATAACTCTGTGACGAAAGCCTGAAGGCAACCTCTCACCTTAGCCTGTCGTCCACCTCTCTCCCCAGCCCTCTGAGCACTTCTGCCCCTCAGGCAGCAAACCAGATACCCACAGCATCAGGTGGGGGGTGAAGAGGAAAGAAAGAAGTCAGTGGCCTCTACGGCTCATCTTTCATTTTTCCCATCTTTGAAAAGACTTGTATACAATGAAATCCACAGTGTATAAAGAGATTCACTGTACAGAAAGAGAAATGTCACTTGCCATAAACTTTGAGGAAGAAAAACAACATCCAAAACAATTAGACAGAGTAACTGTGACTCCTACATCAGAAACAACAGGGAATGGTAGGGACTAAGGTAGGTAAGTGGGAGTTTGTCTAAAGGACACCTGATTTGGGCTCTGCTGATTGGTGCCTGCATGAGCATACAGGTTCAGTATTGTTGTGCAGATAAAATTTTTGAAAGGTGCAGGAAATCTGGTGTTTCACGTGCAAGCTCCTGGTTTTGAAGCATTTTATTGATACACTCAAGACCAAACCAAAAACATCCAAACTTTCTGTATTTCTTTGGACCATAGGTATCTCCATTTGTAGGCCTGTCTTCTACTCTATATGACAGGGTTTTGGTTTTATTTTTTTGTTTAGCATATATATGTACAAACATACACACATGTATGTATATGTATGTACAATTATATCAAAATGATCTTGGCTGCTAGAAAGATGGCACTGCAGATAAAGTGCTTCCTGTGCAAGCATGGGACCTGAGTTCAGATCCCCAGCACCCACAGGTCTGACCATGGATGATTGTAATACTGGTACTGGGGAGTGGGGAGCAGATAGAGGTGGATCCTCAGGCTTGCTGGCAGCTAATCTAGCTGACTAAATGAACTCTAAGTTCCATGAGAAGCCCTGTCTTGCTGTGGAATAATGCTCTTATACCCTGCAAAAATTTGTCACTTGTACTGGTTTAATGAAATGCTGATTGGCCAGTAGCCAGGCAGGAAATATAGGAAGTATAGGCAACCAGACTAGGAGAATTCTGAGAAGAAGAAAGGCTCAGTCTGCAGTCACCACCCAGATGCAGAGGAAGCAAGATGAGAGTGCCTCACTGGGTAAGGTACCAAGCCCTGTGGCTAAACATAGATGAGAATTATGGGTTAATTTAAGTTATAAGAGCTAGTTAATAATAAGCCTGAGCTAATAGGTCAAACAGTTTAAAATTAATATAATCCTCTGTTTGTTTCTTTGGGATTGAAAAGCTGTGGGACTGGGCAGGACAGAAATTTCTGTCCATGCTGTCTTGAAAAACACAGTGAAGTGACTGAGGAAGACATAGCAGCATCAGCCTCTGGCCTCTTACACGCATGCACACAATTCATACACCAGCACTTGTGTGCAGCAAAAAAGAACAAAAGAGAAACAAAGAACCCTGAATGTTGTCTGGCATACAGTTTGGACCTAACAAATGTTTGTTGCACCTGAATGCTTAATTTGTTAACTAACTAAACTCTAAGCTTTTTGAGACTCAGACCCACATCATAACACCGCCCAGAGTTTGACCGAAGTAGAGCCTGGCTTCTGATCTGGTTCTCCTGCGGGACCCACCTGGCTTCCAGGGTGTAGGCCTAGGGCACAATGAGGAGGAAAGATGGCCTGTTTGTCAAGGAAGGCCTGGGCTGTCCAGCATGGGACCTCAGTGAAGTCCTCCCCTCCCGGCTTTCAGTGTTCCCCAGCACCCATCCTGGAGTCTATACCCCTTGCTCCATCCTTTAATTTGGGGAGTGATGGGGTTTAGTCATAGTAGAGCAGTACCCAGACCAACAGAGGCATGCTGTGCATGTAACACACACACACACACACACACACACACACACACACACAGAATTTATTTTTTTAGACATAACTGATTTCTTTGGCAAAAGTAATAGAATCGTTTATTTTCGTTGCCGTGGAGAATCAGGTTGAGGGCCATTCTGTGCATGCACGGCTAACCATCCATCGCCAGAGCCCTGCCGATCCTTGAGCACACTCGTTATAAACTCGTTATAAACAGTGTCATTTGTATGCAAACGTGGGCTGCCTGCCCTGGGGCTTTTAAGGCTGCAATCATTAGTGCAGAGGATCTTTTTTGATTTCCTAACAGAGTTTTCAGATGTCGGCAGTGCTTTGTTACAGTACATCGTGTCCCGGGACAACGGTGCGCATGCGCACATCTCAAGCCGTAGTGGTCTAGCCTGGGAGGTTCCTGACACAGCTCTCACTACAGGTGACAATGAGGGCTGCAGAAACTTCATCTTAAGGCTTGTGGGTGTTTTCAGGCTGTGAGGTCCCAGAGACGGCCCCTCTGCTGTGCTTTGGATGTCTGGGCTCCAGCTTGTGGGTGTGAAGGTCAAACTAAGATGCGGCACACCTGAGTCTACTATGTAACAGGAAGTTGATGTTTAAAAGGCCAGATGTAAGTTACATGTTGTGTCACACACCTGTTACCCCAGGAACTTGGGAGGCTGCTGCAGGAAGATTGCTAGTTTGAGGTCAACCTGGACTAGAGAGTAAGTTTGAGACTTTGTCTTAAAAAGAAATAATAATTTTAAAAAATAGAGTACTGTAGGAAATGTGGTTAGTTTCCCCTCTATGATTATTTCCAAGAATATTTTAAGCTTTGTGCTTCTATCATTTAAAAACATTCTTTGTTTTTTTAGTTTGTTTTAGTTGTTTTTTTTAAGTTTTTTTTAGTTTAGTTTTGTTTTAGCTGTGTTTAGTTTGTTTGGTTTTTAGTTTTTTAGTTTGTTTTTGTTTGCTTGTTTGAGACAAGGTCTCCCTACATAGCCCTAGCTATGTGGGATTTTAGTGTGATAGCAAACTTGGGTCAGAACATGGCAACCTGGCAGCCCATGGCTGAGGCCCCTTTTTATTTGTCCTGGATGTTATTTTGCAAATGTTGAGATTACATGTCAATGTTTTCAAATCAAAAGAGTTCACATTAAAATAAGCAGGTTTAATCAGCCCCCCCACACACACACAGTTGTACACGTCATCAGTTGGTGGAGCTGGGCTCAAAAGCCACATGCCACAGTCAGCACTGCTCCCAGGGGTCCCAGCTGTCATTGTAAGCCGATATCAGAGCCTATAAATCCATTCCTTAAACCCACACAGACTTTTCCTTCAAAGGCAAAATGGTGGCCACTGTAGCGAAGCCAGAGTTCTTGTGTGGTAGGCTTACTGTAGACATACTTCAAAAGAATGGGACTCAGATTCCTCGGAAGACAAATGGCTCCCCTTGCCCACAGGCTTCCCGGAGTCTGCCACCACATGGTAGACTACAGCCTGGCACCCTGTCCAGTGGGGTGACCCCTTTAGGATACTGACCAAGATGACTGAGATCTCTCTTCTGTATCCGCTCCACCCTCATCACCTCCCAGTGTCTTTGCTTCACCTGGTTGGGTCCTGACTCTATAAACCTGCACATAGCCTGGACACACATTCATAATGTTCATTCTGCAAATGTTTGTTGAGTCATTTTTGTAAAATATAATGAAAGATATATTCTACACATACATATTCTCCTGGCCACCAAGATGGGGATGAGGGCTCTTCTCCACATTGGCTAACCTGGGTGTGAGAGTCAAGTTTTGATTCTCAGCAAACCTGATAGGTGATTTGGCAGTTTTTTCTCTCTACCATCTCCTTATGGTTCGTTTCGCTCCTACAGCACATTAGGATGGAGGATACGGCAGCATTTCCCGTCCAGCTGGTTCTGATCCAGTCATTCCCAGCATCCCTGCTGGCCCTAGCCTGAGAACAGCCTCCCTTCTCAGCATCCCAGGATCGCTTGAGTTCATTGTTGCTTTGGCTATTTTGATAATCTTTTCTCATTGGGAAAAAAACAGCTTTATTTATTTATGGACATAAGCCACACATCATCCAATTTATCCATTTAAAGTAGACGATTCCGTTTTTTAAAGTCTATTCACAGCTGCCCAGCCTTCACCACAGCCAATTTCAAAACATTTCCGTCACCCCAGACAGGAACTTCTTGACTTGCTGCTCAGCCCCTCTCCTTCTCGTCTGTCTTAGCTCAGGCTGGTATGATGATGCACAGCAGAGTGCAGGGTTTCTGTACTAGAACTATCTTTTCTATAAGAGCCTTGAGTTCTGGGGGCTTGGAAGCTCCAGAACAGAGTCTGGCGTCTGGGGGGGGGGGGTGTCATGGAGGATCCCTTTCTGGCTTGGGCTCAGCTGCCTTCGCACTATGTCCTCTTGTGACAGATGGCTGAGGAGGGGCACAGCAAGCTCTGTGAAGTCTCCTCTTGGGAGGACTCTAATCCTGTTGGATCAGGGCTCTGTCTTCATGACCTCAGTTATCCTTCATCATTTCCACACAGATCCTATCTCTAATACAGTCGTGTTGGGAATCGGGGCTCCAGTGTGTAGTTTGGGGGTAAGGGGCAGAGCTCGATCTGGAGCACCAGCCCTGGAGCAACAAGTGAGGTACTTTTTGGCTTTATAGACTGGACTGTTTTGGCCATCACATTGCAGAGAATTGTGGAGTTGGCCTGGTCAGGCTGCCTTGAGAGACACCCATCATAGTTTTTCAGGTTAGAGGTCATGACTCCTGGGGCACTGTGTGCCTTTCAGTTCCTGAGAAACCAAGTCACCCCCTCAGGCAGTGAGACAGTCAGGCCTCCTGTGTACCTTGGTGTTCCCTAAAAGTCAGCGAAGCATATAGAAGCTTGGCTGATGTTAGTTAATCTCATATACCCTGCATATCCTGCAAACGTCATTGCATCCCAGCAATTACAATTGAACTGACCCTGGCAACCGCCATCATATTCCGTTCCTGATAAGGTAGAAAGTCTGATTGCTTGCAATAAACTTGACTCGGCTTCAGTCTTGCTGAGACCCCTCCAACCAGACTTAGTTTTAACTTCCACCGACCATATCAGGAGACCTTGGCTTGTTAAGTGAGCGCTGGTGCTTACGTCACATAAATTCCAGCATATGATAATTGCTTGGCGTCTGACTTCTTTCACTTAGCATGCTTTCCGATTCACTCATGCTGCGGTGCTCTATTCCCCGTCACGGTCTGACAGTTCCAGCAGCACAGATCTACCATATTTTACTTATTCATCCATCCATTCATGGAACTTAGCACGTTCATTTTTTGGCCATTATTAATCATGCCTTATGTACATTTGCACACAAGTTTTGTGGCTAACCTATGGTGTGAATTCTTTTCCCATTTCTAACTACACATTCTGGGTCATAAAGTAATTTTATTTCTTAGCTCAGGCCAGTGTAATAAAACACTGCAGAGTGCAGGGCTTATGCGCCAGAACCAAGTTCTGGAGGCTTGGAAGCCCCGGGATAGAGTCTGGAGTCTGGGGAATAGAGCTTCTTCAGAAACCTCCAAGCTGCTTTCCAAAGAGTCTCTGTATTATCACACGCCTGCCGGCTGCCAAGGTCCAGTCCGACCACGTTCTTGCCAACACGTGTGTTTTTTATGGTGTCTGTCCAGCGTGAGTTGCACTTTGTTGATGGCTAGTGGTGCTGAGTGTCTCTTCATGTGTCTAGTGGACATCTTTGAAAGAGGTTTATGGTTTGGTTTGGCTTGTCTTTTTTTGAGACAGGGTCTCATTGTGTAGCCCAAAGTGACTTCAAACTCTGTGTCATGCCGGCTTCAGCTGGAATTACAAGCATGTGCTACTTCACCCAGCTTATCAGGGATGTTTTATAATGAAAAAATTTATTTATTTTGTGTAGGGGGTTATGTGTGTATACGTGTTCTTGAGTGTGCATGTGGGGATGTATGTGTTCATGAGTGTGCATGTGGGGGGTATGTGTTCATGAGTGTGCATGTGGGGTGTATTTGTTCATGAGTGTGCATGTGGGGTGTATGTGTTCATGAGTGTGCATGTGGGGGTGTATGTGTTCATGAGTGTGCATGTGGGGTGTATGTGTTCATGAGTGTGCATGTGGGGATGTATGTGTTCATGAGTATACATGTGGGGGGTATGTGTGTTTATGCATTTGTTAGTTTGCATGTGATGACCAGAGGTCAATGTCTAGTGTCTTCCTTGTTAGCTTCTCACCTTATTTTTTTTTTTTTTTTGGTTTTTCGAGTCTCACCTTATTTTTTAAAATAATGTTTGGTTCTTTAGATGGTCCATACATTTATATAAGATCCATTGATTATATCAGCCCACCATTGCCTCCCCCAACTCCTCCTAGTGCCTTCACTCTGTGTCTCTCCCAGCTTCATGTCTTCTTATTTATTTATTTTTATTAATAATCCCCTGAGTCCAATCTGTGCTACCCATATGCACATCCACCCCATCTTTTTGCAACATGGTCTCCCATTCAACCTGGAGCTCTCCAGTTAGGCTAGGTGGTTGGCCAGCAAGCCAGGGACCGTCCTTCTCCACCTCCCAAGTTCTGGGATTACAGGTGTTCACTGATTTGTGTGTGTGCTAAGGATCAAACTCAGGTTCTCAAGCTTGTGTGGCAAACGTTTTATTGACTGAGCCATCTCTTCAGCCCCCTCGTCAGGAATTTTATATGTTCTTTGAAAAATATCTATTCAACTTCTTTGACCATTCTTTAAATTGTTTATTTTTTTTTGTCCCCTATTATTGAATCCCACAAGAAACTCATGCATTCTGGATATTGTACTCTTATCAGATATGTGATTTAAAGGCATTTCTCCCATTCCGTCTCTTTGCCAGTGTCCTTTGAAGAACAAATGTTTTTAATTTTGGTGAAGTCCATCCAGGGGATTTTTTTTTCTTCTTCTGTTGCTCATTGTTTTGTGTCATATCTAAGAAACCATTGCCTAATTCAGAGTCTGAAGATTTATGTCTACACTTTCTTCTAAGAATTTTATAGTTTTAGCTTTTACATTTTGGTCTTTGATCCTCTGTGAGTTAATATTTATGTACACTGTGAGGTCATATGCTGTTTTTGAAAACAAGTTCAAGTGATAAATAACTAAGTTTTAAAAGATGTAGCTCTCTTTGATTTTAACTGAAGATTCTGTGAGACTTTTTCAATGTAGCCTTTAATGGAAAGAAAATAAACTTTGAGCCCTAATAAGGCTGACGTGGTCACAATGTACTTTAAAAAGTCGATGAGCTAAGAATCTCTAGAAAATACTTTTGAAATTTTGGTTTTGAAAGCTCAGCTTCTTTCATTAAATATTTAACTTAATGAAACCATGTTTTAATATGTTGTATAACTAATATTCATACACACATTAAAACCATCTTTCCTTCCATAGTCTATGGCCCTGATTTGATGTAGTGGTTCTCAGCCAGAGCAGTGCTCCCCCGCAGAAGACTCGGTAGTGTTTGGAGATGGTTTTTGTTGTCATAGGACTACTGACCTCTGAAGGGGTAGAAACCAGAGTGACCATTACCATTATCAGATCAGCTGCCATGACCCTGTTGTCCAGATTAGCACACCATAATGCCAAGGTTGGGAAACCACACCGGCTAAGCCAGGGTCCTCTGCAGCAAAGTCTGAAGGTGATGAGAGTTTAAAACCCCTTTTCAACCTCATGGTTTATTTTTTTTTTCATTACAATACTGAGCCCCAAACCCTTCCTGTCATTAAAATCTATGGTACTCTGGTGAGGTGGCACACATCTGTAACTGCAATAGAGAGGAGGCTGAAGAAGGAGTATGGCAATTTGGAGACCTCTCTTGGCTACAGAATGATACTCTGCTTGAGAGAGAGAGAGAGAGAGAGAGAGAGAGAGAGAGAGAGAGAGAATCATAAAGCAAATAAACCAGAAAGAATTATGAAACCCTTTATGGAGATGAAAATTCCATGCCCCTTGAAGGGACCATCGGGCACTTACCTTCAGGGATTAGCTCATTTCATATTTGTGTATCTGAGTTCCTTGGATTCTAGAACATATTTGGATAACTCTTTTCTACTACCCACATTTTGAATGACTGGCCTCCAGCTAAAATGTGTCTTATCTGATAATAGAACTGTGGGACGCTATCAGTTGGGGGTATTTAATAGCTCAGTGCTGCTGAGATGGCTCAGTGGCTAAGAGCACTGACTGCCCTTCCAGAGGACCTGTGCCTATTTCCAGCACATACATGGCGGCTCACAACTGTCTGTAACTCCAGTTCCAGGGGGTTTGACACCCTCACATACAGGCCAAACACCAATGCACATAAAATACATACTAATGAGTATAGCAGTACAGGCCAGTCCTTCACATTACTTAATTTTAACTTTCCCCAAATATGTAAGAGACGGCCATCATCATCATTATCACTCACATTGTGTAGCCATAGAAGCCATAGCATACAGGGTCAGGGGGGCTTGGTGAATGCCATTCTGGTGTTCCGCCATTAGTCCCTGACAAGGCTTAGACTTGGTGTAGCCTCATGTCACAAAGCAGGTGGGTCACCCTCTGTGGATAGCCATGGATAGACATGGCAGGCAGTAAAGTGTACCATTACCCACTAAGCCACAAGAAGCCCCTGCCATGGGCTAGAAGGAGTAGACCCCCCACATCTAGCTTTAGGAAGTGCCGTACAATCTGTACCTGCCCTGCGGAAGCGTGACTTGCCTGTGAGCATCACCACAGTGGATGCTGTCTGTGAACCGCTGTGACTCTCACGGCATCCTTTGGATTCCCTCAGATCAGTTCATGTTTGTTTTTCTGCCTGCTGGTCCTCTTCTCATAAAATACTCCAGATCCCAATGTCTCTGCTGGCCTCTGGCCTGTGTTTATTTGCACATACCCCAGCCCCCACCTTTGAACCCCTTGTCCCCAAGTCTTGCAAACTGTAGACCCTTGTGACCCAATGTGAGGCCACACCCTGCTGCTGTTGAATCCACAGCAGGTGTGAGCACTTCATAAGCAGCCATAGCTATTAGCCGGTGGTGTCTCTCCCCCAAGCTTCATCCCTGTGGGCATGCCAGTCCCGTGATCTCTCACCCTCTCCTCAAGAGGTCTTCAGGGAAGGATCCAGCATGTTGTGAGTGACAAGGAATAAGCACTTCAAGGGAACCTGCACTTGAGATAGGAGTGACACCAATTTGGTCGATTTGGGGGTGCAGCTAAGATTGCACACCTGTCCCCTAGGCATCCCCTTCTAGCTCTCTAAAAGTAAGGGGCACAGATTGTATGAGGGTTAGAAAGTTTGCCTCTCCCCCAAATCTAAGGGAATACCCTGGATTTGTGCATGAGCTACCCCTGATGATGGAGGTGGGTCTTGTATCTATCTGTTGCTTTCATTGGTTAACTAATAAAGAAACTGCTTGGCCTTTAATAGGACAGAAAATTAGGTAGGCAGAGTAGACAGAACAGAATTCTGGGAGAAAGAAGCCGAGTCAGTGAGTCGCCATGATTCTCCCACTCCAGACAGACGCAGGTTAAGGTCTTTCCTGGTAAGCCAGCTCGTGGTGCTACCCACAATATTAGAAATGGGTTAGATCAATATGTAAGAGCTAGCCAATAAGAGGTTAAAACTAATGGGCCAAGCAGTGTTTAAAAGAATACAGTTTCCGTGTAATTATTTCTGGGCATAAACTAGCCATGCGGGCGGCCGGGTGCCGGGGACACAGCCCCGCCGTTCCTATTACTACACCCTGAAACTCCTTGGGTAGTCTTTCTCTGTTCTGGACCTCAGTTTCCCCTTGAAGGAAGGGTTACATAAAAACTGGTCTCTATGCATCCTTGAAGCTCTCATTGCCTTTGATTCTTGAAGTGCCAGGGGCTGACTTAGGTGAAACCCATTTGGGTGACTGAAATCCCCCTAAATGGGAATCAACGTTGGTAGTGAACCCACACCTACAGGTCTCCCCATGCTTGAAGAAGAGAACAGAGCAATTGGGTGGTGCTGTCGTTCTTGAGAGACCCATCTCCAGAGGCGGCATTTAAAATATGTAGCAATCAGTTCTCATGAGCACAGACCCACCAGACCCCAAAGGCCATAGAGACTGTGGACTGTGTGTGCCTTAGCTGCTTTGTTGTTCTGTCAAGCCTTTCTCAGGCTTGTTGGGGGAGGGTTTCCCTCTTTGAGTCATCTTCCATCCAAGACCCTACCAAGCTCCCTTGGTTTCTTTCTCTGATCACTTACGACGCTGTAGCAAATATAATTTTGTGTCTAAGTACTGAGTTCCAAGAATCTCTCTATGCTCAGCCTGTGTTGGTTACCCTATTGGTTAACACCATACATTTAAAACGGTACTGGTAGTGACACCAGAGGACTGAGCCCCACAACTCCTCTCTGCCCCTTAAGTGGCTGTGTGACCTGGGACAAGTCCCAGCCCTTCTCCAGCTTTCTGGTTCCTTACATAGAAAAAGAAAGGACTTGGCTGGATTCTCCAGCTTGGAGGCCCCTACTAGTCTGTGTTGTGTTTCTGGAGAACTGCGTATCTATAGCTGCTGACTGCTCTCTCTCTCTTTCTCTCTCTCCTTCTCTCTCTCTCTCTCACCCACCACCCTCATCTTAGAATGCACTGCTCCCCGCAGGCCTGAGGCAGAAGGATCAGACCACCAAGGCGCCCACAGGCCCCTTTAAAAGAGAGGAGCTTTTGGATCACTTGGAAAAGCAAGCGAAGGAATTTAAGGATCGAGAAGACCTGGTTCCCTACACAGGGGAGAAACGAGGTACTAAACCACACGGCTTTCATGAGCTTGTCCTTCCTGAGGCCTCACAGAGGACCACATGTGTGCCCTACCCTGTGTTGGGCCAAATGTACCAGGGCCTCTCTTGGGTCCTTCCTGCCTGAACAGTAAACAGTCCCTTACCCTAAAGCATCATCTATGGTGTTATATTCAATCAGTTGGGGATGGTTTGAGGAAAAAGACTCACCCAGACAACCAAAATGTCTCCCCAGATCCTCTTTAACTAGGGTGTATTGGTTATTTTTCATCAAAACCTAGATACTTGTAAGGGAAAGAGAAAGCTATTGCTAATGACATCAGAATACGAGACCTAAACAAGGACCATTCTGTAGAAACGAGGAGCAAGGCACCTCACCCAGCTCCCTCTGATCTGACTCTACTTTCTTTAAAGTCTCTTTTTCTGGCCCTGGTGTCAGCCTTCCTTCATCTCTTTTCCCGAGACACTCTGCTCCAGCAAAAAACAAGCCATCTAGAAGTCTTCATAGGATCATAGATAGACACTCTCCGTGACAATCCAAGCTTCAGGTCCTCCCTGGCTGTTTAGAGTGTGCCTTCTTGCATGCTGTACCCGGTTAGCTGTGGCATCTGTGGACCAGAAGGATGATGAATAGGGCAGACCAGAAGTCTGAGTTCTGTTCTTACTGTTTTTACCTGTCCCCAGGTCATGAGTACTCTTCCTTGCCACCCAGCTCTATGCCTCATGGGTGTGTCTAGTAAGAGATGCTGTGGTTAGAAAGAGCCTATAGCCCAGGTTCTACTACTTATTAGCAATGAGAGCTCAATGAATTACTTGTTTCCTCTTCTGGCGAACTAAATGAGAACATTCCCAGCCTCCTGTGACTTTTGGGAGAACTGAGACATGGATAGACCCACCCTGGCACACGGCAAATACTATGGACACATGAGCTATGACTGCCCTGACCGTCACGTTCCATCTGTACTGACCTGTCTTTCAGCGACACTGCCCCGTCTCCTTTGACAAGGCGTACCGCCACTCTCTGCTCCCTTCTTGGGTGTTTGCCATCTCAGGGACCTGAGTGAGTCTTTCAAAGCTCTTCACATTCTCTCTGATTCTCCTTAATCATCTCTCAGGAGCTGGTCCCTGAGGGTTGGAATGTGGGTGATTTTTGACTACCTGGTAGCCCCAGCTGGCAAAGGGGCTAGCCTTCCATAGTGCTGAGCGGAGCGTGGGCTGAGCGTGAGTTACAGGTGATGAATGTGTCCCTCTCCAGTGACATACTGCCTTAGCCCACAGGCCCATGAGTGTTCTGTGTCTTGTTGCATCCCCAGTACCCAGCTACACCTTGCACACAAAGGTACCTCGTGAATACTTGTTGAATTAAAACATTGTTTTAATTGATTGTGTCCCCCATTCTCTTCTCATTCCTCCCACGGCCCCTATCTGCAAGAATATAAACCTGCCGAATCTGGGTCTGTGTCTACAGCTGTCCCCTCTGTGTCCCTGTTGTCAGCCGAGTATGTGACGCTGTTTGGCTGCCTAATGACAGAACGTGGAAGCACAGAAAGGCAGACATTGTGGAGGGAGTCCAACCATCATCAGCCCTGGGTTGGAGCTTTTCCAGGCTCTCCTGGAAGCTAGAAAGTTCCAAGAGACTCAAGGGGCATGTGAACCACAAAACTTGAAGAGTGCTGGGCTGGGTAGTAAGAGGGGGCAGGCAGCGATGGCAGGGAGGAGGTTTGCAGAGTGGACCCAACGAAGACTGTATGCTCTAGTGATGTTTTCACCCAAGGGCCTGTGGCATAAGCAGGGCTATCTGGCTCCCGCAGTCCCTCCTGCATATTTGAAACCTGAGGAAACAGAGGCTACAGGGCATCAGCAGTGGCCCTGAGGGAGCAGTAGAAAAGCTCGAATCCCTTATGTCCCCATATGAGGCAGGCTTAAATGGCCCAACAGCATCGAGAATGTAATTGGAGCTGGAGACATGACTCGGAGGTGGGATCTGACTTTTCTTCCAGAGGACCCAGGTTCAATTCCCAGCCCCCACATGGTGACTCACAAATGTCCATAACTCCAGTTCCAGAGGATCCAGTGCCCTCTTCTGGATTCCAGAGGCACCAAGCATGAGTATGGTGCACAGACATCCATTCAGCCAAAGCCCCCATACACATAAAATAAAATAATAATAGCATTTAACAGAATATAATTGATGGTAGCTGAAATTCTTATGAATTAAATAAGTGGAGATCTCCACAGAGGGGCTAAGGCCAGAGGTATCTCATGCCATTAGCCCAGGCTTTCCTGAGAATTTAACCCCCCACACTGGGCCCATAGCTTAGGCTGAGGAGAAATAGCACCTAGTCAGCTCAAGATTCTGCAAGATGTGCTGGGAGCCATGCATCTGTGTAAACATCCTGGAGAATTTGGAGCAGGAGTCACTCACATGCAAATGGGGAGGTCAGAATAGAATTCCATGCAAGATATTTTCATTAGAATTTGATTTGGCTGCATATACTGGGAAATTGCATAAATAGAAATTAAAAAATTAAAGGCTGATTAGCCATCTGCCCACTGCTAGGAATCAAGGTCCTCTCTAGCTTTTCTTTCTGTTTCCCTGTAATATATCATTATCTTTACGGTCCTTCTAGCTGCTGGAGGACCAGCCATTCTAATGCTCACATTCCAACTAGGGAGAGAAAGAGAAGAAAAGAAGGTTAAGTCCCTCATATGAGGATCATGAAGTCACATGATCGAAGAAGGACCTGTAGCAGGGGGCTTGTAAACCACGGGTCTTAACTATTTACTGAATGTTCACTTACTGTGTCAGTCATGTCCACGGCGGAGCTACAGCCCCAGCTCTTAGGCATTTTCTTTTCCTTGTACGTTTCTCCCTTTGTTTAGAATCTCACCTCACCGTAGAGTTTCTCATACATTTTCCCCCTATGATTTTATTGTGTGCTTTGCTTGCAGAGGTAAGTGATATTTGCTAAAAGAAGAAAACAAAGTAATTTTTTCCCCCGTAGAATAAGCACCGATCCCATGCCGGGAGTGGGGGTGGGGTTCTAGACAATTCTCTTTCCTTTTCCCAATCTGTTTCTGTGGACTGGCTTATTCCGAGTATAGCCTACAAGTGAAACCAAACTCTCTCTCTCTCTCTCTCTCTCTCTCTCTCTCTGTGTGTGTGTGTGTGTGTGTGTGTGTCTCTCTCTGTCTCTCTCTGTCTCTCTCTCTCTCTCTCTATGTGTGTGTGTGTGTCTCTCTCTGTGTCTCTCTCTCTGTGTCTCTCTCTCTCTCTCTGTGTGTGTGTGTGTCTCTCTGTCTCTCTCTCTCTCTCTCTCTCTCTCTCTCTGTGTGTGTGTGTGTGTGTGTGTGTGTGTGTGTGGCTGACTGGCTAGTTTCTTTCACTTACTGTGTTTTCAGAGTCCGTCATATCCCACAGTTGTTGAGCCATTCATCCATAGATAGACATTTAGGTTTTCCATCTTTAGTCTGTTAAAATTAAATATTTCTGCAGAAGTATGATAAACATTCCTATATAAGTATGTGAGGTTTTTGTTGTTGTTTCTGGTTCGGGTAGCAGGACCCTAGAGATTTAGGCAAGGGCTCTACCTCTGAGCCACATCTCTTTATTCCTCCCCTCCACCCCCTCCCCAACCATGACCAGAGGCAGGGTGTCTCACTAAGGTATTGGGGCTGTCTTTGAACTCTCTTGTTCTGTAGCCGAGGCAGGCTTTGTCCTTGCAATCCTCCTACCTCAGTCTCCTGACCAGCTCTGATTATACACTTGCCTTATACAGGCCTTACTCAAGATTAATAACCTGTTTTCAGTTCTTTGGAGTGTATACCTAAGGGAAGAACTGACGAGTCCAGTGATCACTCTTTAATCCTGGAGGAATTCCCAACTTCAATAACAACTGCACTATTTTTTTTTTTTTTTTGCTTCCCAGCAGCAATACATAAGGGGTCCAATTTTCCTCATCTTTCCCAACACTGATTTGCCACATTCCCTCTGTAGCAGCATCCTCACAACTGTGGACTGGTGCCCAGTTAAGCGTCTTCACGTGTGTTTGTTAGCTACGTACATATCCTCTTCGGGGCAATGTCCACTCAAGTAATTTGCCCGTTTTTAAGTTGGGCCATTTGACTTTTTGTTGATGAGTTGTAAAATTTATTTCTGTATTCTTAGATTTTATTCCGTGTATTGATTTGTGTAGTCATATGCATGCTTGCACATGCATATGGATGTGTGCATACACTACCACAGGGTGCATGCCTGTGCGGGTCAGAAGACGGCGTGCAGGAACTGGTCCTCTCCTTCCGCCGTGTGAGTTCAGTGGGCTGATCTCAGGTTGTCAGGTTTGGTGGCCAGGGCTCTTCCTTACAGTTGAGTCGTCTCATCAGCCCTGGCTCTCTATCTCTGATACTAGGCTTTTGTCGGCTGTACGACTCATGAACATTTTGCCCACTCCGGAATTGGTCTTTGTACTTCCTTAATCACACCCTCTGAGACATAAAACTTTCAATTTTGAATGACGTTCAAGAGAGTCTCTTTTGTTGCTTGTGGTCACAACAAGATTCCATTGCTAATCTTGATCATGCTGTTGTTTTCTTTAAAAATGTCTTGCTTTTAATTCTGATAGTCAGGTTACTGATCCATTTGAGTTTCACTTTTGCCTTTGTTGTGAGGTAGGGTCTGACGTCATTCTTCTGCATGTGACTATATCTTGTGACCCAGCACGTGCTGAATAGACATGGTACATTGTTGATAATAATTTGCACATATATGTGGCTTTTTCCTGGGCTCTCAATTCTGTTGTGTTGTTTGCTAGCTTCATATTACAAAGTTTTCTAATCTATGAAACGAGATTGTTTTCAGTGATCTCTATTTTTTTCTATTTCTTTTAGAATGCATTGTAGTTGTCAGTGTACATGTATTTAGGCTTTATTCCCAAGTATCTTATTCTTTGGTTATTATTATGAACTGCTTTCCTGGCTGCCTTTGCATATTCCTGTTGCTGCTACATAGAAGCCCCTCTGATCTCATCCTGGGCACCAAACGCTGCTGAATTGATGAGTCCCAACAGCTGTCGCTGCTCTTTGTTTTTCATTTGGGTAGGGGTTTGTCTGGTTGCTTGACTGATTAGTTGCTTTTTGGAATGTAGAAGTTCAGACTTTTCTCCACATAAGAGTTATTTGTAAACAGAAATGTCTTCTTTTGTTTGGGTTCCACCTCTTTCTCACGCAGCACGGCATCCACTCTAACTAGAACATCTCATGCGCTGTTGATGGCCCCAATAAAGCTGGGTGTCCTTGGTTGTTTCTGATCTTGAGGGCTCTTTCCGTACTTCTGTGAGGCCCCAGGTCAGAGACAGTTGTCACACTGACTCCCTTCTGATCGCCCTACCCCCAAACAGCACACACATGCCCAATCATATAGACTACATGAACTGAATATCACAGACTAGTTCATTTATAGAGAAAAGAAATTTACTTCTCAGAGTTCTAAGAGCTGAGAAGTTTCAAAGCTGGCAGCAGAGGCGCGGTGAGGGTGGCGTTCCTTTTTGCATGCTAACATGGTGAGGAGAGCGACAGCAAGCATGGATGCTCAGGTTTATTTTCTCTTCCTTCTCAAGTCATTAATGCCCTCCCAGGAGCCCAACCTCGCGACTTCAACTCATCCTGACTACCTCCCCCAAAACTCTGCCTCCACACACTCTTAACAGATGAATTTGGAGATGGGGTTCCCAGGAGGGACAGGTGCAAAACCACATGCAGTTTCTCAGAAATAAAATGAAATTTCTCGTGATGGTTTTCAAACTTGATTTTTCACAGAAAATTCCTTCTAGGACATATTCCTTCTTAATGATCTCCATGATCTCAAAAAAAAAAAAAAGAGTTCTTTATTTTTGAGTTGTGTTTGTGAGCAGAAGTCTGCGTGTGAGTGCAGGGTTTATCGCAGCCAGAAGAGGGTGTCAGATTCCCTCGAGCGGGCGTTACAGGCAGTTTTCACTTGTGGGAGATGGGTGCTGAGAATGAGGTCCTCTTCAAGAGTAGTAGCCACTAAGCCATCACTTTGCCCCCTCCACGTCTTTTGTAATAACTTCCGGAATTGTCTGGTACAGACTCTTCCAACAGTCTTTACTGGTGGACACACAGTGGGCACTCTCCTGCCTGACTTGTTCCTCTTCTGCCCACTTTCGAGCTTGCCACTCTAAGAACAGAAGGTCCTGTGAAGCTAGAATGCAATCTCTTTCATGCTTTAACAGTCTGCGTGCATTTTATCTATTTTGTTGAAGAACATTTACAGGTTTTTCTCTCGTATCAGAACCTTTCATGAAGGGAGTCTCAGACCCCACTATAGCCATGCACCCTGTGTATTTACAGGAAAGATCTGGGTCCCCAAGCAGAAGCCCATGGATCCCGTGCTGGAGAGTGTGACGCTGGAGCCCGAGCTGGAGGAGGCCTTGGCAAATGCCTCGGATGCAGAACTGTGTGACATTGCAGGTAAGCCCAAGGGACAAGCCTGTCTTCCTGAAGGCTTCCTGTGCAGAGAGCCTCCTCTGCTTCATTTGAACATTTGAACACCCTCTCTATTTCTAGGAATAGGATAAGATTTAAAAAAAAAATGTTCCCAAAAACCCAAACTAAATAAAGCCGTTCAAACACACCCTGTCACGGAACCACCTGTTGCTGCCCTGAGACCACTCCCCAGGGGAATAGGAATGTCCCAGCCATACACACCAGATTCTGCCCAAGCATCTCATAAAGGGCTTGGAGCACGACTGTGCTTTGTGAGTGTTACCCTCATACCTCTTAAGTGCCCCCCTCCACCCGCATGATGCTCCCCTACTCCAGAAGCAATATACTCCAGAAGGTAGTCTGCTATTGCAAACCCTCTGCTGCCCCTATCTCTCCTTACCGCTGTAGAGTCCCTGCTCTAGGCACCCGGTCCCTGTCTCTCTGGGGTTCACTGCAGTCTGCACCGGCACCCACCTGCCTCGCCCACACTGTGCCCTGGCTCAGCAAGTGGGAGGTGTGGGAGAAATATTGCAGACCGGTGGCGTAGGAGAGGAATGGGATGATGGGGATGAGCTGGCCGTGAGCATGGTGCAGGGAGAAGGGCAAGCTGGGCCCAGAGATCGAGTGAGTTCTGTGTCCTTAACGTCAGGGAGATACTGAGTTCAGTTTGGGGCCTGGGGCATCTGAGTTATCCGTGGGCCATCCAGATGGAAACCGCTGTGCGTGATGGCCTAGCATTCTGCAGGAGGTTTCCTTTGGACATGCTCAGAGTTGCCAGGCTTTAGGAAGAGCACAAGGCAGGTGAAGGCGGCACAGGCCTAGCCCGGGGCCCAGCAGCCAGGCACAGGTGAGCAACGACTGAAGGACCGAGTGAAGACAGACAGACTGATGGGAAGACAGATTGACAGTAAGAGAATCAAGAGGCAGAATGGGGTTCCAGGCTGCCAGAGACAGCGGAGCCTTGGCATCTGCCTCTGCTTCATCCAGTCCCCCAGCCTCCCGGGATGCTATTTGTGGCTCTTTGTGGCGTTAAGGCAAGAGGAGGGGTCTGCAGATGGCCTTCCTTTTAGCTACTAGAGCTGTGGTCAGTGGTTTACACTGCATAGCAGTGGTGACCGCAGGTGGTGGCAGCGAAAGCCAGACTGCAGGGACCTGAGGAGAGACTGGACAGAGCAGGCAGGTAGCCTCTTTCTCCAGAGGGCCCCTTTCCTCAGCACCACCTCAGGTGGTGAAGGACAAGAGTGACAGGACCCAGAGAATGGTGTCCAGTCTAAGCAGCGCTGAGAGGCCAAATGGCCCCAACGGGAGCCCAGACATGCACTCAGGAGCCAGGGGCTCAGCGGGTTACGTAAGATGCCAATGGAGCCATGCCAGATCCTTCAGCGTGCCCACATATTTCAGCCCCTCCTCCTCCCCCGCAGGTCCCTTGACTCCTGGTTAATCTATGCAACAGGGAGAGTGGATACCTTGCCCTGCCTGCCTCTGTTTCCTCCCCAGGAGCTGTTTTTATCTGGGGCCTGCTCATCTGAACCCCTGCATGACATCATGGCCCTCATGAGGGCACACGGAGATTATTAAATGGCTGCTGTCATAGCGGGCTCCTGCGGCTGCCCTGAGTCTCAACAGAGCAGGCCTCCGAGTTGGGTGTCTGGGCCTGCTCTTGGAAACATTTTCCTTGTTGTTGTCAGCACACTGTGGTGATCTGCCTCAGATCCCCAGCCCCGTGATATCTGGAAAGGAGCAGGAGACTGTGCATGCATCCCAGTGTTAGCTGACTGTCCCTGAGTGCCTGTCATTGTTTGACTTTAGCCATGACAAGGTGGCAGTGCCTATGGGGAAGGAGGCACGGGCCGTCTGCTGAGTGATAAACATGTTCCAGGTGCTGTGTGAGTAGTTCTCCATACAGCACTGTATTTATTGACCGTGACAAACCCTATGAAGTAAATTCTATTATTGTCCCATTTTACCCCAAGACACCAGCTGTTTCTAGTGCCGGATCAGAAACAAGGAGCGAAGATGATGCCAGGCTTTGTGGCTGTGGGTAAAAAGCAGAGCCGGGCAGTTAAAAGAAAGTTGCCCTGGATGGCCAGAGGTGTTGGCATGGCAGGCCCACCCATCAGAACGGGACAGTTTAGCCCAGGAGGGGATAGTCGGACTTCCCAGTATGGGTGGCTTATTGAAGGAAGGAAAGCCTAGAGAGAGGTGAGGGGGTCTGCAGCTGCCTCTGGTCTACATGCTGTCGTCACAGGGTGTCCCCATGAACCGGGCCTTCACTAGGTCTCTCCCACATGGCACCAGTTACCCGGAGCTTTCCTACCCACCGTGTACCAGGCTGTGGACTTGGTTCTGGTGAGAAAATATCCGAAGGAAACAGCTCTGTCCGCCCTCGTGGAGCTGGCATTACACAGGCAAATGAGACAAGATCAGCAAGAGTGTCACACTGGGGTGATAAGCCAGGGAGCACAAAAGGGGCACTTGGAGTAAAGGGTGGGTCAGGGGAAAGAAAGGAAGACATGGAAACTGGACCAAAAGTCAGACAGCTGGGGGTGATCTAGAGAGAGTGGGGTAGGAAAGAGGAAGTTCCAGGATGGGACACTCGGGCACAGTGAAAGCTCCCATCCTGGCCAGGGACATGCTTCTTTATGTAGCAGCCTCAGTATCTGTCAGTAACGGTCATGAGCTTTTGGGAGACCACAGAGAGGGAGACCCAGGGGTGGCAGAAGGAATGCGCGTCCCTGACAATCCATGAGCTTCCTCACTGAGTTGATAGACATTGTGGAACACCTGTCTTTGCTAGGCTGGATGAGATACAATCTTTGCCCCGGGGGACCCAAGAAGTGCATGGGAGGACAGGCCAAAAGTATGTAGGTTTCAGTCTTAAACAAGTCCCCACAGGGTGCTAAGTAGAGTTTACGGGACTCTGGCCTACGACTTTAGCTTAGAGGCCGCTAAACTAAAGGGAGTCGGCAGCAAGCGCTTGAGATTATCATTGCCTCCCACACTCGCTCGGGATTTGGTCCCTAGCTGCCCTTAGAAACTCTTGCAGTAGGGCAGGAATGAGGAAAAGAGTGGGGTGGGAAGGCCGAGCCTTTGGAGGGAGCACCCACTCCCCAAGGGGAACTGGCCAGCCTTTGCTAGACTGTCTCTTGGTCTTTGGTGGCGTCAAGACTGTCGGGGGATGTGACTTTTCTAGGAACAGTTCCCCAGCACCAAGTCCAGAGCCAGGTTCTGTGTCTGCACCTGGGATGTGAGAACACACCTCACAGCCCTCCACCAGGACCACTCAAACCTGTGGCAGCTGGAGGAGCCGGGGATGTGTGCCGTGACCACGCTGCATCCTGAGCAGAATTACAAATGGAAGGAGCCCTGCCAAGGCAGAGAGGAAACAGAACTCAATGTTCTTTTTCAGAGTTCAAAAATAGTCCTTTTCGAGTTTTGAGGAAGATCTAGACTTAAAAAAAAAAAAAAAAGGAAAGGAAAAAGAGAAAGAAAGAAAAGAAATCAAGTCTCCTGGCGCTAAAATCAGCCTGGCTGAGATCTACAAAGGAGGAAGCAACACGAGATGGCAGGGGAGGGTTTCCTTGGTAAGGCTCACTCCTGGTGACAAATGCAGACAATACAAGCCAGGGGAAAGCCTCAATAGCCCCAGGCTGGTGGTGGACATTTGTCTTAAACCACACTCTCTTCCTTCTCTCTTCCCTCCCCTCTCTTCTTTCCTTCTCTCAAGGAACTCTAATTTCTTCCTTCTGTGCCCTTCTATCTACCCATACCGTCTTTCCTATGTTGTTAGGACTAGAATTCTCCAGTTGAGGGGACAATTTTAGACTTTAGAACTCTTACTGGCCCGGCAGATGCAGTACTGCCTTATATACTAGGAGCCTCTCTGCTCCACGCAGCAAACCTGTTAAGTGTGGGGATGCTTATCCTATAACACTGAACAGGCTAAAACTGGGGGCATGGTTGCCTGGCTGCTCCCATGGGAAGGTAAGAGTTCAGCGTTCACACAAGTGCAGAACCCTTGGGAGACCAAGGAGGAAATGACCTCTACAAGGTCACTTGAAAAAGTAGCAACAACCCAAGGCTCTTAACTCTTGGTCCCTCACACTCCTCCGTGCCCCTCTCTAACCCATCACAGGACGCGGGGATTCAGGCACCACATATGTTCTCCTTTTTTATTTTTGTTTACATATCTCCTTCCCCTCCTGTGTGCTCTGAACTGAGGCAGTACATTTCATATGATCCCAGCCTCGGCGAACCTGAGACCTCCGCTGTGTGGGGGCTGGAGCACCTCTCTGGAAGATGAGTCTCCGTGACGTGACTCACCTGCAGCTGACTCAGCCTCGGCTCCCTCAGCCCACGGGGACACAGCCTAAATTAAAACCTCGAGAGCTGGAAAAGCAGCAGCTGTCTCTCCCCAGCCCTCCTCAGGGATGAGCCGATGAGCCGGCAAGGCTAATTTTAGCAAAGACTCCTAGGGACGAGAAACAGAAGGGACTTTGAGATCATCTCTTCTGTGGGTCTCAGTTCCCATTGGGGACACCAAAATCACCTCAAGGAACGAGGCATAGCTGTGCGCTCCTGTAATCCCAACACCTGAGAGGCTGAGGCAGGAGGATTAAGAGTTCAAGGTCAACCTAAGTTACATAATAAAAAGGGAAAAGAAAAAGACAGAGATCACACCCCTCTGTCCAGGAAGGAGCTGGATATTGGTGTTTTACAGCCCCCAGGCAGTCTGCACGTGCAGCCAGAGTGAGGGTCTTACATCATCACCCCTGGCTGGACACAGGTGGCTGAAGCCAAGAGAGAGAGGAGGGGCTTGCCCAGGGTAGCACTGAGAACATGGTCAGAGCCAGAACTTGTTTCTGGGTCTTCTTAAGACCTGCCATGCTCTCTCTCTACCTAGAGAACATATCTACTGAAATGTCTTAAAATTAAAAAAAAAAAAAATAGGTCATCAGATATTTGCCATAGAGACGGGAGAGCAGTGCTACTCCTCCCTGACCCTGGGGAGCCCCAGCCCAGCAGAGAAAGCACACAGATGTCCTGGACCCACCTTTGCTCTGAAGTACGTTGTGGTGTAGCAAGGACACCTGCTACTGAAAGAGAGGGGAGAATCTAAGGAGCCTCCCTGGAGGAGGAAGAATCTCACCAAGTCTTGGAGTAGTGGGATAGCTAAATAAAATATAGACTGTCCAGTTAAATTTTAATTTTTCCACTTGTTTTTTTGAGACAAGATTTCTCTGTGTAGTAGGCCTGGCTGTCCTGGAACTCACTCTGTAGACCAGGCTGGCCTCAAACTCAGAGATCCACCTGTCTTTGCCTCCTGAGTGCTGGGATTAAAGGTGTGTATTATCACCACCTGTCTGAATTTGAATTTTAAATAAACAACCTGAGAGACCCAGGGAGGCCAAATGGCGGAAGGACAGGCCAGAAGATGGCAGTGCATTCCCTGAAAGAGATCCTTGCTGGAAAGGATCCTTGCTGTTGGGCCACGTTGGGTGGAGTGTGCCTGTGGATCTTCAAGGAGACCTGGGAACCAGAACCAAAGGGAGATCTTGGGGGGGGGGGGGGGCTAAGAGCCACATGAATGAGAGCTAAGATAAAGATGACCCACGGTTTTACAGTCTCGTGTATATGTTTCTTACCATGCTCCCAGCATGTTGAAGATGGGTCTCCGGGGAGGGGGTGCATCTCTGTCTGCGAAAGCAGAGTCATGGACCCCCTTTGTTCCCACAGCTATCCTGGGCATGCACACGCTCATGAGCAACCAGCAATACTACCAGGCCTTGGGCAGCAGCTCCATCGTGAACAAGGAGGGACTCAACAGTGAGTATGCAGCCCTGCTTGCTTGCCATCCCCTGCCCTTGTGGGTCCGTGGGACTGGCTCACAGAGGACGCCTTAAAAGAGAGGCGCCTCCTCCTGCATCTTGAATCCCGTGCTCCCCATACTCCGGCTTGTCGCATTTTAAACAGGCAAATCTCTTCATCGCTTCCTTTGAGTCTGATGGAATTTTATGTCTCGTTTACAAAGCCACCTTCATCTCAATGCCATGTTTCTTCTAAAGGTTTTAGAGATTTGCTTCTTATGTTTGGTGCCTTAATCCTCACAGAGTGGGTTGTGTGTGTGCTGAGATGAGATGCCTCTATGCTGTTTGCCCAAATGCGTGTGTACCTGGGGACGCTGGACCAGTTGCTCTCCGCCTTATCCCTTGAGACAATCTCTCAATGAACCTAGAGTTCACAGATTTGGCTAGACTGGATGACTGGCCAGTCAGTTCCTGGGGTTCCCTGCCTCTACCTCCCCATTGCCAGAATTATAGGCACAGGCTGCTGCACCCAGATCTCTATTTTCTAACATGGAATCTGGGGATGAACTCAGCGCTCAGGTTTGCGAGATGAGGACTTTACTGATCAAGCCCCCAACTTGACAATTTTAGTAGAGATCTATTTTTTCTACACAATAGTCTTTGAAAAATGTGTTCCTTACCATCCTATGGAGCTCTTTCTTTCTCTTCAGTTCCCGCTGTTCTCTGTCCCATGAGACCCTTTGGCCTTTGGGCCCATGTCACATTGTCTCAATTATTTGACTGCATCATTCCAAGCTGACATTTGGGGCCCAAAGAGAAATGAAGGTGTCAAAAGAATTAGTATCCTTTCTTTTGGAAGAGAACTCCACTTCTTCCCAGCCCAGACCTCATCTTCCCCTCCTAGAAGCCCACTGTGATAACAAGCGTGGCAGCAAGGCCACCCCCACTGAACAGACAAGGACTTGAGAGTCAGAGTGTTTAGGTCTTGTAACGACTCAAGAGCAGCATCCAGGGATACCCTGACCTTCCTCCCTGACTCCTTCCGACCTATCCCAGCCCCTGGTACCTTCTGAAAAATGTGCTGCCTCCCATATACTCTGAACTCAACCAATGCTTTCTCCCAAGGAGTCCTTATGTTGGAAGAAAGCGACCCCTGTGTTTCTGGGAGCCAACTCCTTTTTTATCCATCACTCTAGGTGTGATTAAACCGACACAGTACAAACCTGTGCCCGATGAAGAACCAAACTCAACAGATGTGGAGGAAACGCTGGAGCGGATAAAGAACAATGACCCAGAACTTGAAGAAGTTAATCTCAACAATATCCGGGTAATGCCCTGCTATTTCAATTCATGTGTATTGGGAGTAGGAGTTTTCAGTTGTGTGTGTGTGTGTGGGGGGGGGCTATGTCTTGACATACAGATAGATGCCAGCAGTCTAGGCTATATAGACCAGCAGGGTCCTATCTGGACCTGGATATGTCTGGATCAGAAACAGAGACAAGCCTTGACATATGGGAACACTTAAGGGTTGGCCAATGTCAACAAGCAAATCCCATAGTCCTGGTTTCTCTCAGAGGACAATTACAGGCTCAGAAGTCCACCAGAGGCCAATCCAACTTTGATCTGGATGCCTGCCATGTTGTGCACAAACACAGAGATTCTCTGTGTTAAAATTGTGAGTCAGAACCACATTGCAGCACGGGACTTCAAGGCTGGCAAAGCCCTGTGCCTACAAGACTCATGGGGTCACACACCCTAGGCAGGCACTGCCCCTGAGACATCCCTGGTCCCTCTGAATCATGCTCATATTTACTCTCATTTTACAGCCAGGAAAGGAGATGTTGGTACAAGTGCCTCAAGAAATGCCCAAGCTGTATGCCATAGCACTGTGGCTACCGTTGCAGGGTACAGGAGGACTGTGGAAGCAGGCCCAGACGCCTGCCCACCTGCTCTGTGCTGAGGCCCCAGGATTAGCTGGGGGGGGGGGGGTGGGGAATGGAAGCCAGCCCCTTCCTCCTGCTCTCCTTTCTTCTCTGCTTTCTTCTCAGTGGTTGCCAGTCCCAAGCACAATCAGATTGGAAACCTGCACCCCAGTTTTCTCCTCCACCTGGCTCCTGGTTCTTCTCCCACGGGGGCTTAGGTGACACTTTGAAATGAGAGCTCTGGGAAAGCAGAGCCAGCTCTCCCTTGGTGCCTCCATTGTCTGCCATATGAGAGTCGCTAACACAATCCAGACTTGTATGTTCTGGGTGGTGACAAGCCCAAGTCATGGGACTTCATTAGGAGGCCTCAGACAAGGGCTTGAATACCTCCAGGTCTCAGTTTCCCTTCTATACCTGGAGGCAGTTGGACATAGACCAGTTTTCATCTGTTGAGATTTCAAAAACATACGCTAATACCGCTAATGCCCAGGTGTCCCTCTGAGGCTCTGTGTGTGATGGTGTGGGGCTGGCCTGCACATTGGCATGAAAAGCTGTCGCCAGAACCTGGACATGAGGCAATGCTGAGACCAGACCCTTTGGGACAGATGTCTCAGAGAGCATTCTGTCTTTCAGAACAGACCCAAAGAGGGGAAGAGAGTCCCCCCAGTCAGACACGCTGCCAGTCACTGGGTAGAAGCCAGGGTTCAGCCCTGCTCTTCTCCCAGTCCCCAGTCTTTTGTAAATATTCCTCTCAACTTCCATGCATGGAAGAGAGTTGCGGTTCCTATCTGAAACTTTCAGGGGTGATTCCTTCTGTCTGTGTACTGGGGAATCCTCAGCGTCTCAAAGCTCTGTCCCATGGCCCATTGAGAGACTTGCTAGGAGCCAGGCTGCATTTGGGAGAGACCTACTGTCCCCTCACCTTGGCAAGCCACCTGTCCCCATGGCCCATGTAGGGCTGCTGTTCACTCTCCTGCCCTTTCCTCTGCAGAATATCCCCATACCCACCCTCAAGGCCTACGCAGAAGCCCTGAAAGAGAACACCCATGTGAAGAAGTTCAGCATCGTGGGGACCCGCAGCAATGACCCTGTGGCGTTTGTATGTTCTGACCTCTCCGCTCTGCTATGTAGTCACTGGGCACTCAGGCCTGGTCCCACTGATGAAGAACCCTATTGTGGCTTGCGAGGGGGCTCAGCTAGGAGCCAGGAAGGGATGTATATGTATGGGACAGCCCTTGCACAATGCCCTATTCTCATCCCAGCTAATCCTTGCAACCACCCTGTTCTCAGAAGGGTGGGTGTGCAGGGAGGATAGGCAAGTGGCTTTGTCCAAAGCCACACAAAAAGAGAAAAGCAGACCTGGGATCAAACAAAGTCACATTGACACCTACAGTTGGTCTTTCTCAAACTCAACCTTTCACGCTCGAAACTCCTCCCCTTCCTGGGGCTCAGCATCTCCAGCTCCCACATCACCATCTTTGCCAATCAATCCCAGCGACTGATTTTACTTTTACTGCCTAAGCAGCTGGGTACGGTGATATGCACACCTGTAATAGCTGCATTCGGGAGGTGGAGGCAGGAGGATCAGAAGTCTGAGACTAGCCTGGGTTCCATGAGGCTCTGTCTCAAAATACAAACAAATGAAAAAAATCATGTTTACTTAAAGTAAGTTGTACTTACAAAGTAACTGTTAATTCTTTTTTAAAAATATCCCATACAAATTCTTGACAGTCTGTGCATAATACTGAGTTAGGCTCTGGAAATCCGCCTGTAACCAGTCTCATATCCCACATCCATGATCGTAGCCATAGTTGGGGCTTGAAGGCAGCCAAATGGTCCCCTGCACAGTGTTGGTGGTGGTGGTGCAGCAGGTAGGAATTAGCTTCCTGAGGAGAGTAGGTCACGGAGTATAGGAATCAGCCCTCTTCCAGTTCTAAAGTAGAAGAGACTGATTCCTGCAGGTGCTTTTGAAAGAACTGAATGAGCTCCCAGTGGGGGGCAGAGGCAGTTCCCAGGCTGCCTGCGTGAGAACTTCTAGATCAATGACCCCTGACTGACCTCGATGGTTCCCAAGTCTGTCTGTAGTGACTTAGCTGGAGAAACCCTGTGTACTACTTGCTCATGGATCAGAAGCACGGCCATGCTGGCACTCAGCTCCATGCCATGGATGGTTTAGGGGCATGGACTCCGTGCCAGGCTGACAGCTGGTGGCAGGCCCTTTATACCTGCATACCTATCACCAAGTGCTGAAATGCTAGACCAGGTGCCAGAGCCCTGCAGGTCCCACTGCCTGCCTGGCACTCTCTCCTACCCTCTGTTCCCTTTTTGTGACCCCCTCACCCAGGATCTGACGCATAACTCGACAGGGTTCCAGGGCCTCCCAGTTAGCAGCATGCACAGCTCATGGCCTGGCACACCTGCCCACTGGTTGTTAAACTGGCTGGTGGTTAGGTCAGGCCAGGCGTTTCGTGGGAGACAGGGTTGCTGGTGAGGCTCAGGGAGACCACCCTACACAGGTCGGGAACAGATTGGTCATAGAGAAGCTGACACACCACCTCTTGGCATGCTGGACTGCGGGAGCCAAAGGAGGAAAGTGGACAGCATGAAGGCTCTCTGGGAGCTGGGTCTCTGGCAGGGTTCAGCTCTGGGGGAGCACAACAGGGCAGCCTTTCCTGGCATCGCTTCTGACTCCCTGGCACACAGATCACAGTGTCCCAGGTCTGTCGGCTGCTGGTATCTTCTTTCCCCATGACGCATAGTTTCCCCCAGCTGCTAATTACCTCATTTCCTTCAGAGACTCCGATTGTCATCTACACCCCCTGGCTAGAACCCTCTCAAACGTGCTGAGGGCCATCTGAGCTGTACTCTGCAAGCCAGCCCTGTACTCTCTGGGGCTCAGAGAAAGACCATGGTGACATTTCAGCAGGGCCGTAGAGGAGACAAGCCAAGCATCCATGGGGGATACAGAGACTCACTGGGGGCCCTGGTGATCATTGTTTGATGGCCTACTGTGTGCTGGGTACTGTGTTAAGATAGGCGGTGGTGGCGCATGCCTTTAATCCCAGCACTTGGGAGACAGAGACAGGCAGATCTCTGAGTTCGAGGCCAGTCTGCTCTACAAGGCAAGTTGTAGGACAGGCCCCAAAGCTACAAAGAAACCATGTTAAAATAAAAACAAACAAAACAAACCCAAAAGCAAACAAAAAACAAAAACAAAAATAGATATTAAGCTACATTTTCAGCCCATGAAGGGTAGATTGTCTAGTGGTGGAAACACACCAACCATAAACACGGAGGGGTGTGAGACCCTAGGGAGATAGCTCACTCAGTAAAGCGTTCCCCCTACAAGCATGACAACCTGGGCACCATATCGAAAGCTGGGCATGGTGGCTCACTTGTAATCATAGCGCTAGAGAGGTGGACACGCACACAGACACATGCACACAGACACATGCACGTGCATGCACAAAAACAAAATAATAGCAAATGGAGACTTGAGTGAAGGAGATGTGGATAAGTTCTGAGGTCACAGGGAGCAGGCCCTGGGTAGCTGGGGTGTCAGCAAAGCTCTTGCAGCCAGAGGCACTGAGAAAGTGCCTTGAAGGATGAACAAGACTTAACC
This sequence comes from Microtus oregoni, assembly GCF_018167655.1. NCBI lineage: Eukaryota > Metazoa > Chordata > Mammalia > Rodentia > Cricetidae > Microtus > Microtus oregoni. The sequence continues at coordinate 2,804,040 of NW_024543076.1, read as the reverse complement.
AAGTGAAACAGAACTTTCCAAGTGATGAAGCAGAGAAAGGCTAAGGGGTGGGAAGGCACTCAGCGTGTGCAGCAAACCCAGAGGGCCAAGGCTGCGCAGGGAAGAGAAGCAGGTCCAGAGGTCTCTGAGTCCTGATGAGCGGTCTCCTAAAGGGGTGTTCGGGGGCCATGGCAGGTTGCGAGAAAGCAGACACAGAGGCATGCTTCGAAAGGCAGCTCCAGGGACCGCCTGGATCTGCTCCATCCTTGCCCAGGGTAACTCACGGGTCCTGCTTTTCTCCCGAAGGCGCTTGCCGACATGCTGAAGGTGAACAAGGTATTGAAGACACTGAACGTGGAATCCAACTTCATTTCTGGAGCTGGGATCCTGCGCCTGGTGGAAGCTCTCCCACACAACACCTCTCTGGTGGAACTGAAGATCGATAACCAGGTGAGTCGAGCGGGGTCTTCACCTGCCCGCGTGCTGCTGGTGGAGCAGAGGACACTGGTGACAGATGTTCTAGAGCCCACTGTGAGCCACCTCCAGGTGCTCCTGTCCTGACCCCCCACCCCGCCGCACTACCTTCTTTCCAGCGCTGTCAACTTCATCATGTGCCCATGAGTGGTGGGAATTCACACCTTAGCTCCAGCCTTGGCCCTTGGCTTTGAGAATGTCCTTACTTAGACCCAGAGCAAAGGAACATACTTCTAAGCCCTGTGTGTCACCTCAGTTGTTCTGTTGAGGAACCTGAGACGTGGAGGACACAGATCGCACAAGCCACGGGGCTCTTCGCCAGTGACACCCCATTCCCCATTCCCACACTTGAGGTGACTTTTGGGTCTCCTCCACATGGCACCTCCCCTGTCTTTATCCCACAGAGCTCCTGTTTCTCTGGCTTCCATGGTCCAGTCTGTTCTTTGCGGGCAATTCTTTTGGTCTTGGTTGTCTCAGAGAAAGTTAATAACCGGAACTGCCCGTGGCAATAGCTTGGCTGTTGGACAGTTGCGGGTTGTTGTGGGAGTGGGAGGCTCAGTGCCGCCGTGTGCCCAGCATCTCTGATCTTCATCGCCCGCTGTAGGATGCGGGTGTGGTCAGCCTCTGATGAAAGAGGCTAAGAGAGGGATAGCTTCCTCAGGGTCGCGCTCAGCACTCAAGAGGCAAGATTTGAACCCACAGCTCCCCAACCCCAAAGCCCACTCTCTATCCGCGACTGCGCATTGCTTCCTTGACTAAGTCACTATCTTCTTTATAGATGGGGAAGACTGAAATTTTCTCTGCACTGGCAAATGCGGCTGGATGGCTGTGTATGTTTGTTTGGAGAGAAGACTGGGGGGGGGGGGGAATACTGTGAAATTATTGTGCCCAAGCAAGACCACAAGTTACTTTCTTCTTGTAAGATGTGGCAGACAGAAAGTGCCGAGAATAAAAATGAGCAGATTAAATATAATGAGCTCGTGAATCTGTCACAGTCAGAACTAAGCATCACCGGCTTCCAGAGGCCTCATCCTAGACATGGCTTTCAGAAACTTCCCAGCTTGCTCCCACTCCTGTCTCTGCTCCCATGCCATAGACTTCTGGAACATCCTATGCCCCGCCTGCCCATTTTCTGCTAGAAAACCCTTTGTGCTACATGGAATGTGCAAAAGCATCCTGGGCCAGCATAAAGGGCTATGTGCATTCTCTGCCTGGCTGCACCTCAGTGATATACTTGGTAGGTCGGCCTTGAATCGCCTGGGCTAGCAGGAGTGTAGCTGGTGGGAAGTGCAGACACTACATATAAGTCCCTCCCTCCTTCCTTCTCTCCCTTCCTCCTTCCTTTCCTCTCTCCCATTTGGTTCTTGAGAGTCATTATACTCCTGCCTTCCCTGCTTAGCCTCCACAACTCCTCCAAGCCTTGCTGCCCAGACAAAGCTAGGTATTGTGGTTCCCCTGCCCTTCAGCATCCACATGAGCTCCTCAGAGCTAGGTGCTCCCCCAGCGGTTCCCCTGCCCTTCAGTATGCCCATGAGCTTCTCAGAAGGTGGTGCTGGGTCGGAGTCTTCTCCTTATCTCAGTGCCCAGCCTGGTACCTGGGCCTCATGGGTACCTGGTAAGCAAACGTGTCCCGGATGGTAGCACGTTTCTGATGTATAGAAAGAGGCTGCATCAGTCAGCAGTCTTTCAGTCATGTAAACTTGCTGCTGCACTGGGTTGGGCATCTTTCATACGCTGGTAACCTTGATGCTACATTGACCCTGACCATCTCTGCCTTGTCCCTTGACCATTGCTGACCCTGATCCCCTAAAGGTGGGAAAGGCAGAGCAGATGAATCACAGCTTGCAACAGCACCCTCCCTGCCAGCCTGGCTATTCTTGTGACGTCTGTCCTGGTCAGAAAGGAGTGAGAGCATCAGCTGAAACTTGACTTCCAGGGCAGACCCTCAACCAAGTGGTGGCTGATATCAACCCGTCCACCTTCCCCGTTCAGCTGTATTCCACCTGTGCCCCCAGGGCATTAGAGACTTTGTGCTGACCATTGCCTTCACCCTGGCCAGACACCCCAGTGTAAGCACATTCACTGCCTGGCCTCAGCTTCCCTTCTTGTAAATGAGGATAATTAGCCACTGTCCTAAGGGGCTACAGATCTGGGGACTGACGCCATTGGTGACTTTGAAAGTCACTATGCAGGTTGTGATCTCACACACTATCCAGAGGGCGAATGCCCACAGGAAGCACGCTGGCTGCTTTGTGTCCCTGTGCTCACCCTCTGATTCTGACTGCCGTATGGACTGTGTCACCTGCCTCAGGTCACAGAGTTAGTGACCGAGGAAGATCCTGGCTTAGGTATATATGACTCTAAAGCCTGCACACGGTGTCTGTTGGGGTTCTTGAAATGACTGGTTTCATGAGGTTAGCCTGGCCTTTCTCTTCCTCATCCCCTTGGCCATGCTGGCCTCTGCTAAAGCGAGGCTCCGATTGAGTCTTCTAGGAAGCCACACTGGGTAGGAGGGGAGACAGGTGAAGAAATGACCTTTGCATCAGGTGCTCTTGTAAGCCACAGATAGGGTGAAAGTGGGTGGGGTCCAGTGGAGGAGTCAGCCATAGTCAGGAGCAGGCCAGGGCGGGTGTCAGGGAGAAGGTGGCAGAGAGAGGAGGGTGTATCAAAGGGAAAACGGAAGTCAGGGTACCCAGGAGAAAAGAAAATAGAGAAAAGGCTGGGGAGAGCTCGGAGCCTATCTAGGCAGGAGTCTGGGGGCCCAGAAGAAGCCTGTGAGGATGAAGAGGCAAAGGGGCTGGTGGGTAAGCCTGTAGGTTCTGCTCTGACAGGGTGGCTCCTGGCTGGACCAGTAAAGAGAAAGCTAAGGATAGGAGGCCAGCAGATGCTACACCCAAGACTTCTGGTCCTGGGGTGACACTCCTGCCTAAGTGGGGGCCTCGGGCTGTAATGGGGCCTGGTGGGGAGGGGCTGAGTGGATGAAGACTGTGGATGAAGGCTTCAGGTTGGAGGCTTCCCTGGCCCAAGCTCAGGGAAAGGCCATGCATGTGTCCCAGGAGGTCTGGACACAGTTGTCTTCTCGTGGTGACCAGGGTAAAAGGGAGGGGCCAGGAGGAGGTGACAAGTGGCATTGATTTATTCCTCTTCCTTGGTTCGTCACCGAGGTCCTTGAAGGCCAGAGCGTTTGCCTCAGTCCTTGGAATTGTAACCTGTGTTGAGAGACTCTCCTTCTCTCTCCTTTTACGGCCAAAGAAAGGGACTTGGGGCATTCTACACAGGGTGACATGGATTCTGAGGCAGTTTGTTTACTAAGTGCTTCCCGTTATCTCCAGGCAATGTTCTGCTTCTGCCCAAAACTGCCCTAAATCCGACAAGGGTGGGGAGCAGCCTCAGGGGCCCTGAGCCGGCCTGAAAAGCTCTAAGAGTGGCTGACCAGCTTTCTTTGCAGTGGGGAAACTGAGAAGGAGGGGGCTTGTTTTAGTCAAGGCCATTGTCCAAGACAAAGCTGGGTTGGATTGTCAGCATCCTTGCTACACATCGGAGAGGATACACCCTATCTGGCCCACGAAGTAGGCTCTAACCACAGGGTGCTTGGAGATCCCCATCCCCAGCTGTATCACCCCCCAGCCCTGCTCTGCTTTCCTGAGCCTCCTCTTGCCTCCCAACAGTTTTGTGTCCAGCAGTTCCTCCCCAGTCCTTCCGAGTCCCTCGGAACAGATAAGACCTGGAAACACGACCCCTCCAAATGAGGATGTATCAGCCATCTGGGCATATTGGTTACAATCCCCCTTTCCCCTCCCCTGTGTGTCAGGGACACTGCTTGATATTTTGGACAGGAGCCACAGGAAGTGGGTTATGCATTTGTGTTGTTTTTCTAAGTTAATCTGTTTGTGTCTGGTTTTTCTCTAATTTAACGCTGTCTGGGAGTATATCTGTTATCTATGCAACAAATGACCCCAAGGCTTAGCCTCAGAGTTCTGGGATAAACCAATACTCAGCAAATTTGCTCAGTTTCTGAGTGACAAGAATCCAGGGCTGCTGATCTGGCTAACTTCCCCCAGAACATGTCATTCAAGGCAAAGAAGAAAGTTCCAGCTTTGATGACCAGCCTTGAAACCTGAGCAAAGTCTACTCTGACATTTTCTTTTAGAAGCGAACCGATAGGCACCGTACACACACAGGAAGGAGGTGAATGAGGCTCTACCTTTTGAGGGAGCTATACCAAAGAATTTTTCAGATCTATTTCTAATAATTCTTTCATGATTTCAGAAAATATAGTATGATCATATTCACACCTAACTCCTCCCAGATTCCTTCTCTACCTCTCTACCCACCTCGTTTTTTGATAAAACATAACCTAGTGGGGCCCTCTCTCAAAACAAAACAAAGCCCATGGACGACACCATTCAAGAAAACTGCCTCTCCTCCCTTAGACATCAACTGTCAATAGCTCCTTAGCTAGGGGAGGGACTTGTGAGTCTCCCTCCTTCATGTTAGAATGCTGACTGGCTTGGTCTTGTGCAGGCAGCCACGGCTGCTTTGAGTTCACAGTGCATTGGTCCTGCCTTGTCCAGAAGATGCTGTTTTGCTCCAGTCTTCCGTGACCTCTAGCTCTTAGGATCTTTCAGCTCCCTCTTCTATGAATCTTGGGGCAGGGCACCAGATGAATGTCCCAGGTGTGACTGGGCGCTTCACTGACATTTATTCTCTGGACTTTGGTTCTAAGTTTCTGCATTTGCCACCATCTGTTGCAAAAAGCAACGTCTCTGCTGAGGTGTGATGGCTGTACTAGCTTATGGATAAAAAGATACAAGAAGGGAGGGCTGTTGATGCTATGTCGTTTAGCAGGTTAATAGCACTCAGTTCAGCCCTGGGCTCTGGGTGCTTGCCAACCGTGGGTTCTTGGCCAGATTTACAGCACCTGGCATGTTTTTCTTCCCATGGAGTGGGCCTTAAATCCAACCAGAAAGCAGTTGGTTCTCCACAACACGTGTACCTATCTTGCACCCATGGACCTGTCTTGCCAGGACAGTCATTATCATAGTTCACAGGGTTCACAACAGGTAGGCTGTTAATGACTCCCCTACCCTTTCCTCCCGCCCCCCGGCAGCCTGCTTAGCCCTTTCAGGCACTAGGAAAGCTGGCCAGTAAGGAAGAATCTCCCTGGTCAGTATCATTTGCTATCTCCATGCCCTGTGACCAAACTATGAGTTGTCTTCAGGGATGTGGCCTTATTGTCGAGTTCTGGTGAGCAATACAGAGCAATAGCAATAGGCTATGTTGTTTGGGGGGCATTTTTGAGACACCCCTGATGAACAGCTCAAGGGGAGGAATTCCACATCTGGCACTAGGCTTTTTATTTGGCAACCTCTGGCTTCTGAAATAAGCATTACTACCTGTGTAAAATAACTCTAGTTAAATTCTTTTATATAAATATATATATGCACATATATTAAGAAATTTTACAAATGGTATATTTCCATATGATTTTTAAAGATTTTTCCCTAGTGTCATCCCTCCACTCCTCTCTGTAGACTTCCTTAAGTCACTGTCATAAGCACCCTCTGTATGGTTTTGTATCACAGCACTATGGTGAGAAAGGCCTTTCTAGTCAGCAGAGCTACCCAAGGATAAAGCAGGTTTCTCAAGCGGTGAAATTCCTCCCCAGGGCTGTGCTACCAGAGTGGAAGAATTGGCAGCTTGCAATTAGATGAACGTGTATGCCCGTGAGAGGTGGCACTATGACTTCAGTGTTGACCAAGATACTCCCAGGACACCTTCCTGATGGAGTAGTTTCTTTCTTTTTAAAGTTTGCTTTCTTCTTCTTCTTCTTCCTCTTCCTCTTCCTCTTCTTCTTCCTCTTCCTCTTCCTCTTCCTCTTCTTTCTTCTTTCTTCTTTCTTCTTTCTTCTGAGACAGGGTCTTACTAAATAGCTCTGACTATCCTGGAACTCACTATGTAGACCAGGTTGGCCTCCAACTCATAGAGATCCGCCCACCTCTGCCTCCCAAGTGCTGGGATTAAAGGAGTGCCCCCACGACAGCTGGTGTGATGGTATTTTGCACATGTCATCCAGGTCACAACAAAGTAGCCTGTCATCAAATGAGCTAAGTGAATGGCCTGCTGCCCAGGATTTCAGCCACCAGTCCCACCTCATCCATCCTAGCACCTGAGGCATTTGTCCTCTTCTCACCAGATTGAAAACCCTCAGTTCTTAAGCATGTAAGCGTAAACATGAAGAGTTTTCCCACAAGTCCCAGAACTGACCAATGGCAGAAGGAACTGAACACAGGTATCTGTTCCAGGGTCTCTAGCTGTAACCTCGGGTCTCGGAGGAAGCTCAAAGACAGACACGGGACAGATAGAAAAGACACAGGTAGCCAGGAGGGCAGAACTGCGGTCCTCTCGTTGGGAGTCCATGCAGCAAAGGGACCATACAGTGAGGTAGAGACCTCTGTCCTCTGAGGCAAGTGAATAGAAGCAGCAGGAAGGCTGGAACTCCATGGCCTCTAAAACCTCACGGGGCAGCAGGCTGTCCTGCGATGTCCAAAGGCGTGCCCACCGTATATGTTTTCCGCAGAACAGCCATGATGCCAATCCAAAGTGTGCCCCTATAGCTGACTGTGGAACAGCCCCTCTTCCCCTGCAGAATCCCTTGCGCTGGCATCTGTGGCACAAGGTGTCGGCACAGCCATCAACAGCCATCCACACTGCAGCATCTCAAGGGCATCCCAAGAAGCAGTTAAAAAACAAGGCGGCATTTCTCTTGTACTAGCTTGGGAAGACCTCTACAAAATAGTGAACGGAACAGGAAGTTGCAGAAAATAAATATGAGATGAATCTATTTAAGGGAGAAAGAGCAACAAAACAACCCAACCCTGTCTATTTCTGCCTTGTATCTTATCCCCAGCATAGCCATTGGCCGTGGTGGGGGAGGGGGAGGGGGAGGGGGAAGTCTATGGACAGGGGGATGATGGGAAGGGAGGGATGGTATGAAGGAAGACTGTTCACTTCTCTCCATCCAATCATTTGAATGTTAAAAATATTATATTTATCCACAAGTGATTTATTGAATCTGAAAGGAAGCCAGAGTCCTTCACTGCCCAAACTCTGCCAGCGCAGTCCTGCAACCCAGTCCCTGGTCTGTCCCTTGGGGCTTCTTACTGCCTTTCACCCACTGTCAAGGTCTGAGGTCACTCTCCTGATCTTTTTATGCCACCTAAGCAAGCTATTCATAGGGTCACAGCCTGCAGACCTGTGAGGTTTAAGAGGCCATGGAGTCCCAGCCTTCCTGCTGCTTCTATTCACTTGCCTCAGGGGACAGAGGTCTCTACCTCACTGTATGGTCCCTTTGCTGCATGGACTCCCAACGAGAGGACTGCAGTTCTGCCCTCCTGGCTACCTGTGTCTTTTCTATCTGTCCCGTGTCTGTCTTTGAGCTTCCTCCGAGGCCCGAGGTTACAGCTAGAGACTCCGGAGCAGATACCTGTGTTCAGCTCCTTCTGCTACTGGTCAGTTCTGGGACTTGTGAGAAAACTCTTCATTCCTGTGTACTCCATTTTCCTGGCTTGTGACATGAAAGTTCTGTCCCACAGGTTGATGGTGAAGAGGCAGTGGGTGTGTCCCTCTTGTGGTGTCCTTGTGATTTTGCTTGGCACACTGTGGTCGCTGCTGAGTAGTGCTACCGTAAAAATAAGTCAGGCCTGAGTGGTAGCTCTGGTTCCCAGCAACTCTTCTTCCCTCCTCTGGGAAGCCTTCCCTGGAGTCGGAGAAGGAAGCAAGCAAGATGGTCCTTGGGCATCTTACCCAGAGATATATGTGCCTTTTCTTTTTCAGTTCTGGGGATCAACCCCAGGGCCTGTGCAGACTATAGCTGCTCTCCCAGTTCTGCCCAGTAACTCAATATGCTCACTTTCTATCTTACACCTTAGTTTAAAAATAATGGTTTGAGGCCAGGGCTGTGGCTCAGGGGTAGAATGCATGCTTAGCATGTATGAACCCTGGGCTTGGTCTGTGGTACTACAGAAGAACAGTGGAAGGGAGAGAGGGAAGGAAGGAGGGAGAGAAGAGAGAAAAGGAAGAGAAAGAAAATAGAATAAGTGTGATTCAAGATTCTCACTCTAGGAGATCAGTCATGATTCGCTGAAAGAGTCTGTACCCCCTCACACACCCAGACATGTCTGCACACATCCCTGGGAGTCTGGATATCAACCTGAGAATCTGGACTTCCATAGCCCTTCTGGCCATCGATGAGGTCAAGGCCATGTTTCGGCTCTGGCATTAATAAACTAAAGGTCTGAAGCCTGGCTTCCATCTCTACATGCTTGTTTATTCTCAAGATAGAGAGGCTATTTCCTGCCTCCCCAAATGTAGGCAGGTAGAGAGAGGGGGGAGGGAGGGAAAGAGGGAGGGAGGGAGATAGAGAGGGAGAGGGAGGGAGAGATTGCTGTGGGAATAAAGGGAATTCAGGCAGCATTGCCTATGGTTTGGGACAGTATACAGTGGACAGACAGCTCTCATAGACATGGCCCCTCCTTTCCACCAGGTCAGACCCATGGTTTTGATCTAGCCCACTCCTGTCCAATAACGGTTTCTCAGCACGTGCCCTAAAGAAGAAGTCACATTTCCTGCTCCACGAGGTAGCCAGGGAGTTAGCAGCCCTGTCTTCCTTTTCTTGCTGAATTATCTCGATTAGGTCCTCTAGAACAGTGCTGCTAAAAGTGGACATGGTGGCATTTTCCTGATCCTTGGGGAAAGTTTTGATCTTTATCCATGCAGTGTAATGCCAACTTTATTTCCATCCCAGCTTCTCTATGTGGCTTCCCTCTTAGAGTGCAGGTAACCTCCCCACACAACACTCAGGGCTTCCATGTGGAGAGGTGGTTTAGGTAAAGCACATGTGTAATTATTGGTATTTTGTTCTTTTTTTAAAAAACCAAAGAGCCAGCCCTTGGGCAACAAAGTGGAAATGGAGATCGTGAACATGTTGGAGAAAAACACAACGCTTCTGAAATTTGGCTACCACTTTACCCAGCAGGGGCCCCGGCTGCGGGCATCCAACGCCATGATGAACAACAATGACCTTGGTGAGTCCACACCTGCCTTCTGCCTGCTTGTTTGCCCATTCTCCCCCACATTTTGCAGGGTTTCTCAGGGAAATTGTACAGACACCTCTGACTCCAGGTTCATGGGATCAAACTCCTGACTTTCGGGAGGATCACATCTTATTCTGTGTTTAGGCATGACTTCCCCCAGTCTGTGAGCTGCCTGTCTTCAGGACCAAGGGCAAATGCCTTTTCTTCCTCAGCCTGGCACAGCATAGGCTGAACCCAGAGCTCAAACTAGCATGTTGGATAGAGGAAATGAAATTTAAGGATGCATGGGCTCATCCTGGGTCTGCTCCTCTCCTGAAGACCCTTCTCTAGGTCACACTGGTTTTTGTTCACAATCCCAAAGCTCTCAGCCAACGCCATTACCAAAAGCCATAGCCCGGGAGATGCCGCGTGGCTCCCAAGGCAAAGTTGGAAATGTGTGGTTCATAGGAAAGTAAAGGCAGGGTCAGCAAGATGGCTCGATGAGTAAAGGTACTCACGGAACAAGCTTTGGCAAACTGAGTTCAGTCCCTTGGACCCACAGAGTAGGCCTCTGATCTCCACATGCATGCATGCATGCATGCACGTGCATGCGTGCGCGTGCACACACACACCACTAAGAATAAATAGAAATACAATGTAAAAGCAAGTTACATTCCCTCCATCTCTGCTGAATTACCATTTCCCTCATTTCTCTAAATAGAGAGAGAAAACCTCACAGTCTCTTGGTGACAGGCTGCACCAAATACCTGTGCAGTCGACAGAATGAATAACATCAATCATCCACTGGTTCCCATGAGCCCATTGTTCACGCGTCCTGGGTGTGGTTGCTTATTACATGTTCCCGATGATGCTCAGGAGAGCAGGGTCTGGTGTGAAATGAAGGCAGCGTGACTGGCAAGGCCCCGGGAGTGTGTGTGTGTTGGGGGGAGGGGAAGCAAGTCACGCAGCAGGTCTCTATTGTTACCTTGATTGAGGGGGACATTTACCCTGAGTGTCATAAAACCACAACAGACCAAATTACACTCCTTCTATTGGAGGAGAGCAGGCAATGTGGTAAGTTAACAAGGAAGCTGATCTCTGGAGCAAATGATGAAGCCAAATGAGTTTTAAAGACGTTCTTTGGTGAGGTTTTCATCAAATCCTCACCGCCAGGGCTCTCTAGCTCCCAACCTTCTTGCAGAAAGAAAGGAGCCTAAAACCCTGAAGCAGGGGTTTGGGTGATGATCCAAGGCTGTCAGATCCCCATTGAGTTGAGTGAGCACTGGAAAGGCAGGCACTCACAGACCCCGCCCAGAACTCAGACTTACAGGCACTTCCAATCAAGTTCTTCAACCCCAGGCGCCATCTGTCAAAGTTTTGAGGCCCGGGTGCAAGGGCACAGGCCCCTGCTCTTCAGCATGGCACAGCCCCAGAGCTGTCTGTTCCTTGCTCCCTTCACAGGCCACTTTCTCTAGAGCCTCGGGTCTAGAAAAATATACTTCTGTCTTGGTTTATCTGAGGTGCCATTATTTGAAAGAAAGTAAGATCAAAACATAAATGAGATGCAGAATTCTTACCACAGCACAGAAGTGATGGTTACACCGAATCATTGGGTGGGGCCAGCTCTCAGAGTATTGCAGGCCCAGCTGTGACCTGGTTATGAACCAGTACTTAAAAACCCCAAGTATTGGGGGCTCAAGAGATGGCTCAGGGGTTAAGAGCACTGGCTGCTATTCCAGAGTTCTGAGTTCAATTCCCAGCAACCATATGGTGGCTCACAACCATCTTTAAGGAGATCTGGTGCCCCCTTCTGGTGTGCAGGCATACATGAACACTAGGCAGACAGAACACTGTATACATAATAAGTAAATAAATCTTTAAAAATTAAGATAAAGAAAAAATCCTAAAAATTATTCTGAAAAACAATAATTTCACATTTTCCCTAGTTATGGATTAAGCGTCTGACAGGATCCTCATGCCCACCATCAAAGGCCAGTGAGTAAGGTTGCAATCCTTGCCCTGCAAAATGGCTTTCTTTTCTGAGGCAGGGGGGCTGAACTTGTGAGCATCAGATGAGACATGGACATGTAACCAAACTACTGAGAGAGGCACAAGGCTGAGGCTCAAGATGAGCAGCGAGACTTGGCTCCGTCTGGTTCTAGCTTTGTTATTTTTTTGTTTGAGACAGTTTCATGTAGATAAGGCTGGTCTTGAACTTGCTATGTCTCAGAGACTAGCTGTGAAGTCTTGATGCTATTACATCCACCTCCCAAGTGCTATGATTACAGGGGTGTGCTACCGGTAACATCCAGTGTATCACTGCCTTTCTGGCTTTGAGCAAACATCATATCCTTGCTATCATTTTCCTTACCTGTGGCATGGAAACGACAGCATGCGGAGTTCAGAGCCTTCAGAGGGGCTTCTGTTCAGGTCGGTGGGTGACGCCACACTGGGTATGGAGAGCCACAAGAGCAGCTCACAGGCATGCTTGCACAGCGAACGTGGGAGTGACAGGCTCATCTGTAGAAACTGCACATTCTCTTATTACAGACAGCCCTCTCCCATTCTCTGTTTTGGTTTTTGTTCCTGTGCGGATTCCCAAACTGTGTGACACTTTCAGTCACCTCCAGGAATTGGATTAGACGGTGTCTTCCTTTCAGATTGCCTCCCCATCTGGTTGGCTTGCCTTCCTCTAACTTGGGGCTAGGGAAGTGGGTAGAGACCCACGCTAGGTAAGTGTGAGCCTGAGACCTGTTTGTGGCTCTTGGCCACACCTGCACAACTACCTGCTCCATCTGAGTCACGTACAAGTTGACAGGGTGGTGGAGCTCATGGGCTCTTATCGGGTGGCTCCACAGCCACCTCAGCCTGGGAACTGAGTCATCTTTGACTAAAAGGTAGCAAGGGTCACCCACCTATACCACATCAACAGACCCCTTGATTTTAATCTACTGCTCTATAGCCTTCCCTGACCTTGTGTTTTCTCGTAGCAAATCTAGCTTGCTTCTTAGTCATTTGCCAATATCATGTTTTCTCTTATTACACCCAAGGGGCCTTTGTCCCTGCCAGCCCTAGCCATAAGCTTCTATCTTCTGTTTGCAACTTCCTGGCTCATACTTTCTTCTCTATAGGTTTAACTGTCATGTGAACAGTATTTGAAGCATGAACTGCCTTGCTCCTAGGGGGATGTCACTACTAAAACATGAGGGAGCAGGACAATTTGAGGCACTTTTCAGTTACTGGCATTGGCAGGAGGCAGACCAGGCATTCCCAGAAGGAGCAAGGGGAAACATTTCAGCAGGCTGACACTCCAGTCCTAAGACTGGCTAAAGTTAACCCTGCTCAGAACCAATCTTCAACTGTGGAGTCCGTGTAGGCAAAGGCAAACGGTGTGTGTGTGTGTGTGTGTGTGTGTGTGTGTGTGCATGCCAAAGACTGTGTGGTCAGCCATTTAGAAGAGATATCCACCCTACCATAGATTCCCATCAGTAACCAGGGACAAACATCCAGCCCCAGCCTTCTTGTAACCGTCCTTGACAAGCAGGCTCTGACCTTGTGGACCAGTGCTACTCAGGACTGGCAAGGATAGCTGGCTCATATCTCTTCCCATTCCTTTGCAGTGAGGAAGAGGAGGCTTGCAGACCTGACAGGACCCATTATTCCCAAGTGCCGTAGTGGTGTCTAGTGTGCAAAGGGAAGCCCACGCCTGTGAACTGGACATGTTCTACCGATAATCCATGTTCCCCAGTGGAGACCAGGAGGCAAACGCTGGCGTGGAACTCTTGTGGTTAAGTTCTTTGTGCACTAAAGTTTAGGTTAACTAGTGACTGTAGTCGGACCTTTTATAAAATATGGTCAATGTGAAGTTTTCTTTAGTCACAGAAGTTCAGTCTGGTTATTATTTAAAATGAAGAAGCCCTCAACCTGGCAGATCTTGCTGCAGATAGCATGACAGTGGCAGTGAGAGCCCAGAAGTCCCCTTGGTGGCCATGCTTTGGTGTTTAGGTGCACTTACAACATGGGACACATCAACACAGAACACTCATCCCAACTAGTCTGGAAGCGCTGTAAAATACTTTATTACAGGTCTGGTCACAGCAGCTCAGTAAAAAGAACAGATAATCATGATTTTTCAACCCCACTTGAAACTTTAACTTCAAGATTAAAGCTGCCAAATTGATTCCAGGATCAAACCCCTTCCCCCCAAGAATGAAAGACAAGCTACAGAATCTTCTAAGAGTCAGAAAGATACAGGATTCCTTCTGCCAAGTAAGAGAAGGGGGAGAAAAAGGCAACGGTGAAATTTCAAGTTTTAAAATCTACCAGCCCAGGCAACAGACATATTCCTGAGTGCTCTGTCCGAACACCTGGCATATACTCACTGCAGTCAGAAATCACTCTGTCTTTATTGAATGCCAACTTCATGATGGATGAAAACCTTTAGCCACAGGAAAACATCTTCCTATACCTCAGTGGGCAAATGGCTTACGTGAGGCCAACGCCACTGGGAGAATTTCCAGTCCACTGTGGCTATGGCACCTAGCATAGCCCTGCTTACAGACACCAAGTGCCTGCCTGGTCACTTAGGAGACAAATCAAATCACAGAGCTCTTGCCTACAAATGACGCCTCTGAAGGACAGCAGTGTACAACATCCAAACGACAAGGAATTAGGAGCTCCTGGCCAAACAACACAAGTGATTACTCTGAACCCTAATTTCGGTGTTCCTACTGGATCCCTTTTTTTAACACCATGGGAGTCAGTAAAAATGCTAAAACACATTGTTCTTGTGCCTTTTAATAGACCACAGTGCCAGTTAAACTAGTATTTTTGTTTGTTGCTTTGGGGAATGATTTTCCTTAGGGATCCAGCCAATATTACAATAATGACAAGGCTCAAAAGCTGTTGAGCACAGCCCAGGGGGCTTCTGACAAGGAAAAGTCCTGCACACTGAACTGTAATGCTGTGGACAGTACAGGGTAACTAGAGGTGACGCCAGGGCCTCACCACTAACAGTGTCTAGTGAGGCTGCACATGGGCCCAGGAGTGGCAGCAAGCTGCAGGGACGGCCAGCCCCACTCGGCTTCTCCTTGAGACACAACTGCAGCTGCATTCTGCACCACTGGAGACTGCAACATAATATTAAAGCCATTGGTCTATTTGTGGCTGTGTGTGCTTCTTAAAACCCGTATGATGGGGACATGAGCCCAAAGGTCGGAAGGCTAGAGAGCTGCTATGCTGAAGGACCTCACTAAGCAAGCATCTTGTGTCCCAGATGTCCTAAAGCACGCTGCTGCTGCTCATCTGGATCCCCAAGGAGAACACTCAGAAGCTAAGAGGGGATGCTGGGTAACGCAGGGCTGTTAGGGGGACATCTTTCAAAGAAACCAAATCTATAAAAATGTAGGCCACTTCTTTAAGACTGCCTCTGTCAGATGAGCTGTCAGCGTGAACTGAGAGCTGGCATTTTCTGTGAAGGGACAGAGTGCAAATACTTTAGACTCTGAAGGCCACATGGTCTCTGGCCAACTACTCAGTAGTGCCATGATCATATGTAAAGGAATGGGTCAGGTTGATTCAGTAAAGTCTTCAAAGCAGGAAGTGGCCAATGCTACAGATTACAGATCTCTTCGGGCAGTTAGCGAAGAGACTGACGCAGTGAAAGGTTGCAGCTGACCTGGTTTAAGAGTCCACACCCTGGGCTCAGCTTCTCTGCTTTTGCTGCCAAAGCAAAAAGGTTTGCTGACAAGAGCAATGTCTACTACCTGGCTGCATGGCAGAGAAGACATGGCGCAGCCGAGCTCAAGGCTCTTTCCCTTAACGTCCTTGGGATCCCACACGGATCACCTCTTTTCCAGGCTCTAGCATATTCCGAATCAAAACAAGCAGGTTAGGTAGCTAACACTGGACTCCCTGTCCCCTTTGCTTGAGGCCATCTGACCACATGAAAGTTCCCGATTTGTTTCTACAGCCTTGACAATCTACGCATGGACACTGAAGCCTGCACTGTGAAGCTTAGGGAATGCTGAAGATGCCACACAGCTTCACCAGCGTCAGGCCCTGGCTCCAGGCTCACAGGGTGTCATGCAGGTTGCTCCTGTGGGATGCGTGGTCTCCGGGCTGTACACTCACATTCTTCTTTAAAACTGTCCTGGGCAGGGCCCGAAGCCTGTTTGCCCCCTTTGTCTTGGCACATGATGCAACAGGCTGTGAATCCTTGTCCTTGACAGGCAGAGCAGGTTAAAACGAGCTGGCGGCATTGCGGAGTAGAACAGAGTCTATATTGGTCCCACGGGACTCCACAGTATGAACATTCTAGGGAAGAAAGAGTTTTATTAGTCTTTCCCCGCTCCACTGCCTCTCCACACACCCCCTCTGTCTTTCTGTCTCTCACACACAGAGGTGCTTATCCAGTTCCCAAATATAACCCTAAGTTCACTACTCTTTTGGTCCAAGGGAATGTTTCCAAGTCAAGCAGGGTGGCAGCAACTATCACCTTGGGAGGCTGAGACAGGAAGATTGCAAGTTCAAGGCTGGCCTGGGCTACATGCACAGTGAGGCCCTGTCTCAGAACAGAAACAAACAGATCAAAAGGAAATAGCACTCCTATCTTCTAGGAAAGAGAAAAGCCTCTGCTGGGGGAGGGGTGGGTGTGGAGAGGCTTCTGGAAACTGTTCTGACTTGCCTTCACCCATCCATTGTCCTTTTTCCCATCCGGAAAACAGGTTCATCTCTTTCTCATGAGCACTTCTGAAACACCTTATTACCCACGTTACACAGGCTCTCCCCATATAACCTCCCTGCCCAGGGGGACCGCACACCTGAATACAGATGACCCCACATCTCATCCACCTTGTAGAATGCAGAGCTCTCTACCCCAGGCTACCACCTGACTCCCCAACTGCACCTTATCTTCCTTTTCAGCCTATGTTTCCTGGCCAGCTTATCTTCCAAAATACCACAGTTCCCCTTGCTTGGCTATGCTACCTTTGGGCTTTTTCTTACATTCAAAGTCACATGCAGATATTCAAGTCCTGCAGGTATTTCTTCTATAAAATCCCTCATTTGCTTTTTACTTACTATTTGAGGTTTAAAATAAGACAAATATTAGACCACCATAATGAGTAAAGAGATCAGAAAGGTAGACAGGTAAGATGGCTCAGTGGATAAAACAATTGCTACCAAGAATGATAGATAGCCCGAGTTCCATCCCCATGATCTACATGGTGGAAGGAGAGAACCAATTCCTGTAAGTTGTCCTCTGACCTCCACATGTGTGTTGTAGAATGTACATGAGCGGGGCTGGAGAAATGGCTCAGTGGTTAAGAGCACTGCCTGCTCTTCCAAAGGTCCTGAGTTCAATTCCCAGCAACCACATGGTGGTTCACAACCATCCGCAAGGAAATCTGGTGCCCTCTTCTGGCCTGCAGGCACACATTCAAACAGGATACTGACAATACTGTATACATAATAAATAAATAAATAAATCTTTAAAAAAAAAAAAAAAAAAAAAAAAAAAAAAAAAAAAAGAATGTACATGAGCACGTAAGTAAATGTAATTTTTTTTACAAAGACCAGAAAGGAAGGAGAGAAGACGAATCTTACTATCTAAGAGGCCTGTGTTCACAAGTGTTTTAGAAACTGTAGGAGCCATGAAGGTTGTCTGCCTAGGACTTTTCATCCAGATACTACTGAACTGCAGTACTCAGGGCAACTCGCCTTCTGGAGGACTGCCTCTCCTTCTCCTCCCTTCTGTGTGGGCCCAGCACTGCAGGCCAACTATAACCAGTGCAGCAGCCACCGCACGGCCTGCTCCTGCTCTTCCATTCTCACCTTCCCTCAAATGCGCACTTGGGGACACGAGGGCATCTGACTGTGGCATCTGTCACCCCACTGATTGCCAGGGTTGATTTGGCTGATCTGGCTGCCTAAGCAGGTGTCCCCGTCCTCCCTCATGGCTCCATGTGTCCCTGCTCATGCTGCAGCTCAGCTGATGAGGATGACTTTCCCCATACGAAAGAGGACAAGTCTCTGGCCAGCTGCTGTGCTCTCCTTAGGGCCTCTAAACAAACCCCCTAGTGTGCACTTGCGTCCACAGCATCTAATTCTTACTCTTCTGCCCTGGGTTTACTTGGCAGCCTGGTAATGACTGAAATAGCAAAACAGTTTTCAGACTGTGTGATACAACAAGAGCTGAGTTACCTGTAACATTAAATAAAGAGTTAGTGGGAGGCCTGACTACGTCCAGTGGGAGACTGCGGTGAGTATAACGCCATGCTAAGTTCCTTATGGCAGCAGCAGCAGCAGCAGCAGCAGAAGGATGTGGCAGTATTATGAATTCTATGGCGACAAAGACCTAGGACGTCTGGTACAACCTGTCCACTGCCTGCACTTTAAAGGACTTGCCTACTCAGTATACAGCATGGCCAGGACCATCTGATGCCTGTTTAATTCCTGCATCTCCAGCTGCTGGGAAACAAAGGGGTGGCACAGTGACCTCCACTTCTCCATGTCATGTTCAGGTCCTGGCAGCCTTCTCTGAGCAGCGGGTGTAGAATGGTGAATGATTCTGACCTGACACAATGTAGGCTCTGGACCTGGGCTGACTTACCTGATACCACAGAACTGTTGTAGGCCAGGGCAAACCGCTCATCAAAAACAAACAGCTTCCCTTTGTAAAACCCATCAGGAAATTCTTCCAGGTATTTGTGGATGCCACCCTTGAGCTGAAACACTTCCTTACACACTCCCTGGATATAGACAAAAAAATATATCAAGATGTTGAAAGAAACAAAGGGACTTGGAAGCAGCTCTATGGTGGTGAGTGCCCAAGCAGTGCAGCCACACTGCCTGTGCCCATCAGTCAGGGGCTCCCCATGGCCTCCCGAGAGTGTGGAAAATGCTGACCAAAGGGTCAAAGAACCACCTGGCCAGACCTTGCCTTCTGGGGAGATGGGTGATGACAGCAGTTGGGCCCTTCACCTTCTAAGATCCTGGGAAGCCTAACTATTTTTGCTACCCCTAAATATAGGAGGGCATCTGTTGGGACATGTAATGTTACTGAATTTGCTCTTCTTGGGATCAGGCACACGGATTAAGAAAGGGGAGCCACTCAGCTAAGCTTGCTCTTCTGTACTTAATGAGTCTTCAAGACCACTAAGTGCTGGAGACTTAAGAAGCTCGGATTTAGATTTACAAACCCCATGCTGGAGCTGTGCCAGGAAAGTAAATCCTTCAGCCGGCTAGGGGAGGAGGGGCTGAGCAGGGGGTGAAGGGGTGGGAGTGAGGGTGGGAGGCTCCATAACAGGCCGGTGATGGTGGAGCTGGCTCACCCATGTGCTGGGCCTGCAGAGGCTCACCTTGGCTCTGAGGTATGCAGAACCCCGCTCGCAGCGGATGCCCCCAGTGCAGTACATCAGCACCCTCTTCTGCCTGAAAATGTCAAGGTTTTTGTCAACGTAGCTAGGGAAGTAACTGAATTTCCTGATGTCTGGTGCTAAGCAGCCCTGGAATCGTCCCTACAACATAGGGACAGAAGGAAATGATTAGAAAAATGTACCTGCTGGGAACTCAGTCTGTATAACAATCCCCATCTTTGCAACAGCAACAAGCATTTGCTACCCGAGGTTTGCATCCCACACTCTTACCCTTTAACCTCAAGATCTGGAACTAGACACAGGACTGGGGTTGTGGGTTCCCTTCTTACAGATCCCTCAGGGGAATGGTCTAGGTTACAGTGGCAGCTTTTACAAGGTCAGTAGCACATGCCAACGGGAGGTTCATGGTAAACAAAATCACTTTATATGCCAAGATTTCTTTAACAGACTTAGACTTTCTCAACAGACTTGGAGTTTAGGACTTACGTTCTCCCTGATGCTGCTGGTACAGGAAGGAGACTGATGTGGCTAAAGGTTCCACACGGGACATACACTGTGCTGTGCAAGGCACACCCACCCTTTCATGCCACTCAGTTCTGGCTCTTACTTACTATTTTGCTTTCATAGAAGTTTCTGCAGTCCAGTAGGATAGTATCACCCTGTTCCTGATTTGCCTGCGATAAAAACTTTTCTATTTCTTTATGAAATTCACCAGGGGATAAATGGATTCCTAAAATCAAGCCAAACAATTACATTAAAACAACAGGGAAATCTAATCACAACTGTCCTGACCTGACTGAAGCGCTGACTCAGCTACTTCCCACCTAACCCTCCTTTCATCAATTACCATGGAAACGGATGACACTATCTGACCATCAGGATAAAATGTCCCAGTCCCAGGCATCGCCATCTCCTTGCTCTAACCTGAGATTACAGAGCTCTAACAGTTCAGAAATAAGAAATAAGGTTTTCTTAAACCACATGCTTGGGGATTTATTTGGAATGCTGTTCTGGTATGTGCGGTTGTGGTCACTAGTGAGTCAGGAAATGGACAGTGTCCTACTGTCAGTGTCCACAAGGGAGCTTCAATACATTCAGGATTCACTACAGTCTACAAACTGTCAAGTAACAAGGTTGACCCCAAATTCAAGGCTAGAACCTCGGCTTAGACTAAGGTAGTTGAGAGCATGATGTTATGGAAAGTTTGAGCTTGCGTGTGCTTGATAATAGGTAAGAAGAATGTATCTAAATTTGTGTACACGCAAAAGGGAAAAAGGTGGGTGGAAAGGAAGTGAGAGGAAAAGAGAAGCCATACATCAGGAGAGACAAGGGTGGAGAAGGAACTCTAGTCTGTGAGCTTTGTCTCCAGACCCTCAGGACAGAAATCCCAGCATCTTACCAATTGTGAGCATCGGAGCCTGACTCTACTGGGCATGAATCCCAACAACCGCTCGATAACTCTCCAAACCTGGAGATCACAGTCTCGTTTTCTAACTCTCGAAGCTAAAACTATAGAATGTAACCAGGTCTGATGCTACTCAGGTAGCATCACATAATTGCATGGGTCCCAAAACAATGATGTCAAAAATGAGGTTCAGAACTGTGATGAGAATCATGGAAATTCTCTTTGCCTTCTCCCGGCAGGGAGTTTCAGGAGCCAAATGTGTTCCCTGCTTCTGCTGTTACTACTGCTGCTCTTCTGGCAGAGAGGGTCCAAACAGAAAGGGACCCAGATGGACATGTTGACGAGAGGTCCCTTTAAACTACCTGCTTGAGCTGAAGGCAGCCCAGGCCAGTCTCCCCTCAGCTCCCAAGCAGTGTTCTGCCACACCAAGGAGAGCTGCTGTCATCCTGCCTCCTGCTAAGATGGGGACACCAAACAGAGACATCCCTACCTGGGTCCTATCTCTTTGTGCATGAGCCTATTCTAAGATGCTTGTATCTCACCCCATTTCCCTTTAACTTAACTCTTGGCCTTCTTTTTGATATTTACCTATTAAAAATGAATACCTGAGAGGCAGACGGCCCTTTGTTCTTTGAGAGAAAGCAATACTACCTAGGAAGCAGTCATGTGAGAGTGGAAGGAAAGAAAGGGACTAAGCCTGATGATCAAGGCTCTGACACAGAGCTGTCAAACACAGATGTCACTAATCAGTGTGGCTGACAGATACCTGAGTGTACTCTGAGGAAAGTGACCGTAAGTATGACATACACACTGTATCTCAGGGACTTAGTATGGAAAAAGTAAACAAACTCACTAATAGTTTTCTATTCAGTACATACTGACATGCACTGGACAAGTTCTGTTTGCTCATTTCACCTATTTCTACTTACACTAGAAGCTGAAAACTAATGTAATGGGGCTCCTATATTTCTACAAAACAGCACAGCTCTCACTTTAAATAGCAATCTAGGGAGATCATTGAGCAGAGGACCACCCTATCGGGATAGAGTTAGTACTATTCCAAGACTGAGGAACTCTACAGACATAAGAGTGAGTGCCTTCAAAACCAACCTGCAGGGTAAGCAAGATGGCTCAGGTAAAGGAACTTGCCTCCAGTCTCATGACTTATCCTCTGACTGCCACATGCTCATTGCAGCCTGCAAGCCCATGCACACACTCACACACATATATGAGTGTATCTCCAGGAGATACAGCCAGCTGAGGACTACCCCGTGGGATACAGTTAACACTATCCAGATTCTGAGAGACTCTACAAAACAAGTGACTATGACAATCTGTAGAGCTGAATATATAAACTTAGAGACTTTTTTTTGCTGTTGAAGAGATCTTACTTCAATCTGTTTTCTGTTTGTGTGGAGGTCAGAGGACGAGTTCAGGCATCAGAGTTCTCCTTCCATCTGTGTGCCTGCTGGCCTGAGCCTCAGTCTCCTGTGTCTGCTTCCCATCTCACAGCAGGAGACTGTAGATGTGCATCACTGGACCAGCTTTACATGGGTTCTGGGGACCAGAGCTTGGGTCCCCACTCTTGAGTGACAAGTGCTTTACCCAGTGACCCATCTTAGCTCCTCTTATTTAATCCTAATAGAAACTTAATCATGACACAACTGGGAATTCACTGACAAGATATTCATTAAGTAATTACTGCTAAGATGTTTTAGACATGGTTACTAGTAAAACTTAACTGTTAATCTTTTAGAGGTATCTACTGAAGCATTTAGGAGTGAAATAATATAGCACGGAGGTTCTCTTTAAAGTGACCTGGGGTGAGAGAAAGGGAGGGGTCAGAGGACAGATTGCCATGGATGTGTAGCTGCTGAGGCTGCTGAGTGAGTATATGGAAGTTCATTCTATTATTTCCCCTACTCTGGTTAATGTTTGGAAATTTTCATGGTAAAAAGTAAAACAAAACCAAAAATCCCCACCACACAAATGCTTTTCAGTAATCTATAGCAAGCATAGGGAAGCAGGGGTCGAATGTTCAAGAACAATGCTTTGGTTCTGAAAGCTATTTGCTTACCATGGTAAAAGCCCATGTGCTGTTTTTGCTGATGAACTATTTGTAGGTAATAACCACACGGCTTTCAAATTGCTCTCTCTGGAAAGGGGAAACAACTTCTTGCCAAACTATCACCAAGAAAAATGTGCTGGTGGGTCTAAAGTGAGCCTTTAGTTACCATAAGCACCACAGACGCCTGTTTAAGTCCTGGATAGGCAGAGTTAGCCACCCTACGGCTATTTTAAATAGAAGACTGACTACAGTTTCTGCTGGTCAGTGTCTTTCTAGTTTGTCTATGACAGAAAGCACAGTTCTTTAAAACATAAGCATACCGGGATTCTTGTAGGAGACCTGGCTGGGGCTGATCCCCATAGGCACGATCTCTTCAAACACACCAACTCGCAATTCCGGGAAGCAGTGAGCTCCTCCTTTGCTGCTCTAGCCAAGGAGAAATAAGACAGAGTTTACTTCCCCCACTGCCAGTCAAAGACAAGTGCCAAATGTAAGAATTATGGTCTGTTTTAAGAGTGTGATAGTTGAAGTTTTAAACCTCAAATTAGGAGAAAAAAGGAACTGTCAATGGAGATAAAGCTGTGGTCCAGAATGTTCCAAATGATTCAACGTTAATAAATGCTTACTGTGACATTTCCACATGCAGGAACATTGTGTTTGTATGGCTATGTACATGTAACTCGGCACCACTGAGCCATTCACATGTGATCACACAGCAGGCAGCTTTTGCTCTGGAGCAATGACAGCTAGTGTCTTGCTGTGATCAGCATAAGAATTAGTGAAGTGCTCTCGCCAGCTTACTACGTACTGTGATGAAGCATAAAGTTCTTAGACATAGCACCTTTGCTGAAAGAACCACAACTTTATTCTCATGTGGTGTCAACTTTCTTTTCAGGTTTCCTAAAACCATAGTCCCCTCTGCGTAACTACATTCTGCTCTATAACAGGCCAAGGCAGTTTCTTTATTCATTAACGTTAATCACAGCATACAGAGGGGACTCCAACATCAGTACCTCACAGAGATCTGAGAAAACAGTCTCTCCAGTAAAAACAGCTTGTTTAACTGTAACATCCTTCTAGGAAGGGAGACTAGGGTCTAGGAAGGGTACTGACTGATCCAAGGTGACACAGTCACTAGATGGAAACAGTGACAAGCACGCTTGTTTTACTGCACTGGCTTGGAACTCAAAGGGAAAGGAAGGCATTTGTCCTGCTCTGTGCGCACCCTTCAATGGCCCACAAAAGCAGACTGCTCTAGCTTTAGTTCACTTTCTTTTTCTCTTACCTTAAAATCTTCCTCACACAGGTAATCCTTAAACAACGGGCAGGAAAGCATGACCTCCACGTAGAGTCTGGTGGCCACTTTACTTCCTCCAACAGTTCCATTGATTCCTTCAGTAGCGATCCGAATCTGAGACACAGACAGTGGGAGAAGGGTGCAAAAAAGGCAACCAAAACAAATTTTGGTGGGTCCCAGGAAACTGAAGGACACACTGGAGTGTGGAGAGTGAGTAAGGCCAAAGGCCCAGCACTATGGTAGCTAAGCTGTGAAGGAGCGGGCCTGGCCCACCTGGTGCTGCTGGAGCTGCTCTAACAAGACTATTCTGTGTGGAAAGCAGATTAAATGGAGGGTGGACTGGGGGCTGGAGGCTTGTCTGGAAGTTACCACATGGACAAGACAAGACAGAGTGGCAGCTTGGTCTAGGGTGGCAGAAGAGAAGTAAATGGAGTCGGGGATTATTGCAGGCCAGGGTGTGGTGAGGAACTGAGCGGGGCGAGCAGTACCAGTACTTGTCAAACACGGGTGTGGAAAATGTCACTGACCAATCAGTTTATTAATAACTGGGGCGTGGAAGAACCTCAAAAGGTTTCTACTTCACTTACTTCTGACTTAAATTTTGAAAATTATTTAATAGACATATACATGGAGAATAGATCACAAACAGCATTTTGCAAAAATAAATGCTGTCCTCTCATGCAGAGATGAATTATTACCATCTGGGAATATGCTTCCTCTCATCTTTACACACACATACACACATACACACTCGTGGATATGCTAGGAACATGCAGTCTTCCCTTTATTCGACAGTCTCCAGTCCTTACAGAGTACCCGGTATGTGCTTGCACCAGCACTAAGACTACATCAACTGAGATAAAGCTGCTGGCCCCATGAGGCCTTGTGCTGTGAGTGAGACAGGTTCCACTGTCAGGCTGTGATAGTCTCTGAGCAGGCGCACAGGCAGAGAGTTGTGAGGACAATTTCCATTGTACTTCTGAGGAAACAGCACTGGAGCAGCACTCTGAGAGGGCATAAGGCGTGTCCAGGAGGAGAGGCCTTATAAAGAGAAGGAGGTACAAATGCCAGTACCTGAGGTGCTGAAAGACCCGATTCTAGGAAAATCGATGCTATACTTCGAAATCAATCCTACATGCGGAGGCTTTTGAGTACAGACATCTCTCTGTCTCAGCTATCAGCAAACTGTCAGCATACAGATGTATCAGAACACAGCCATATCTACTCCTTTAAGTACCACGCATGAATGTTTTCAATCTACAACAGTAATGAGTGTTGTAGGAGGCAACTTGTTCGTTTCCTGGCTGCTCAGACTTCCGAAATAATCACACAGAAACTTTATTATTTGCAATACTGTTTGGCCAATAGCTTAAGCATATTGCTAGCTAGCTCTTGCATCTAGAATTAACCCATTTCCTATTTTATATTTGACCATGAGGGTTGTGGTCTACCGGCAAGGCTCTAGCTGACAGCTCCCATCATTTCTCTCTGGCAGCTACATGGTGTTCCTAACTCCTTCTTCTTTCTCCCAGCATTCAGTCATTGTCACGTCACCCTCCCTCTCCCCTACTCCCATCTAGCTCTACTCTACCCTATCACAGGCCAAGGCAGATTCTTTATTCATTTAACCAATAAAAGCAACACAAATAAAGAAGGGAATCCCACATCAAATGAGTAAGGTTTTTTTTTTTTTTTTAAACAAAGCCCAAAATATTTACTATATGACCCTTTAGGTGTAGTTGACTGACTCCTGGTCTATAAAATAACATATTAACAGCTGTTTAATACTTCACTAGAATGCCAAGCAGGATTTCCCTTATTCTGAGAATTGGGAGTGAAAACTACCACAAAAAGCACAGCTCCTGCAGTCCAGAGTTAAGGGCACAGGATAAGGCTGTGCAGTGTATGTATGCAGCAGGGTACATGTGTAGCAGGGCTTACCTTGCCTGTGAGGTGCAGGTGCTGGCATAGAGCTGTCTGCCAGGCACAAACCCAGTGGGGGTCCTCCAAGTCACAGTAGCAGTAATACAGGAGTACCTCCCCATCCTCGTTGCTCTGGTCACTACAAAAAGAAAGTCAGAGGGCAAGAGCACCTGAGTCACAAGGAGGTCACAGTTCCCAGTAAATCTATGCAGAAATGGGAGAAGGCAAAGATGGAACAACTCATACCTGTGTTGTTATTATTCTCCTAACATTCTCTTTCATATTTTCTCTACATAGGAGAGGGTCTGCATAGGACTTACTTCTTACATTACAGAAAGCAAATCTGCTTTACTGTCCTCACTTACCACTCACACCCAAGAGACAGATATTATTAACCCCTTTATGGCAAGCTGGAAATGAGTCCACTGTGACTTATCCTCAATCAGAAGGCAGCATCTGGTTTGACTGGCCACGATGATTGGCCATTGATTCATGATGAAAAAGTTTGACTTCCATTTTTCTATATAATCCACTTACCTAAGAGACATGTTATTTAAAAAAAATTTTTTTTGGGGGGGTGGGGTGGTTCAAGACAGAGTTTCTCTGCGTAGCAGCCCTGGCTGTCCTGGAACTTGCTTTGTAGACCAGATTGGTCTGACTCACAGAGATCCACCTGCCTCTGCCTTCCATGCACTACCATTGCCCAGCTGAGATAAGTTAGTATTAGCCATACAAGACAAGCCTTTCTGTCAGCACGTTCACACAATAGCACTAAGAAGATATCAATACTTTAGGAGACCAGAGAAGAGTATAATATAGTTTTAAACTAGACTTAAAAAACTCAAAGCAAAGGAAAAGTTTGGACTCTGAAAATTCAGCATGTGGAATAATGCATTCTCCAAATAATCTTTTAAAAAACATTTTATGTATTTACTATGTTTATGTATAAGATGTTTTGCCTACATGTATGTCTGTGTATCATATGCATACAGTGCCCACAGAAGCCAGAAGAGGGCATCAGATACCCTTGAGTTAAAGACAGTTGTGAGCCACCAGGTTTATTCCATGGAAAAGTAGTCAGTTCTCTTAACCACTGAGCCATCTCTCCAAGCCCTTCCCATCTTGATGAATGATGAAGTATAGTTCTGAATTCATCAGTACATGGACCAAACAAATCTGTTGATTCTTGCCTACTCCATTTATTTAGACATTTTAAATCAAAGTATAACTTACAATGAAACTCAAGCTTACATTCCCATTCAAACACTCAGAAAGAAGCTTTCTATCATTACAGAATGGCTTTGCCCTCCACTCATGCAGCCACACACAGACTCTTCTGTGTGGCTTCTGGCCTCTCGGCATAAAGATTTGACAAACCATTCACACACAGCCTTGTGTCACCCACTGTCCACGGCTCTTGCTGCACAATGCTCTTTATTTTTTTGTTTTCCTGTGTGACAGCCCTGGCTGTCTTGGAACTCGCTCTGTAGATCAGGCTGGCCTTGAGCTGAGATCTGGCAGCCTCTGCCTTCCAGTGCTGGGATTAAAGGCGTCCGGCAGTGCTCCATATTCTAACATGGCTGCATTCATCCTTTCATGCTCCTGCTATCACTATTTACAATTGTTTCCATTTCAACTGAACTCCAATTCAATTGCATTCCAATTCCTATTTCAAATTATTTTTATTTTTTAATCTTTGTGTGTATATGGTATGAATGTGTTTATGTGTGAATGCAGGCACATAATGTGTATGTGGAAGTCAGAGGACAATCTTGGATGTCAGTCCTCACCTTCCACCTTGATTGAGACAGTCTCTTGTTCTTTATTGCGTGCACCCGATGCTTGCTGGCCTGTGAGCTTTTGGTGATCCTGTTCCTGCCTCCATTTTGCTGTAGGAGTACTAGGATTGTCCATAAGCACTACCATGCCTGGCTTTACAAGGATCCTGGGATTCAAATTCAGGTCCTCATATTTACAGGGCAAGCATTTCCCCAGTGAATCATTTCTCAAGTTCCTATCATTTTAAAATATAACTAGTTTATTTTTAGTTATCAGACAAAATAATAGGCTGTTTCCAATAGTTTTTTATTACAAATAAAACTGCCACAAACATTCATGTTTAGGCTTTTGTGGGCATACATTTTTATTTTTGTTATATACCCAGGAGTGGGTCACTGGGAAAATGTCTAAATTTTAAAAAGAACCTGCCAAACTCTTTCCTAGAATGGTGGGACCATTTCTA
Organism: Microtus oregoni; assembly: GCF_018167655.1. Taxonomy (NCBI): domain Eukaryota; kingdom Metazoa; phylum Chordata; class Mammalia; order Rodentia; family Cricetidae; genus Microtus; species Microtus oregoni. Next base: position 2,776,201 of record NW_024543076.1, on the reverse strand, counting down.
CCCTCACCAGCAGTGACTGGGCATTTTAGTTGCTTCACCATGTCACCCGTATTTGCCAAGGTTGTTGGTCTTTCTAATGTTATCCATTTTAGTAGGTTAACTGTAGTATATCATTGTGGTTGGAAAATATTTTAAAAGCAAACCAAAATACAGAATGAAAAACTTACCTGCTCAGCTCATCAGGGCTAAAGCGACTTATATCAGGGAGCCAAGCAGACACTTCCTGACTGGGAGGGTTCTTCTTGTCTGTGGATGTAAGACTCTGTGAAGCATGCAATGCTGCAGTTAGCTGCTTCAGAATAGAAGCAGTCTGCTGGTAAACTTCTTCAGCATGCTGTGTCGCCACATGTCTGTGGATGCTGATCTGGTCCACAAATAGCTGCTGACAGCATCTCCACCGCTTTCCTTTAAATTCGTAAGAAGGTGCTGGAACTTGTTTGGTTTTGACAAGAAGGGCAAAGGCCTGCAATTCACATTTCAAATAACATCATTCATTATTTAATAGGTCTAGGGGTAACAAAAGTTTCACTCAATCTCTTATGTTACTTTTCATGGGGATAGGGAGGTTCTAGTTTGGCATCCTGCCAGTCTATGAAGAAATCCAAGAGCAAGAACATGGGCTTGTATTGCTTCCAGCAACCTCATACACTGACTTTGAGAAGGTAAGGTATGGCTTCGTATCCTGGTCTTCCACACCTGTGCATTCAACATCTATGTTCTTCTTCTGAATTTGGACTCCTTACTGCCTCTACCTTCCAGAGTCCCTGTCCACACAGGTCTCTGAAATGGGAGAGTCCTCTGGTTCCTCTAAGACAGCAGTTCTCAACCTTCCTAAAGCTGTGACCCTTTAATACAGTTCCTCACGTTGTGGTTACCCCAACCATAAAACGATTACATTGCTACTTTATAACTGTAATTTTGCTAGTGTTATGAATCATACTGTAAATATCTGATATGCAGGATATTTGGTATGCGGCCCCAAGTGGAGAACTGCTGCTCTGTCGAACCACTTTTAAACACTCCAAAGGTCACTGCAGAGGCCCTTCTGACATTAGAAAATGCTATTTCTCTACTTGATGCTTATAAAATTACGATTTTAATGTTTCCACTTAGTTGTAAATACTGGTTCTGCTACTTGCCTTTGAAAACAAATGTGAGGAAGTTATTCAGCCTGGGGGTGCCAAATTTCTACTTGGAAAAAGTAAATCAAAGGATTACATAAATGTTAAGCATCATAATAGAATTTGCCCTTGTCTAATACAGAACAGAGACACAATGACTCCCGAGTGTTTCCCATCCTGCTTCCAGCCTCATCATTTTCTATTTCTTTTACAATCTTAGCTCAAATGAACCAGTTTCTTTACTGTTCCTTAGTGTTATTTCAACACCCCTGCCCCCAGCCTAGTTTATGCTCAGCTTAGTCTCTGGAATGCTCTTCTTTTGTAAGTCACCAAAATCTTATCTAATTGAAAAGATGCCCATTCTTTGAAGCATACACTTAAGGCAACTGCAGCCTAAATAAGATAAGTATCCCTCAGGAATACTGAGGCAAGACTGTTCTAAAGTAACAACTTCTTACTGCTCATCCATCAAGATCCTTCCTGAGAATCTGGATTTCCTAGCCTTTGCAATTAAGGCCGCACAACTCTTTCCTCATGGAAGTGGCATATTACAACTCCTCTTCTGGTCCATAAAACCCTGCCATGTGTGCTCCTCTGTGTTCTCTCTGTCTGTCTCTCTCTCTCTGTCTGTCTCTCTGTCTGTCTGTCTCTCTCTCTCTCTCTCTCTCTCTTCCAGCTTTACTGGAGTGGGAACTTTGGAAATATGTTGAGGCCTGCAGAGGTAACATTAGCCTGGATTCTTGCAATCTGTGTGTTACTGAAGATGCCTCATATCCCAAGTCCAAATTCCTAATGTGCTCTATCCATTATAGGTATGAAGCCATTTGTTACTGGAGCCTTGGCTACCACAATTAATACATTAGAAATTTCTACAAGACTTAATGAGGAAGAACACGGAGCAAGTGTATCAACACATGTGTAACAAAAACGAAGGGTGGTGCACACCTTTAATCCTAGCAGAGGCAAATGGATCTCTGTGAGTTCAAGGAGAGTCTGAGTTCTAGGCCAGCCAAGGTTACAAAGTAAGACTACCTCCAAAAATAAATAAAAAACATTAACAGAACATTTTCTTCCACATCCTACATCTAATCCATCAACTCCTATTTCCAAAGACACCAAAAATCTATTTCTCCCTTGGCTACCATTCCACCGACCCCAGCCACCATCACTCTTCCCTGGATTATTATAATAGTTTCTTGGCCTCCCTCTTTCCATACTGTCACCACTTGTTTTCCATTCAGTCAAAATGCTTCTTTTAAAATCTAGATCAAGCCAGGCATGGTGACATACGGATCTCTGAGTTTGAGGCCAGTCTGGTCCACAGACCAAGTTCTAAGATGGCCAGGGTTACACAGAAAAACCCTGTCTTGAAACAACAAACAAACAAAAATTCAAACAAAAACCTAGACCAGATATCATTCCACTGCTCAAAATTCCCCAGAGGCTCTCTTTCTATCCTCTAGGAAGTCCCCAATAACCTGACTCCTTCCCCTGCTCCTACCCCATCCCGTTTCAGTTTCTTGGCTTTTGCTCAAACACAGCCTGCAGGCTTCTGTATTACACTGGATCCTTCTCCCTCCAGTGTCCATATGGTTTGTCATTCTATACATCTTCAAATCTCACCTATTGATGAGAACTTTTTCTGACCATTCTAAGTTAGAGAACAAGCTGAAATCTCTTTAAACTTCTCTAACTTTTCTCTATAACACTTGCATCATTTAATGTATTATTTATATTACTGTAGTAAAAGTTTGTGGGTATCTAGTAAAGTTCCTATTACAGCTATTACATAATTATTACCTATACATAAAGTCTTCTATAAGATGACTTGACTCTGCCACAGGTAAAAATAAAACAGATAGCAAAATATACTACCAGAAGGAAATATATATTTCTCTTTCTAGAACACTACCAATTATCTAATGAAGACATCAAGAATCTCAAAATATTCAAATGTTTTAACCCATTTTAGGGACTATTCTGAAGAATGGAGCTGAATTTCAGGTATATATCAGTAAAACACTGCAAGTAACAGACAGTGTTCCTTTTAAAAAAGGAAATCATAAATTATGGAGTACTACTTTCCATGGGCATTAAATAGTTTTCAAGTTTAGTATGAAGCTTTTCATGGAAAAATGTTCCTGACTAGAATCAGCTGACGCAGTATAGCCCCAGTGACACCTTAGGCACACTAGGAAAGACCAGAAGAGAATGCATTGGTGTCTAGCTGTCCCTCTGCCCCAGAAACTAACTGCAATGGTGTTGAGACTTGACTTCTCTTTGCATCTCCTTCCTTCCTGGCATCTACAGCTGAGTATCACATTGTTTTCATAAACATTATTTATGGTCATTGTTAAAAAATTCAACACAAGGGGCTGGAGAGATGATGGTTCAGCTGTTAAGAGCACCGGCTGCTCTTCCAGAGGTAGGTCCCGAGTTCAATTCCCAGGAACCACATGGTGGCTCACAACCATCTCTAGTGGGATCTAGTGCCCTCTTCTGGCATAAAGATATACATGTAGGTAGAACATTCATATACATAAAATAAATAAATTTTAAAAAAGCAAAAAAATAAAATTTAACACAAAATTCTCTAAACTAATTATCAACTGAAACCCACTGAGGGGCTCCCAGTACCTGCAGGTAGAAGCACCGAGAACGAGCATGAACCTATGTCGCTTTCATCACCTATCCACTTAGGTGTAGAGAGAAAAAATGGGTAGATCAAATCGGACCAAGTTTGAAGCTATATGCATGGGTCAGTGTATGCTCTCAACCAGAAAGCATATAAATGGCCTATGTCTTATTGGTATCTAATTTTTTTTATTGTCAACATTTTAAATATTGCTTCCCTGCTAAAATGCAAGATAAATGCTACTTTATTTTTGTGTATTTTTAATTAGTACTAAGGCTGAATTTTTTTCCTACTTTTCCTGACCTGTTAATGTATTATCTGTTTTCCTTTTGAAAAAAATTTAAACTTTATAATTGCGGGGAGGGGCACAAGCCATGGTGTGTTGTAAATGAGGGCGGCGGGGCTGCGTCCCCAGCACCCCAGCCGCCCGCACGGCTAGCTTTACCTGAAATAACAACACACAAACTGTATTCATTTAAACACTGCTTGGCCCTTTAGCCCTAGCCCTTACTAGCTAATTCTGTTATCCCGATCAACCCATCTCTAATAATCTGTGAGAATCGGTCTTACCGGGAAGATTCTAGCCTAGTCCACCCTGGGTCGGAGCTTCATGGCGTGTGTCTGCCCGGGAGCGGGGCATGGCGTCTCTCTCTGAGGGCTCCCGAGAGGAGAGATGTGGAGTCTGATCTCACTTCCTCTTCCTCCCAGCGTTCTGTTCTGTTTACTCCTCCCACCTATCTTCTAACCAATAAAATGGGCCAAGGCAGTTCCTTTATTAGCCAATGACCTTCCTCCATCAATGGTGCACACTTGAAAGCCAGTGAACAACTCTATGGCATCAATTCTCTCTCCCCGCCTCCCTATCTCCGTCTACATGGGCCACGGGGCTGTGTCAGAGGTGAAGCACATCACTCATGGACCTCTCTCCTCTTGGGTAGACTGGGTCTGCCGTCTGCAGGGTGGGGCTTTTTTAGTGTTTCTTAGAGCTGATCTTTCATGGCAGGCCAGAAGAAAAGGAGATGGCACTGTTAGCACTGTGGTTTCCTTCCCAACCACTGGCGAATGAAATGGGAGACCTAGCAGACAGTTCCCTCTACTATCCAAATGAAATGAACAGAGTTGGTAACGGAGCATCAGCACTGTGGAGCACCTGGGAGAACGTGCGACATGAACACGGCTTCCGAAAGAAAGCAAACTCTAAATCTCATGGAAGGAAATATGAGTCAAAGCCAAACTGAATCCATCTACAAAACAACTCTTATTTATAATTTTCAAGAACGTCATGGCTATGACTTGAGAGAAAAATTTAGTGTTCTAGTTTAAAGACCAAGCGAAATATGGTATTGTGTGCCTGTAACCGGGTGCCTGGCACTCAGATCATTGGAAATGGAGGTATGAGTTCAAGGTCAGTATTGGCCAAAAAGGAAGGACTAAGGTGTGGCAACCAAACCCAGGGAGTGGGTGCTGTAACCAGCTCAGTTTCTGTGGAACCAGGTGAGCCTTCTGTATTGAGATGAATGGACAAGGCCAGCATGTGCATTATTTATAAAATCCTTCTCACATTTCTCTAAGTTTGAAATTATTGCAAAATAATACTGGTACCCAGCACTCGGGAGGCAGAGGCAGGCAGACCTCTGTGAGTTCGAGACCAGCCTGGTCTACAGAGCTAGTTCCAGGACAGGCTCCAAAACCACAGAGAAACCCTGTCTCGAAAAACCAAAAAAAAAATAAAAAAATAAAAAAATAATACTGGTAAAGGACCTCTGTAACCTCTGAATTTCATTTTCAAGGAAATCTTTATAAGACTATGCTGTGGATTATGCTCATTGTTAATAAAAAACTGACTAGCCTGTAGCTGGGCAGGAAGAGATTCCAGACTGGGAGAATTCTGGGAAGAGGAAGGATGGAGTCAGAGAGTTGCCTGCAAAGGCAGAGAAGCAAGATGAGAATGTACTGAGAAAAGGTAACAAGCCATGTAGCTAAACAGAGATAGGAATTATGGGTTAATTTAAGGGTAAGACTTAGCTAGTAATAAGCCTGAGCTACGGACCAGGCATTTATAAGTCATATTAAGCCTCTGTGTTGGTTATTTGGGACCAGGCAGTCAGGACAGGAACAGGACACGTCTGATTATAAGACTGATTGAAGAGCCGGGCGGTGGTGGCACATGCCTTTAATCCTAGCACTCGGGAGGCAGAGGCAGGCAAATCTCTGTGAGTTCGAGACCAGTCTGGTCTACAAGAGCTAGTTCCAGGACAGGCTCCAAGGCTATAGAGAAACCCTATCTCGAAAAATAAAAATAAAAACAAAAACAAAAAAAAAAACAATAACAAAAAAGACTGACTGAAGGTGGCAGCTGGGAAATTAGAGAGATATTTATTCTTCACTGACATAGAGACAAAAAGAGGCTCCCTAAGAGAACTACAGGCTGAAGTTGAGAAAGTCAGCTCTCAGCTATACTTCTTTAACCAGCCAGTTCCCTAACAATGAGCCTCTGGTTCCCCGCTTTTAAGAAAAGGTGGTTTCAGTCTATGGTTTCAACAATAATAAGATACATAGCTGACGAAGGGCATCAATACCACCTCTTTATAGGCTAGTCACAGTATTCTTAGTAGCCCTGCAGCATCCTGTGAGGCTGGCCTTTCTTCAAAGCACTGAGCTAGCAAGATGAGACCAAACTCCCTGATAGCAGCAGCATTCAGCAACAACCTCACCAGATGCCAGCTGCCCTAATACCTGTCCTTCTTACACGACAGTTTTGAGTTCCTGGAATTCTTTCTACAGCCAAGTGAGGAAACTAACCTTATATACATGATCATGAAAACACTGACAGCAATTTTACCTTTTTCTTTGCAAATGAGTATTTCTTCTTTAGATTGCCATCTAACTCTGCTTTGAGACTGCTGCTGGGGCTAATAAGATTTGATTCTTTTAAGTCCAGATCAGCAAACTTTAAAACACAGGTCTGCAGGCTATCTTCTTCATCTGGTGAAGTGGAAGAAGGCATCTGGATTGATCAGTGGGGTAGATTCCTTTCAGTCGAGTATCTTCTGAGACATAAGAGAGAAAATGCAACGCTCAGCTCTTTGAGTACTTGTTGAAGCAAACATGAAGCTAATTAATCATATGAATTAGCAGTGGATGCATAACCCAAGCTGCCATTCATTTACTTGCTCACTCAATAGTATTTTTGTGACAACTATTCTTGGCCAAGCTCCCTTCTACGCACTGGGAATAGAGCAGTAAATGCAACAGGAAAAAGTCTGTCCTCTTAAGTTCACAACCTAGTGGGAAAGATAAGCCAATACATTGTTTTTTTAAAAAGTCAGGGTTTAAATTTAATATTTTAAAGAAAAATAAGAAGAGTAAGGAGGCAGGTCTTTTTATACACAGAGGAGAAGGAAGGGCTTTCTGAGGCTATAGAATGTCAAAGAAACATGAATTAGGAAGCTAACCACATAAAAAACACAGGGTGACTAGGACAGTACTATGTACATCCAAAATCAACCAACACCAGTTTGTTTCTTTTGTTCTCAAATCTCACTGCGGCCAAATCTTACTGAAATGGATACACTGTAACCAATGAGCTGTTTTCTTTTTAGTTACATTTTATTTACTTTATGTCTACTTGTGCCAGGACAACTACCACACATGGATGCGGAGAAGAGGGGACAACTTTCAGGATCAGTTCCCTCCTTCCACATTTACACAGGCTCCAGGACCAAACTCATGTCATCAGCTTCAACAGCAGGTGCTTGCTTCCCTGCTGAGCCATCTTGGCAGCACCTAATTTTTAAAATTAATTTTTCTGAGACCACGTCTTGCTGTGTAGAACAGACTGGCTTTGAACCCCTAGTAATCTTGAATTTGAGACTCCCCTTGCCTCTACTATCCAGAATAACAGACCCTAAGCTTCGCCCTCCTTTTAAAGTTAGCAATCCGATTTGAACTGCATTCACCAGCACCCCAGTGCAAGGCTCCAGCATTTCTTGCCTGAATTACTGGTGCTTAACTATCTTCTTGGAGGACTTTTCCAAAGGCTCAATCTACTCGGACAATCTGTACCTGCCTCTCTGAACCCAACTTATATGTCAGACTACAGTGCCTGTGGTCATTTCTGAACGGGTCGTTTAGAGGACTTCAGTTCTCAAAGAGATGAGGCTTCCTTCTGTTCACCTGTAGATTCAGTAGCCCGCACACTGCCTTGTGTACAGAAGGTGACAAATGCTACCTAACACAACGTAGTACTTGTTGAATGAAATGAAGCGTGAGTTGAAAAGTCCGAGAAATAACTCTGTAGGCACCTGATGGTCAGCCACGTAGATTTCGAAGCAGAGAGCATCACGTAAAGGAAACAATAAGCCTTGATTCCTAAACTATGAACAAGCTGGACTTATCAGAAGAACGTAGTGGTTCACACACAGCGATGGGGACAGAACCCAAGAAGCCTTAGTTTGGAGTTTGCAATAAAAATTTCCGGAGAGTTGGCGGGCATATGATGAAGATGGATTGTTGACACGTATGAATGAACAGATAAAAGATATTTTTTAATAGAAAAAAGTAGGACCGGAAAGATGGCTCAGTGGTTAAGAACGATTACTACTCTCGCAGAGGACCCGTGATTTCGCCCCCCCCCCCCCATCAGCACCCAGCATCCACATGGCAGCTCACAAGTATCTGAAACTCCAATTCCAGGAGATCTGATGCCCTCTTCTGGTCTCCATAGGCTCCTGCGCACCCAGGTACAAAGACATAAAACATTTCTATTTTTAAAGTCCGTGAAGAGTTTTAAGCACAGTAGTCAATAAGTTTGATTAACGGACTTGCTCTCAAAGTACAGCGGGCAGTGTCTGTGCATAAAGGGTTACACAGGAAGCGAAGGATCCAATGACTCCTCCCTAAATTCATGGATTAAGCAAACGACAGAAACGTCCTTTTACTGAAACCAGTAAGACTGAAGGAAGAGTTTCGGCCAGACAAGGACGTGGGCAAGGCAGTTTGGTGCCCAACAAAGACATCAAGGCAGAGGACACCCACATACTGTACACGTGCGTAGTGACAGAAGAACAACTGGAACTAGATCGCTCTGCACCGTCCTCATCCGTCAACTGGGAGAAGTGGGCGGGAAGACGACCAGGAGCCGGCTCGGCCGGGCGGCCTGGCTTCCTTACCGCTGGGGAGCGGTTTGTCCTCTCGCCCGCCCAAGTCTCCCGAGGCAGCTACGGCCGGGCGGCGAGAGTGAGAACACATACCCGCCGGTCTTAGGCCTTTCCTGGGTCTCCCTTCACCAACTTGGCGCGGCTTCCCTCCCTCGAGTCCACGCCCCCGGCGCGCGCGTGCGCAGAAAGTCCCTGGGAAAACGTCACCTCGCTCCGGAAGTCTCTAAAGCCGTCGGCGCAGGGGCCGCCGGGAAAACAACGCCGGGCCGGTGCAAAGCTGTGGCGGGATCGCCCCAGCCGGGATAATTTAGCTCGCCCTCGGGAAGGCCACAGCGTGGAAGGCGGGAGGAGGCGGCCGCGCGTGGACCTGCAGACGCCGGCCTTTCGCCGCGGAGCCCACCTGGTACCTCTCCGCTTGCTCTTCCGGCAGGAGTCGTGAACGAGTGCGCTTGCGCGCCGGACACTCCGCGCGCCTCGCCGCTGACCGCGCACCGGCCGGCCGGCAGCGGCCCGACGGTTCTGGGGTTGCAGGCGACTTGCAGCTCAGCTCGGCTGCGCACCCGCGAGCAGCAGCATGTCGCGGAGGCGGCATAGTTACGAGAACGATGGTAAGTGCCCTCGGCGTGGCCGCCGCGGGGGGCTGAGAACTGAGGCCAGGCTGCTTTGATCCTCGGGTCTCTAAGGAACAGATAGGCAGCCCTTTCTCCCCGGGAAGGGTTCTGGGAGCCCGGGAAGGAGGTGGCTGGCGCGGCTCGGGTGTGGCTAGTGGCTTCGGGAAAACGACGGCCTTCCCGCTGCCCCAGCTCCTTCGGTCACGGGGAAGGAAGGCCTGGTGAGCCCCGTGGGCAGACCCGACCTAGTGTCCGCCAACACGTAAGACTTAACCATTCACTGCTGAGCTTGGAAATGCACGTGTGTCTGGGGCTGTCCCTTAGGATCAGTTAGTGACGGGGATGTAGTGGACCAGTGTTTCCGTTTTAACCCTCCAGGGTGCACCTGGAAGGGACCCTGGGAAGACAGGAAAAGAACAAAGCTATGACAGAGGTCGGCTGAATTGCAATCTGAGCCCTACTCCTCCTCCACCAGCCACTTTGATTTCCCTGTTCTAAATGTCAAGGAAAGAATTTTGTGTCTTCCCAACACCCCAAGAAACAGACATGTGCTGTTCCGTTGAATTGGCCTTAATCATGTTCCTTTGTTTAAGAAAGTGCAGGAAAACTACCCTGAGTAGACCAGTAAGTCTACCCTGGAGCAGGGTGGTGGTGTGCGCCTTTAATCCCAGCACTCGGGAGGCTGAGGCAGGTGGTTCTCTGTGAGTTCAAGGCCATCCTAGTCCGCAGAGCTTGTTTGAGTATTAGAACCTAAGGGTTTAGGTTCAAAACTCGACAGCTGCTATTTACTATGTGATCTTGCCAGAGTCACATGACTTCCTTAAACCTGAGTTTATAATGTGGAGTAATATTAAGCCTTTTATGAGATACTGTACTCATCAATAGTTCGTTGTGTTTATCTTATCAACTGTTAATGTCTCAGAGGTAATATACACAGATAAATGCCAACACCATAAGAAAAAAAAAACCGAAGCAATGCAATTGGATTAGCTTTCTCTCTTGGAATGTTAAGACCATCAAGTAGAATTACATATTGTAAGAATTTTTAACAGTGAAGCCCCAGATTTCTGCTAAGGGGTACCTGAGAGAATAGCCTAGGCTGTCAGGGCCCAGATGCACCAGTGCAAGTCAGTTCTCTGCCACATCGGTCAGCATAACTACCGTCTGTGCTTGGGTTTGTTTTTTTTTTTAACATGGTGGTCTCTTGTGTGATGCATGTACAGAACACAGGAAATAAAGGTTTTCTTTGCTGTGCATTTGATTAGTGTACTAATTAGCTTTGGATGAGAGAATTTGTCCTTGGCCTTGTCTCTCGCTCTTCCCCTTCTCTCTCCTCACTTTACACTTCTTTTCTCCATTCTTTCTCACTTCCAGGCTACCTCTGAAGTGAGGGGGAAAGGCTACTGGAGAACCAACTGGAGAATTAGGATATAAATATATAGAAAACCTCTTTTGTTTTGGTTTGGGAGGCTTGCATAACTTTTTGGTTATAATTGGCTTTTTTTACCCCAGCTAGCAGCTACATTATTTTCCCAGAGTGGTCTGACTACAGAAGCCTTATAATAATTAGGACAAAGTGATGTAAAATTAAGCATCTCTTAATCAAAATTCACTCTAGCAAGTCACTGAGTAGTGGAAAGGCTGTTTACAGTTTCTCCAGTAGTACACATTTGGAAACATTGTTAGAGTTCGATAAATAGTTTAGTGTTCTAAATAAAAAAATGTGGTGCTCTTTAGTGAAGTATCTACAATTTTAAAAAATTCGGATGGCTGTTATAAAGGTGGCTTAAGATTTTAAAGGCATCAAATAGATCTGAGTATTTCTGGGTTATTGTCAGCACTACTCTGACTTTCCCTATCTTGGGCTGTGGAGCTGTGGCATCTGCATCTTTATTCTCTCTCCTTGAATTCAGCAATCTGGTTACAAAATATTTGAAGGAAAAGGCCTCAGTACTGAATGTATAATGTATAGTCACCCCCCCCCCTTATTCCTTAAATGATACACTGTCACAACTATTCACATAACGCTTACATTAGGTAGTATAGAGATAATATAAAGTATCACAATATTCATAGATCATGAGCAGATACCAGCAGCACTTTATAGAAGGGACATGAGTATCCTCAAGTTTCGGTGTCTGAGTTGGAACCTCATGGACTTGCTGAACAATTTCCTAATTACTTACAGTACAGTAGCAGACCGTATAACAGTGGAGGCTCCCTCCCATGTATCAATGAAGTGTAGCGTAATTCATCCTATGATCACAGGATTGTGGAGAACAAAGTGAGATAAAGGGTATAGGGACCACAGAGAGAGACTGGTCAGGTAAGGCCTCCCTGCAGATGAACTGTGACATGAGTGATGTAAGGAACAAGCCATATGGATGTTTGAGAAAGCAGAGGTCGAAAGGAAACCATGAGGGTAGTGCTCAGGTTAGAGATTTCTGTCATGTTCAGAGAAGAGCAAGGAGGTCGTTGTTGGTAGAAGTGAGAAAGTAGGGGTAGAAGTTATGAGAGATAGAGCAGAGAATTTAGATGAGGCTCTTTCTTACCTTTCTGGGCCATTTTAAACATTTCTGCTAGGACAATATAGTATTGGAGAGTCACGGAGGTAGTATCAGATAAAGTTCCTGTAGTTTATTTAGAGACACAGAAAGGGCCATCCTAAATGAAAAATACCAAATCTATTGTAGTCTTAGACACTTAAGACGGGCTCTATGTGACTGCCTTGTAGTCCTGCTGTCTGGAAGTATGTAGTCCAGGCTGGAACTACCATGTCCTGGTTGTAGCCTAGGTTAGCTGCCCCTATGTTCCTCCAAGATGTGGACCACTGTGTCTGGCAGTCATCGATTCCTTTAAAATGTCTCTGAACCTCTTCAATTACTGTAACACAGTAATTACTTCAACACAGTAATTCTTAGTTACTTTCCGGTTTTGTCTTTGGAGCCCTACAACTCAAATTTGGGGTGCTGCATGGGGTGGAGGGCGATGGGCAGTGATTAAGGCCATCTTGAAATACATTTCTTTTTTGTTTCTCTGATAATTTTTTTATTACTTTATAAATAATAGGAATCAAAATTTCCACTTCCTTCTCCCACTTCCCTCTCAATGGTGATATTTTTAATCAATTAAATTTTTGTTTTATATCTGTAGTCAACGTATATTACTTTTCTTGGCTGGGTTTTGTTACTTTTTCTTTTATTTATGGTGTTGTTTTTTTGTCTACTTTGTGGATCCAAACACATCTGATCCTAATAAGGGTATAGGAAATAGTACCATGTATCTGTGTAAGATTAGGTTCACATTGCAGTGGGAACATTATTTGGTGTCTTGTTTGTTTGTTTGTTTGTTTGTTTGTTCTGTTGTTACTTCCTCCACCACCATTTGGTTTCCCTGGGTGGCCCTGTCTGTCCTGAAACTGACTGTATGTACCAGGTTGGCTTCAAACTCAGATCTGCCTGCCTCTGCCGCCAGAGTGCCAGGATTAAAGGTGTGCACCATCATGCCAGGGTGTTTTTTGTTGTTTTAAGAGCCCTTGGATGGTCGTTAGCAAAGGTCTCTTCTCTGCACTAGCTAGTGTGTATAGCAACATGTAATTTTAACAAATCTATTGTGAAACCTACCTGGCCGTGTTTTAAAGCCTGTTTTGGACTATAGTGCCACCATAGACTTGTTTCTTATTCGTTGTTCAGGGTATAAAAATGTTCAACTCATTCCCCAAAGAGTGTTTTAAGTTTTCTCTTTAGAGTGTCTAAGATAGTGATTATCAACTTTTCTGATGCTGTGACCCTCATGTGGTAACCCCAACCGTAAAATTATTTTGTTGCTACTTCATGACTAATTTTGCTACTGTTATGAATTGTAAATACCTGATATCTGAGATTTGACCTCCAAAGGGGTTGTGACCCACAGGTTGAGAACTGCTGGTCTGAGGTATCTACCTGCCTTTTTCTTACTCCAGCTGATTTTTTTTTCCTCATGGATTTGACCAGGGTAGTTGATCAAGGAGCTCCAGGGATCTGCCCATTTCCATGCTCTCTGCCCCCTTCAGGTTACAGACAGGTGTAATTCTCATGGTTGCCCAGCAGGCACTGAGCCACCCCCATTTCCAAACAGTATGGATGTTGTATATGTGCACGTGGTGTATGTGCCATGTAGAGGCCATTGGGTGCCCTCCTCTATCACCCTCTGCCTTACTAGGCTGAAGCTGCAACTCACCACTGTGATTGGCTAGTGAGCCCCAACAATCCTCATGTCTCTACTCCCCGTAGTACTGAGTTTAGGGGGTGTGTGGGGCGGGGAGTACTGCATGGCTGTACTGGCTTCTTTTTATCTAGTTAGGGTGATGAAATGCCATGATTGAAACAACTTGGGGAAGAAAAGGTTTATTTCAGCTTATGCTTCCAAGTATATACTACCATCATTGAGAGAAGTTAGGGCAGGAATCTGGGGGTAGGAGCTGATGCAGAGGCCATGGAGGAGTGCTGCCTACTAGCTTGCTCCTCATTGTTTGTTCAACCTGCTTTCTTCTTTGTCTTGTCTTCACTTTTTTTTTTCTCTTGAGGTGGTGTCTCTACATAGCCCTAGCTCTCCTGGAACTCACTAAGTAGACAAGCTGATTCCAAACTCAAGAGATCCACCTCCCACTTCCCTCTCTCCTGATAGTGTTAGTATTAAAGGCGTGCTCCACCATATCTTGCTCGGCCTGCTTTCTTGTAAAACCCAGGACTACCAACCAGTTTCAGGGATGGCTCCACCTGCAATGGGTGGGTTCTCCTCCATCAGTCACTAATTAAGGAAATGCTCTGCAGGCTTGTCTACAGCCCAGTCTTGTGGAGGCATTTTCTCGATTGGGGCTCCCTCCTCTCAAATGACTAGGCTGTGTCAAGTTGACATAAAAAAGGCTTACAAGAGGACCCGGAAGGGTTGTTTTGAAGACAGAAATGGTTGTAAACTGGAACAAGTTGTTAATAATAATAATAATAATAATAATAATAATAATATCATCATCATCAGGAGGGATTTGGGATGTGATAACGGATTGGTATAATAGATGGACCAGAAGGAAGGAAAGAGTTTAGTAAGGTTTAGCTGCTCTCATTCATCTAGTGTTTGGCTTTGTATTCTCTGAATCTCATCTAAAATCTGGTTCTGAATAATAATGAAGAGCACGGCTGGTGCATTGTGCATTCTGAGGCTGTTTCTTGGCATCAGCACTGTTAATGTTTAGGGTCATAGTTTAAATAAATCTCCAAAGATTCAACTAGTTTTGCTACTTCATCAGGTTATGCAGCAATTTAGTTACGTCATCAAATTAACAAGTACTATTGACACTGTCGGGTTGAGGAACCAACAATAAGGGTCAGTAAGCAAGTTAAAAGAACAGGAGCAGCAGTCTTCAGACTACAGGTGTTTAGATGTTGGTGCCATCCCAGTGTATCCACAGAAATGGACATAGCTGCCTGGACACTGTTTATACAAAATTTAACTGAAAAAAAATGCTTCCTGACAGTATTGTTTATAGTGACCTCAGTAATAGAGATGATGTGGGGCCTTGGGAAGATAGCTCAGCAGTTAAGAGCACTGCCTGTACTTCTCAAGAACCTGGGTTCAGTTCCTAGCACTCACAGTGTATCTCTTATCTCACAGAAGTCCATAACTCCAGTTACAGGGCATATGATGTCCTCTTCTGGCCTCCACAGGCTCCAGACATATAAGTGGTACATAGTTATACATGTAGCCCAAACATCTGTACATATAAAATAATAAAAAATTTAAAAAGTTTATATATAGAGAGATGGGGGGATGGAGGGTTGGCTCAACCATTGAAAGCATTTACTACACAATTATAAGACCTGGAATTTGGATATCAGCACTCTCAGAAGCTAGGCATGCAGTATATGCCTTTAACCCCAGCTTCAAGGGAGAGTGGAGACAGGAGGATCACTAGGACTTGCTGGCTATCAGTCTAGCTAAGAAGAGTGAGACCCCAGGTTCGGGAAAGACCTTGCCTTGAAGGACTAGTGTGGTGGAGGACACCCAGCACCCTCTCCTGGCTTTATGTGAGTGTACATCCTCTCACATACACACAAGCACACAAAAGAATGCGGGATAGAAATTGTCCCAGTACCTAGCCTAGTTAGGACACTATTGGTTAGAGCTACTCTTAAAAATACGGCCTGATAGAAAAGTGATTAAAGCCTAAGGTGACAAAATATTTATAGTGATTCATTATCTAACATCATATGTAGCTTTTTTAATTTTTTTAAAACTTTTTTTAATGTTGCTGAACTAGGTGGGCAGCCTCACAAAAGGAGGAAGACCTCTGATGCAAATGAAACTGAAGATCATTTGGAGTCTTTAATATGCAAAGTAGGGGAAAAGGTATGCACCAAGCCCAGGGGTTAGGGTTGTGATTGACAGCTTTGATTAATTTCTGAAGTTGTACTGGCTAATATAAGTTATGGACAAAGCTTGATTTATTACTGCACATCTGTATCCCAATGTGAATGTGTTTTGGAACTCCTAGGATTCAGATTGTTAAGGGTTTTCAGCAAGTTATTTTTATTAGACAAACCTTAAAATAGACCTAGGGATAGTCCTCAATGTGATGACTTGGATGCCCGAGACAGTAGTGGGTTGCTAGTGACAGATGTTAGACTATTCTGAAGATTTTGTTGGCTCTTTTTACGTAGAATGTGTTTCTAATGAACAATAACTACTAGAATTGATTGATGCTAAGAGACTTCTTCACAAAATTGTCATTAGTTCTTAGGAAGACCTTAGTGTTTTCATGGTCATCTAGGAATTTTAACTTTAGTTCACTGATTGCTTTGAATGCTAACAGATATTAACATATGTCCTCTGCAGAGTGCCTGCTCTTTGGAGAGCAATCTAGAAGGCTTGGCTGGTGTTCTGGAAGCTGATCTTCCTAACTACAAGAGCAAGATCTTAAGGCTTCTTTGTACAGTGTATGTATGTAAAAGATTTGTGGATCCAGGTGATGATGTATTATCTACTCTTACATGCTTTGGGGGATGTGCAGAGGATGTGCTTACATTACATGTCACGGGCCTCCCTTCTGTCCTGAAACTCATCTCATGAAATGCTCATTTTTGTTTGACCCTTTGCTGAACTTATTTTTTTTAACTTATTTTTTAAGTGATTAAACAGAACTAAAATAAAGTATTTTTCATATGTTTTCTTTCTTAGAATTTAAAAATCATTTGAGTTAATTTTTTAACTCAGAAAATATATGAGAAAGTAGATGTCTTTCTTTTTTCAATTAGAGCCCTTTCCCCCACCAAGGAATGCACATTTATGTGTTTAAAGTAGAATTGAGTTGGTTTTATTTATTTATTTATTTATTTTTTCCTTTTTGTATCAGTAGACCCAAATATATTGGACAACTTGTAAATCAAGTGAGTGGCCTTCCTTGAAGACTGAAGATGCTTTTGAATCTTTTTGAGGACATAAGTGTCCTTGATGCTACAGTTACCATTTCAGTCATTTCAAAATAATTGTTACCTGTTTGTAGTTCATTTTTAATTTAAAAATATGCATACAAAGCAGAAACTTCTAATGGTTAATTTTTTAAAAAAGATTTCTTTCTTGTGTATGAATGTTTTGAACATCTGTGACTGTGGAGGTCAGAAGAGGGTGTTAGGTACCGTATATTTGGAGGTATGGGTAGTTGCTAGGAATCCAACTTGAGTCCTCTGCAAGAACAAGATCTCAACTGCTGAGTTCTCCAGACCCGTAGTTAAATTTTGTTTTCAGTTTTCAAAGAAATCCAATCAATTCAGGAAAATGTTTTTCTAGACTAAGAAACAATGAAAACAATTATATTATTATAGTTACCCATATGATGCCCGCTGTTCTGATAGTATGTATTACAGAATTGTTATGCTATTGAAACTGTTGGAAGTCATGCTTGTTTATTTAAGGCTGGGCTGGTATTGATTGACAGTGTCCTTTCAATTTTTTTTTTTTTTTACTTAGAGAAAGCCTTAGGGACTAGGTTTATTTTCAATACATGTATTTTTTGAGGTCTAAGTCCTGCCCTGTACTCAGTCAGCATTGTACCTGAGGGGAACAGTATGAACGAATTCTCCACAGAATTACATTAGTACTGTTTCCTTTTCGTAGGAAGTGTTGTTGACTTCTTTTAGGCTGACCTGTACTATCCCTTTAAGTTATTTATTTTGTGTGCACACACATGTGGGTGCACATGTGCCTTAATACGTGGTGGTCAGACAACATGCAGAAGAATCAGTTCTTTCCTTCTGCCATGTGGACCCTAGGGTTGAACTCAGCTTGGCAAGAGCCTCAACCCGCTGAGCCATCTAACTATCCTTAGCGTTGTCTCAACTATATTAGCATACCCTGTTAAGCATTTCTTATAAGAACTTGGTTGAAGCTGATTTTAATTCTTTATCTTTTATAAGCAATCCAATAATGTCTCTCCAAGTGGAATTCTGGTCCCACGGTACTTGGTTAGCCAAGTTTAGAAACGCTCGGTACTCTGTTCCCCTTAATGATTCTACATTAAAGAATCTGTTTTACATTGCCATGGAAACCATTTTCTGTTGAATTGTTATTTCCACTCAATACATTTGAAGAAAAACTGGTCTAACATTAGTTGTGTTAATTTTGGTGTGATAACTTCACAAGTAACTTAACTCTTGAATTAACTACAGTGAAAAATATTGGGGTCTATATCTGCATACTTTTTCAGTAACACATATGTCATTTCTGAAATCGTTTTCAAAACACAGTTAAAAGTAATTTTGTTCCAAAGCCATTTGATGTTTAAAATGTCATGTACAATTCAACAGCTTAACATAAAACCTTTGCTTTGGGATTGTCTTGTATGGGTTCTCAAATCAGTGCACGCCAGTTACCTGAGAAGTTGACAATTTATACAACGTTAGTCGGACTGCTGAATGCCAGAAATTACAACTTTGGTGGAGAATTTGTAGAAGCCATGATTCGCCAACTGAAAGAATCACTAAAAGCAAATAACTATAACGAAGCTGTCTATTTGGTAAGTGTGTGTGTGTGTGTGTGTGCGCGCGCTATAAGTTAGTGTTAAAGTGGAGGAAACAAGCTACAGCCAATTAACTATGCTCTTATCATGAATTCTGGTCCTTGCTCATCTCGTAGCCGTTCTTTGGGAGCCATTGTCGCTTACTACTCAATGTGGTCGTTTGTGTTTACTTTGAGTCCTGGTCCTTTTCCTTGCAGCATATGATTCCTTATTTTCTTATATCTTGGCTTCTACAGCACAACTCTTTGTAAACCTGCTAATAATAATAATAATAATAGCATCAACATTGCTCCTGTCTTTGATTCTTGTCTCTCTTTTGCTGGGTTGTCATCTTTTATTCCTTAAATGTTTTTTTTTTAATTGCCAGAACCTTACATGATTTGGAGTTGACAGTCTTTTATTATTATTATTATTATTTATACAGCATTCTGCCTGCATGTATGCCTGCACACCAGAAGAGGGCATCAGATTCATAGACGGTTGTGAGCCACCATGTGTGTGGTTGCTGGAAATTGAACTCAGGACAGAGTAGCCAGTGCTCTTAACCTCTGAGCCATCTCTCCAGCCCCTTAAATGTTTTTTGTTGTTTTTTTTTTTTTTTACAATGATTCTGTCTTTTATTTAAGCTTCTCTTCTGAATCAGTGTCATTCACTCTAATAGCTATATAAACCAACTTTATTTTGATGGGGACCCCAAATTT
Organism: Microtus oregoni; assembly: GCF_018167655.1. Lineage (NCBI taxonomy): Eukaryota > Metazoa > Chordata > Mammalia > Rodentia > Cricetidae > Microtus > Microtus oregoni. The sequence goes on along the minus strand of NW_024543076.1, from coordinate 2,756,925 downwards.
ATAACCATCTCCCACCTCAACCTTTTTCCTGAGTTCTAAACCAGTATCCCAAATAGAGCCCAGAGATTTTGTCTTTGCAAGTCCCAAAATTCATGTGCCGCTGGATAAGACATCCAGAAATCTTCCATTAATTGTTAGCTTTTCTTTGCCTCCTTTCTGTCTCCATTCCCTCTCATTCCTCTCCTAGATTCCCTTCTTTGTCCCATGGCCTCTATCTAGCACAGCTTGTAACTTTTTGTGTTCTTAGCTGCTTCCTTACTTGACATTTGTCCATCGGAAGTCTCTGCCTTTGAATCTATCCATAGTAATAGCACCAAAGTGGCCTTTGTGTAAGTAAGCTCTGCTCCTTCACTTCCTTCCTGTTTTTTATAGTAGGTGGTCTTAAAATTCTGATACATGAAATGATTCATTGGGCTGCAGGGAGTGAACATTAGAACCTTTTATTTTTTTTAATACAGTTTCATATACGTATTTAACATATTCTGGTCACATTGGTCTCCCATTATCTCTTTTCTCTACCTCCTCTTTCTGTACCCTTTCTAGTTCTTTTTCTACTTTGGTGTCTTTTTATACATGTGTGACTCACATGTTTAATTTAGAGTTGCTTACATACAAGTGTAGGTGGTTATTTACTGGAACATGGGCACCTTACTAATGGCTACACAGCTGAGGAAAACACCTTCCTCAGAAACTGTTAGCTGCCACAGCTCCTCAGGAAGGGGTGGGGCCTCATGAGCTTCATCCCTGTCCATGAAGGAATGTTGACCTGCCTAGTCTTGTGTAGGTTTTGTATAGCTACTGTGAGGTTGTGAGTGGTGTGGCCATGTTCCTTCTAGAGACTCCTCCCCAACCTCTGGTTCTTAGATTCTTTGTGCAACACAGAACTTTTATGTGTCTTGAATAGAACGAAATGGAATTAAGTTTCATGTTTGCCCCAGTATGGTTGCCTTCTCTTGTCCTCTGTATACTTTCCAGGTATATAAAATTACTTGCACAACCCTCTGCCAAGAATGCTCCTCCCACTCCCCACTGAGGGCTGTGCTCATCCTTTATAACCTTATCCTTTTCCCCTTGTCACTGGTCCCAAGGGCATGTTTTTTTTTTGTTGTTGTTGTTGTTGTTGTTGTTTTTTTCTGTGTAGCCTTGGACCCTGTCCTGGAACTTGCTCTTGTAGATCAGGCTGGCCTCGAACTCACAGAGATCTCCCGAGTGCTGGGATTAAAGGTGTGTGCCACCACCGCCCAGCTCCAAGGATACTTTTTAATTTACCTTTTGGTACAGGAGTCATCTTTTTTTGTTGAGATTATGTTTGTCCCAAATAAGCTATTAAGTTCCCTTAAACAGTATCTTGGATAGTGTTTATTTGACCCTGGCCCAGAGAGGACACCCAGTAAATAGCTCTTTTTCTTAAAATTTCCATTTCTATATTTCAGTAGTGAATATTATCCCTAGCCAGACAAAAAGACCAGCCTACTTTAGTAAAATGGAGTATCTAGAATATTTGGCTGTCTGAGTACCTAATGTAGCATAGCATGGAAACCCACAAAATCACAGATTCCTATCCAGCATAAGATCTTTGTCATACTACCCAACTTTGCCACTATACCACAAAAGCAACTGTGGTCAATAAGTATCTGAATGAGTGTGAACTTCTGCAAGTATGGTTATAATAGGCACTGAAATTTGAATTCATGTCATTTTGTGTGAGTTTTGTTTTAAGGATTAGAGACTTCTTGGCTCTTAGGTTGTGCAGACAAAAAGTAAGTTAAATGTAGCCATGGGCTTTAGTTTCACAGACATCACAAGGTTGTTTATTCTGTGGCTATCTGAATGACTGTAGGTGTAATACAGCTATCCTTTGTCCTCACAGGTCCGTTTTCTGTCTGATCTTGTGAATTGTCATGTGATTGCTGCCCCATCTATGGTTGCTATGTTTGAGAATTTTGTAAGTGTGACTCAGGAAGAAGATGTGCCTCAAGTAAGACATTTTATGTTGAATCTCTTCCTTGAAGCGCTGCACCAGATTCCCCCACCCCACTGATAACTCTTTAGCAGCAATAAACAAAATAACAATAACAGGTTATCACACTATAATGCTTAATATCTGAAGGGCAAGTCCACTGGCTTACTAGTGGATTCTCTTGACATCATTGTGTTAATTCAAATGATTTTAAAAGATTATAACTGTATAATTAGAAATCCTCTAGACGAGACAGATATTTTATTTGAGCCCTATTAAAAGCCTCCCCAGGATCACGTTTTCGAATAAAAAAAGATGGAGCTGGGGAGTTGTCTAGCTCAGTTGCAGAATGATTGCCTAGCATCTGTTAGCCATTGAGTTTGATCCCTAACACTGGAAAGAAAGAATAGTGAATGAATGAATAAAATTAACCAGCATTCTTTTTTAACTTTCCTTTTTAAACTTTCTTTAGGTGCGACGGGATTGGTATGTGTATGCGTTTCTGTCGTCTTTGCCCTGGGTTGGAAAAGAGTTGTACGAAAAGAAAGATGCAGAAATGGACCGCATCTTCTCCAACACTGAAAGTTATCTTAAGTAAGGGCACATAGTTCACATGTTCTTTGTTGTTTGTGTAAAGCTATCATGCTGGTATAATAAATGTCTTAAGTTCTCTGTTAGCAGTGACACCAGTTCAGTTCCTGAAAATTTTCTGTATTAAAAGTCATTCTCCTGCTGCCATAACTCACATAACTCTCAGTACTTGCTAGTGTAAGAAGTTGGTATCCTGTCGGTATTGTTTCACATATGGTTGTGAAAGACATGAACACCATGGTGGAATAGCTCCATTAGTGTCCTAGTGTTCACATGCTTAAAGGTCACCTGGACTACTTAGAATCACACTTCTGCCCAGGCTGTGGAATGACTGGAAGAGGTTCAGACATGTGATCACTAATGTGTTATGAGGAGAAGCACTGCCCTTGTACGAAGGTTTATTTCATACACATTAATCCTAAACCAAACCCTTCTCCCGTGTCAGCATAAGAATTTGCTTTATCTTGTTAGATAAAATGAAGTTATAAGCCTTGTTAGTAAACATGCCTAATTGTTTCATAGCATGATGATGACAGTGCTGTGTGTTCCTTTAGCTTTCACAGGTTGATCATGTCATACTTGTGTGGACACCATTATTAACTGCTTTATTTAGTACAAATAAATATGGCAACTAAAGACTGTTTTCCATGTCTACGTGCATGCATGTGTGTGTGAAAGTGAGAGAGAATATACTTAATTTTATTCAAATGATATTTTTCACATTATCTTGATGACATATAGACCATTATCAGTATGTTGCTATCTGATGGATAAAAATGTTTTTCATTGCTTTAACTAATCATGAAAACCATTGAGTGTCTTTTATGTTTCTAAAGCCTAAGTGTAGATTTTCCTTTTTACCTTTAGAAGACGCCAGAAGACTCATGTGCCCATGTTACAAGTTTGGACTGCCGATAAACCACATCCACAAGAAGAGGTGAATTGATTTCCGTCTCGTGATAGACACACAGTTCTTGTGTGATGCTTATCTCTTTAGCATACTCAACTGAGTCGCCAACCCTGACAACCTGAATTCAGTTGCCAGGATCCACAGGTAGAAGGAGGAAACTGATTCCTACAAGTTGTCCTCTGACCTCTGAGCGTGCGCTATGGCCCATGTGCCACACAAATACATTAAGCCACGATTTTTTAAAACGCTCAAACTATTGCATTTGTATATCTTAGCTAGGTTTCTAAATATTTCCAGTAAGGAATTCATTTCCTCGGAATCTTCAGCATAGAGGGGTATTTAATGTATGTTAGAATGTAATTGAAATAGTCCCTTGCTTTTTAGAATATCAGTTTTCACAGACTTGACACATGTTAGATCTAAATACTCAATTTTAAATAGCAGCGTAAACAGCCCCAAATGTGCTTCTGAAACAAGCTGTGGAGTGAAAATGGAGAGCGAGCCACTCCATGGGTAGAGCAGCCTGAGCTAGAGCTCGGGCCGTAGTGACAGAGAGGAAGACCTTTCAAGTTGTCCTCTGACCTCATTGTGCACAATGTGGCAAGTGTGTGCACGCTACTCTAATTTTAAAATTTTAAGGAAAAACAAAAACTTAATGCCATTCTTTTCTACTATATGAAATACTAAATTAGTCTACTTTGTCCTGCATTTTAGAGAGAAGATGTTTTCTGAACTGTCTAGCCAAAATGTTTATATTAAATGTTAAAATCTCCTTTTAGTATTTAGATTGCCTATGGGCCCAGATTCAGAAATTGAAAAAGGACCGGTGGCAGGAAAGGCACATCCTAAGACCCTACCTTGCCTTTGACAGCATCCTCTGTGAAGCGTTACAGCACAATCTGCCTCCTTTCACACCACCACCTCACACGGAGGACTCGGTGTACCCGATGCCCAGGGTCATCTTCAGAATGTTTGACTACACAGATGACCCAGAGGTACGTGAGTGGCAAAGCGTTCCAGGAAGGACCTGGCTTGCAGCTGTCCTTGTGATTTAGTATCCTTTGACTCGTATTCTAGATATTTTGCCTTTTTTTTCCCAGGGACTTGTTTTGTTTTTTATTGTTTTTATTAAACCAAACATTTTTGTCCACTCCTTCCTTCCTTCCCCCTCTCCTAATACACTCTCCCATGGCCCCCATGCTCCCAGTTTATTCAGGAGATCTTATCTTTTTTTCCTTCCTCTGTAGATCCACATATGTCTTAGCGTCCTCTTTGTTTTCTAGGTTCTCTGGGGTGTGTACTGTAGGCTGGTTTTTCTTTGCTTTATGAGCGAGTACATATTATATTTGTCTTTCTGGGTCTGGTTGCCTCACTTAATATGTTTTTTTTCCTAATCCATCCATTTGCCTGCAAATTTCAAAATGTCATTATTTTTTACCATTGAGTAGTACTCATTGTGTAAATGTACCACATTTTCTTTATCCATTCTTTGGTTGAGGAGCATCTAAGTTGTTTCTTGTTTCTGGCTATTACAAATAATGCTGCTATGAACATAGTTGAGCACATGTCCTTATGAGCATCCTTTAGGTATATGGCCAAAAGTGGTATTGCTGGTTTTTGAGGTAGATTGTTTCCTAATTTTCTGAGAAATCGCCATACTGATTTCCAAAACAGTTGTACAAGTTTGCACTCCCACCAGCAATAGAGGTGTGTTCCTTCAGGGACCTTGTGAAACAGGGTCTCTCTCTGTTGGCCCAGATTGTCTTCAAGTTCACAGATTCCCTTACCTCAGCCTTCACATTGCCCAGCACAACTCTGAAATAGCCTTTTAATTTTCAGTTACTTTTTTAACATAAGAAGATTAATGAAAATCAATTATATGCTTTGATTCAGTTAACTATATTACCTCATTATGCAAAAAAAAAATTGTTTTGCTCATATAAATGAGAGAGACAGTATAGTTTACCAGTCAAGAGCCTAATTGGTTAGCGTTTTAATGCAAATACTGCCTGGGAGCATGAGTGAGTTGTTTACTTTCTGTGCCTCAGTTCCCAGAGGAACAATAATAATATGGATCCCATGTAAAAAGTGAACAGTGACTCACATGAATTTTAGCTGTTGGGTAGGCTGTGTTGTGTGTGTCGTGACTAGAGGTTGACTTCAGCCGCCTTTCATTGCTCACCACCTTTTTTCCCAATGAGACAAGTTTCTCATTGAACCTGGAGTTCACCACTGTAGCTGTACTGCTGACCAGCAGACCGGATGGGATCTACCTATCTTGAGCCCGCCCACCCACAGCACTGGGGACAGAGGCATGTGCCACTTGACATAGCTTTTAATGTGGATTTTTGTCAACCTTTCAACTTAACATTCTAGTTTTTAAAGATACTTCTTATAGTGTTTATGAAGTCATATTGTTAGTAACCCTTTAACAGGAGAACATGATTTTGTTGTGAGTATTGGAAGTAAAAATTAACATTTTAAGCACACATTAATTATTTTATATCTCAACGTGTGCGTGCCAGGCACTAGATTGACTTCATAATAATGATTTCTCAGGGTATGTATTTGTGAATGAGCACTGGCCTATGTATTACAAGGTACTTGGTCTGGCTCTAACTTCTCTGTTGCCTGTGTCGGATAACTAGCTATGTGTATGTACCAAATTACTTAGAGAACACATGCAATCCCAGAGTGAACTTTCGTGTCTGTGCATCTAGAGAATCAGCTGTCTTTGGATGAAATGGCACTGCCCATGACTTTGGTTTTGTTGTTTTGTTTATTTGTTTAAAGAATGCAGACAGAAGGCTGGAGAGATGGCTTAGTGGTTAAGAGCATTGCCTGCTCTTCCAAAGGTCCTGAGTTCAATTCCCAGCAACCACATGGTGTTTCACAACCATCTGTAATGCGGTCTGGTGCCTTCTTCTGGCCTGCAGACATACACACAGAATACTGTATACATAATAAATAAATAAATAAATAAATATTTTTTTAAAAAAAGAATGCAGACAGAAATAAAGCAGAGATTCCAAATGTTCCCGGCTCTTCAGTCTGAGTTTCAGCCTTTTCCTCCCTGGCTCAGCCCGAAAACAGAGCATGACCAGAGTATAGTGGGAAAGGCTTGGTTTAACTTGACACCTGGCTTTGGTTCCTGTCCAGTAGTCCAGCCTTCCCAGAATGGTGGGAGGACTTGTTGCCTGTTTTGCTGTATTAAATAATAAGAAAACACTTAGCTTCACAATTACATGATGTTTAGTTTAGGGTTATCAACTGCAAATCTAGTTTATATTCATGACATTTAGTCTTTGTGATGAATTATTATAGCAAAGGAAACAAGAGTTTGACCTCAGAATGTATTATATTCCTGCTGGTGCTGCACTCTGTGCCTGTCCTCCCTCTGTCAGAAAGATAAGTACCCCAAAATAGTTCCCTCAAAATGGAAATGTTGCATTCTTTTGTATTTTGATAGTGTCTTTAAGAAGTGTTTATTAAATTTAGAAATTGGGGCCGGGCGATGGTGGCGCACGCCTGTAATCCCAGCACTCGGGAGGCAGAGGCAGGCGGATCTCTGTGAGTTCGAGACCAGCCTGGTCTACAAGAGCTAGTTCCAGGACAGGCTCCAAAACCACAGAGAAACCCTGTCTCGAAAAAACCAAAAAAAAAAAAAATTTAGAAATTGGGTGATATTTCAGTGGATAAAAGCACAGGCCATGAAATCTGGCACCAGAGTTCCATCATAATTGGCTAACCTGCATGGTAAAAAAGAACCAGTTCCCACAGAATGTTCTCTGATCTCTACAAATGTGCCATGGCAGCACACACCCACACTGGGTGGATGGGTGAATGGAATGAGTTTTTAGATAGGTAGGTAGGTAGATAGATAGATGGTTGTTTTGTTTTGTTTTGTTTTGTCTTAATTTATTTGTAAAATGGGCCTGGTGGGTATTTGATGAATCAGGAGCACTATGCACTCTTGATTCTGTGGTAGGTATTTAACATGACAGTTCAGTCCCAGATTTGGGTATTTATTGAATAAATGAAAGAGATCTGTTTTGTGATTCTGTGCATGAGCACATTGGTCTTCTTTCCAGGGTCCTGTGATGCCAGGGAGTCATTCGGTGGAGAGGTTTGTCATAGAGGAAAACCTTCACTGCATCATAAAATCCTACTGGAAGGAAAGGAAAACTTGGTGAGAGTCTCTTCATGGTCCTTTTAAAGGGGGTCGGAAACCATTTTGATGATTTTATAAGAACAATAAAAATCTGTTGGGAGTGTGTAAGGCTGAAGAGATAGCCTAGCAAGCATGAGGACCAGTGTTTGGGTGCCCAGCACCCATGGAACAGTTGGCACTCACCTGTATCTCAGTTCTGGAGACACCGAAACAGGAGTATCCCTAGGGATCGCTGTCCATCCAGTCAAGCCAACCCGTGAGCCCCAGGTGTTTTGTTTGTTTGGAATATTCTTGATGTGTATGGGTATTTTTCCTGCATGTATATCAATCTGGTGCCCTCAAAGGCCAGGAAATGGCTTTGAGTCGCCTAGAAATGGGGTTCCAGACAGCTGTGAGCTGTCATGTGGGTGCTGGGAATTGAAGCTGAGTCCTCTGCAAGAGCAGCCAGTGCTCTTAACTGCTGAGCCATCTCTTTAGTCCCTAAACCCCAGCTTTAATGAGAGGCCTTATATTAGAAGTAACTGAAGACACTCAGCACTGACCTCTGGACCTCTGACTTCCACATTCCTGTTCAGCCCACACAGGTACATACATTCCAAATATGCTAACGTGAAACAGTAGGCTGGTTTTAGTTTGGATGTATGGAAATTAAAGCTTACTAATGTTTTTTTTTTCTGTTTTCTAACATTTAGAAACCTAAGTATTAATACATTTTCATACAGCTAGAAGGTTTTGGCTTCAGTTTTGAGAAGTGTTGTCTTTAGGAGTGGACCACCTGTAAGAATGTGCTGAGTTAGATCTGCAGGTGCTGGTATTATTACTTTTCCTTTTGTGTGGAAGACAAACAGTTTATACCATGTTAATAAATAACCCAACACTAGAACATTACTGCAAGTTCTTTTTCGGCTAAGCTCACTGCATTTGAAGCTGTTGGGTTTTGTGTGTGTCTTTGTACACTTGCTAGCTAACTGGACTCACACTTCTTACAGTGCTGCACAGCTGGTGAGCTACCCAGGGAAGAACAAGATCCCCTTGAACTACCACATAGTTGAGGTATGCATTCCATGAGGTGCTAACTGGTTTTCCCAGTCTGTCTGAGGACTCTACGGGGCCTCCTGGCTTTGTTTACCTGTGCTCTCCTTGCTGCTTACCAGGCTCTGAGAATGAAGAGAAAACCAAGGAAATTGCCAGTTTTGGTTCTCAGCCTTGCTAGTAAAAGGAAGAAAGGAGATTGAAACTCAGAGCCTTTACGTGTTGAGTCATCTTGCTGGCCTCACCTGCTTCTTCTCTCTCTCTCTCTCTCTCTCTCTCTCCCTCCCTCCCTCCCTCCCTCCCTCCCTCCCCCTCTCTCTCCCTCTCCCTTCCCTGCCTCCCTCCCTCTCTCCCTCTCCCTCTCTTCCTCCCTCCCTCTCTCCCTCCCTCCCTTCCTCTGTCTCTTCCTCTCCCCCCCCATCACCTCTTTTAAGTGGCATGTGTCTTTAACCCCAACACTCGGGAGGCAGAGGCAGGCAGATCTCTGAGTTTGAGGTCAGCCTGGTCTACAAAAGTTCTAGGACTGTTTCACAAAGAAACACTGTTTTGGAAAATGGGAGTGGGGTGGGAGAGGTATAAAAAGACTAGATGTCACCATATCAGCCAACTCTTCCTGATTTGCTGGGACTTTAGGCATGTGCTATCATGGCTCTAAGTCATATTTTTAAATATGAAAAAAAATATATAGAATTTCTGAGACTAGGGCTTTAGACTTTGAGGAAGGGGTAGGAAATAGCATGCCAAAAAGATCTGGGGTCTGTTGTGAGTAGCCACGTAGAATACTCAGCTGTCTCAATCCTTGGTCCACTTAGAGTTCTCAGTACCCACAGGAATGCAGCTCTATCATCCTTTGATATAGACTTCAAAGGATGGATTATTTTTGCACATTTGTCTCGGCAGTGTGGGTCACAGCAGCCTTCACCTAGCGGACACTTGATATAGAAAAAGGGGGTGCTCATTATGTTGTTGAGCTGTAGATCTCGGAAAGCATAATTGTTAAGGATAAAGGTAATTCGTTCTCCATTGCAGGTGCCATGGACTTAGGGTTAGGTTGTAACGTGTGGATCTCTCTTACCTTATGTTTCCAGGTGATCTTCGCAGAGCTGTTTCAGCTCCCAGCGCCCCCTCACATCGATGTGATGTACACTACACTGCTCATCGAGCTGTGCAAGCTTCAGCCAGGCTCTCTGCCCCAAGTTGTATCCTTTCGTGTTTTCAAATGTACACCCCTTGGCTGTGCTTTTTAAAAGATGACATTCTGGAGCTATCTTTTCTCAATTTCCTGTGCTTTGGGTTTTAGGGATGATGGAAAATAAGACCAGACAAAATACATGCTTATGAAGTTGACATGCATCATCTCCCCCTGCTTAAAATAGAACGTGGTGCTATGGCATACACGCTCCTTTGTCCTCCCCGCAGGATCCCTCTGCTTTCATGCCATACTAATAGTGCTGGTGTTACTTCCCATTCCCTTGACTTGTGTTTGTTTCCTGAGATAGGGTCATACTCAGTAGCCAGGATGGTCTCGGCCTCCAAAGTGATGGGATTACAGGTTTGAGGCCATATCCAGCTATTCCTTTGCCATTTTGTTTTTTGAGACAGGGTTTGAGCTGTCCTGGAACTCACTCTGTGGACCAGACTGGCCTTGAACTCACAGAGATCTGCCTGGCTCCTTTGCCTTTTAAAATAACAGTTTTTTGAAGAAAATTACATTCTGCCTTTTCAGGACTTCGGGTCTTCTATAAGCCCATTAGATAAGTGCCATTGATTGTGTTATTTGAATAAATAGTTCCATATCTGCAGTGTGTGTGCGCGCACATGCATGCGTGTGTGTTGTGCTACTTCCATGAGTTACTAGGAGTGATGTTAGTTGTCATTATACCTGTGGGTTTGCTCATTTCTCTAGTTCCATCAGTTTTGCTTTGTCGATATTTGGTACAAATTTGGTCAAATTTGTTTTGCCCTTGGTGAAGTAAGTTTTTTACCACTCTGGAGTGGTTCTACCTTATGTTACATGGCGTTTGTCTTAAAAGGCCTTATTTTTTGTTTATTTTTGTTTTTTTTTAAATATATGTATGTGTATGATTTGTTCTTTGGTTTTTGTTTTGGATTTTTTGTTTGTTTGTTTGGTTGGTTGGTTGGTTGGTTTGTTTTTTGAGACAGAGTTTCTCTGTGTAACAGCTTTGGCTGTCCTGGAACTAGCTGTGTAGATCAGGCTGGCCTCAAACTCAAAGAAATCCACCTGCCTCTGCCTCCCAAGTTCTGGGATTAAAGGCATGTGCCACAGCTGTCCAGATAGATAATTTTTCTCATCAAAAATTTTTCATGCAGTATATTTTGATTATATTCTGTCCTCTTCCCCAATTTTTCCCAGATCCTAACCACTCAACTCACTGTCTCTTAAAACAAAAACAAGAAAAAAAATGAAAATTGGGAGGGGGAAAGAAAATATTAAAACAAAACACACACATACACAAACATGGAGTTTGTTTCATGTTAGCCAGCTCCTGCACATGGCCTGCCCTGGAGTCTGGTTGATAACCCAGTGACACTCCACTGGAGACAGCTGCTTTTCCCAGCAGGTATCAATTGCAGAGAGTCTTGGCTAGGGTCAGCTCTGTGTCCACTTGCCCTCCTTATGCTGGGATTTTGTCTGACCTGAACCTGGGCATGCCTTGTGCATGCTGTCGCAGCTCTGGGAGCTCCTGTGTCTCAGCCCTGCGGTGTCTGGAAGATTCTGCTGTGTCCTTGGAATCATCCCCACCTCTGTCTCTTCAGTCTCTCCACCTCCTTCCTCTTCCACATAGATCCATGGTGCTTCTGGATTGTTAATAATAAGCATCAACGGCTTTCTTTAGCTAAGATAACTCTCCTTACAGCTTGCTGCACCCTTCCATCCCTGTGTGTCTTGTAAACCACTGCACTCCTCTCCAGTGTGACAGTGTCATTTGATCGCACGCTATTTCTCATGCCCATTTTATTTTTCTTACTGTCTGATTCTTAGATTATAAAGTGTTTTAGTTGTTACTACATTTTGTCCCCTCCCCATGTATGTTTGTGCACACACGCATAACAGACATACCTTTCTCCTCGGTTCTGGCCTTCCTTTCTGATAATAAAAAGATCAGAAAACCCCTTCTAGTATGCTTATTTTATCTTTTTTGCATTTGAAAGAAAAAATATGCATGCTATCCATTTAGATGTATCTGTCCCTATCATTCTTGGTGTCCATTTCTTTTTGTATGTCCCGAGCGTCCATCTCTAATTATTTCCTATGAAATTTTCTTTAAAGGTGGTTTCTTCCTGATGGTTGCTACAGTTTTTAGAAAATGTTTTATTTTTGTATTTGTTTTTTGTTTGTTTTATGGTAATGTTGGTTTTTGGTATGAGGTTTTAGAGAGAACTGGGCACAATGTTTATAAATTTTATTTATAATATTTTGAAACCAGAAATAACCTGAATCTCCAACAACACTTGGATAAACAGTTTGTTTCTTGTAATGATAATATTCAACAAAGAGAACTTGTTTTTATTACAGTGACAGCATGAGTTGAAAAATAATTTATGCTGAAGGAAAGATAACAGATTCACAGGTCTTGATACTGTTTTTGTAAAATTCTAGAAAAATGTGAAAATCCTTTAATGACAAGAGACCATTAGATGCTTGAGGGGAGAGGTCTAGAATGACTGAGGAAGGACTGAATTACAAAAGTCTGGGGAAATTGTAGAGGTGATGAAAATAGTAGCTGATATTTTACAGAGGTGGATACAGTCAGATTTATTGCATGTCATGGCCAGTTTCAGTTCAGAGCTCGGGAAACAATATGAGTGATGTGAAAGGATGAAAGGCACATGAAGTTGTTGGTGATGCAGACTGAGAGGACACGGTTTGTTTTTCACGTCACAGTGTACTCTAAAGGAGAGTGGAAAGGAGTTTTCCTTATCTTCAATGCACAGCTTGCACAGGCGACTGAGATGCTGTATATGCGTCTGGACACGATGAGTACTACATGTGTAGACAGGTACAGCATTGGTTTGGCTACTTCTGTACTAACGGTTATGTTAGCACCCTCAAGAGTTTATCAGAAGGCTGTCTTAAGGGTTCCCAAATTGTTCCCTGTTTTCCAAACCCCTTTGTGTGACAGCTTGCTTGTTAGAACACCATGACTTCTAGTCTGTTTCAGCCTCTGATGATGCCCGTTCTTCTCTTTAATTCCAGTTCTTACTTGAGCACTTGAAGCTTAGGCATCATTTAACTTTCACTACTTAATTGCATGTGTAAGTCTTTAAGTTAAGCTTACTTTGAATGATAAATTTAGTACTATATTTATTATATATAAACACTTACAGATTATCTGTTTTGAAACTAATTCCAGAGGAGTATCTTCAAACCTGCAGCTGTAAGACTCCGTTTATTTTAAACAAATGTATGAACCTGTCCTGGGTTGTTACAGCGTGGTCATTTCACTCTCACTGTCTTCTTCTGGGACAGTGTCTGGGTGACTGCCAGCTGGTTCTCTTTCCTTCTGTCCATTTCCCAAGTCAGATTGGAAGAAGATTGAACAGTTGTCCAATTTCCATATCTTTTACCCAAATTCTTTATTAAAATTGGGACTCTTGTCAGTGACCCTGAAAAATTCAAGTGATTGAAGTCAGATTTTTGATGGAAGTGCTTTAAGAAAGTGTCTTCCAGTGTCTCTGCTCTAGTAGAGTATCAATTCTGTAAACATTTTGAGTACTCTTTTGACCTTCACAGCACTATTTAACACAATAAGATCTCTCTTGACTAGAGAACTAAGTATATTTTTAAGTGGGACTTAATGCATATAGACTGTCATGAAAAGGTTGTAGTGGGCGTGGAGGGCTGGATCAGCAGTTACGGCGCTTGCTGCTCTTACAGAGGATCCACCACGCTCTGGCCTCTGCCACTGTATACATGTGCACATATAACATAAACACATAAATTAAAGTTTTTTAAAAAGTCATAATATAAATATAAGAAACTAAGTGCTGGATTGAAGGCTCAGTGATTAAGAGCACTGACTGCTCTCCCAGGAACCCAGGTTCAGTTCCCAACAACATATGACAGGCTTACTTTGGTTCTGCTATTTGTCAATTATTTATAAACATTTAACTACATTTTTTTACTGCTTCCATTTATCAACAGTTATAGGAGAAAAAATAATATACTCCTTCGTAGCTGTGAGAATCTTTATGAATATTTTGCACAAAGTATGAGCTTAAATCATGTCTGTTGCCTAACAAGAATAAAAGGATGCACCGTCATGTGAACTGAGATAGCTGGGGACTATAAGACAGCAAGTTAGAGTCTTTGCTGAGAAAACAGTCAAAGAGCCACAAGTAGCGAGTGGGGTGTGAAAGACGCATAAATTGCTGGTCTAAATTGCATTCTTCCTTTCTCTTCTCCCCTGCCCCACTCCCCAATGTAGGTTTATTAATTGGTTTTCTCATCATCTAAGTAACTTCCAGTTCCGTTGGAGCTGGGAAGATTGGTAAGTGTAATGTTTTATTCTACCTTATTCAGAAACTTACATTAGAGATCTCTAAGTCTGTAAAGTGCTTGCCACAGAGCCCATGTTTAAAAGGCTGCTATTGAGTCCTGCATGGTGGTACGCTCCTTTAAGCCCAGCACTCAGAAGGCAGAGGCAGATCAATCTTTTGTGAGTTCAAGGCCAGCCTAGTCTATGTAGTAAGTTCCAGACCAGCCAGCACTACACAGTGAAATCCTGGTTTGTTGTTGTTTGTTTGTTTGTTTAAAAAAATAAAGCCAGGCATGGAGGCATGGGCTTCTATTCCCAGCACTAGGGGCATAGAGGTCGGCAGATCCCTGAAGTTCACTGACTAAGCCAGCCTAGTGAGAAACCAAAGTAAGCACACCAGGAGAACAGCACATGAATATATACATACACAAAAGAACCTTCCTATTTAAAACTCACTTAAAGATAATCTGTTGTGCTGGGCAGTGGTGGCACACACCTTTAATCTCAGCAGTTGGGAGGTGGAGGCGGGTGGATCTCTGAGTTTGAGACCTGTCTGTCTACAAAGTGAGTTCTAGAACAGCCAGGGCTGTTACACAGAGAAACCCTGTCTTGGGAAAAAAAAACAAAACAAAGTCTGTTGTCTCCAGTATTAGTTACTATATATGGATGAGATAATAGGTAGGAAGACCCTATTGTAAGTCAGGAAATGAAGATTATATATACAAAGGTTATATATATACTTAAAAAAAGAACATTTCCTCCTTAGGTCTGATTGTCTCACTCAGGATCTCGAAAGTCCCAAACCAAAGTTTGTAAGAGAAGTTCTAGAAAAATGCATGAGGTAAATAAGCCTGTGTACTTCCTCCTTGATTTAGGTCTCTGCTTCTCCTGAGGAGATGGCTTGAACTGGTTAGCATCTGATTCTCTCGCCTTCGCATTTCTGATGCATGTCCACGGTATTCTTTGTTAAATCCTGGTCTTTGTCCATCTTCCACCTCACATTTTAATTAGTATTTGGGCTGCAATTAATCAACTGTACCATTGGATTTTATGTGAATTAAACCAAAAGATAGTTTTAATGTCCCCCAACATTTATGAGAATTTTCTCATTTTCTAAGCTTGTATTTTTATCTAATTTGTGTTTTCTTATTCCTCCTCTAGAGTCTTCTATTTAAAAAGCCTTAGCTTATAAAAATAGATTTATGTTTTGGGGGAACTGTGATCTGAGCTTTTAATGTGTATTTTTTGAGGAATAAGTAGGTTTAGGCCTTTGGAAAGACACAAATTACATTTATCTCTAAATACTTTTCTCTCTGTGTTACATCCAACCCAACATTGTTTTTAGCCATCCCTTATCTATAACATGATGTGTAAACGCTTTGTCAGGTGGTAAGAAACTTGGCTCTTCCTTTCTTTGGTGCAACACAACCAGCCTCCCAGCCATGCCAGCCTTACCCCTTGACCACC
Source organism: Microtus oregoni (assembly GCF_018167655.1). Classification (NCBI taxonomy): domain Eukaryota; kingdom Metazoa; phylum Chordata; class Mammalia; order Rodentia; family Cricetidae; genus Microtus; species Microtus oregoni. Next base: position 2,741,293 of record NW_024543076.1, on the reverse strand, counting down.
CGACTGGGGAATGCCCCAGCATACACCTCAATGCAAAGTCAGTGCGTTTTGAGACAGGTCGGGTTTACTTGTGCTGACTTACTCAAAGGCCTGGAGTACTTTGTCCCTGTTTGCTTCTTGGTTGTCCACTGAGTTTGGGATTTTGGATCCTGGCTCTCTGGACAAGTTGAGTATTACCGAAGACTAAAACATGAGACCTTTTCTGAGGCTCTTATTTGTGTTGTAGGTTGTCTTACCATCAACATATATTAGATATTGTTCCTCCCACCTTCTCAGCTCTGTGTCCTGCAAACCCAACCTGCATTTACAAGTATGGAGATGAAAGTAGCAGTAAGTAATGAAACGACTTGAAATCTCTCTCCTTAAAAAGTACTGGTCCATGATGCTCTGAAGCCAGTTAGTTATAGGAGGAAAAATCAACTTTTTCTTAGAATTGAATTTCTTTATTTGAAAAGTGACCCATCATTAGTCACTAGATTACGGATTTTGTTGTTATCTAATTAGTAGTTATTAACTTATAGCGTTTATCTATTTATATTGTTTACATTGTTTTACATATGACATTTTAATATGGTACAAAAAATAGTAAGATGAATTTATACCTGGAATGTACAGAAACTAAAAGTGTATATTTGTTACGATGGAGACTTCTTAAATTGGTTATCATCTTGTCTTAGTTAGGGTTACTGTTGCTATGATGGAACACCACGACCAAAAGCAAGTTGAGGAGGAAAGTGTATATTTGGCTTATATTTCCATATCACTGCTCATCATTGAAGGAAGTCAAGGCAGGAACTCAAGCAGACCAGGAACCTGGAGGCAGGAGCTGATGCAAAGGCCATAGAGGAATGCTGCAGATGGATCTTATGAAGCATTTTCTCAGTTGAGGTTCCCTCCTTTCAGATAACTAGCTTGTGTCAAGTTGACATGAGACTAGCTGGGAGCACATGGCAGTCTGCTTCTAAAAGTAAATTTGCAAACATGACTTTTACCACTTGCACCTTGAATCAGAGGTGCTGGAATTGCTGTGGTCCCTCTGCTTTGCATAGTTTATGCTTTGTGAAGGCAGTATGTGCAGTGGTGGCCAGTGGTACCGAGGTAGATGTTGGTTATCCCGCTGTGCTGTTGCGATTGCACTGAATGTTGTAGTTCATTCATGAGCCTCATGGTTTGTGCTGCAAGGAAGTTCTCTGTGTCTGAAAACTCTGCTCGTCCTTGCTTTGTGCAATTATATTACCTCAATATAGAAAGCTCTTTAATCTCTAGTTCCTGTTTCTTCCTTAGGTCTGGCCCAAGCTTGTTATTTGTAAAATAATTTTAATCTTTATTTAACCTATTTCATAAAAATGCTTTTTGTCTACTTCTGAAGTAAATTTCCTGGTGACAAAGAGTTCTTATTTTCTTGGTGTTTTTTTTTTAATTTTTATTTATTTATTTTTTTGTTTGTTTGGTTTTCATAGAATTTTCTTCCACTTTCAGGGACAGGCTCACAACAGGTGTTAGCTGAGTCTTTGTTGTGACCTGTTGCAATAGACATCAGTCATTACAGGTCTTAATGTTGTCTTCATTGTCTGCACTGAAAGTAGATTTCTGTTACTTTGATGATGCCTTCGCTCTTAACATGACTTCTATACCATGAGCACACACTCACAAAACCCTAACAGTAAGCACAGAGCCTCTTAGTCTAGATAGAGAAAAAAAACCTAACAAAACATTGAATTGGGTGAAGCTTTCATATATAGTATCATAAATGGTTTAAATGCTGATCTTTGCTGAGGGGTATCCTATTTTAAAAGGAAATAACTGAAAGTCTGCTACTAGCTGCTTATAGAGCCAGCTTGATCTACCTTCCCCTCTGCTCTGTATCTAGATTCTCTTCCTGGACATTCCGTGGCACTCTGTTTATCTGTTGCTTTTAAAAGTAAGGCAACTAATGATGAAATCTTCAGCATTCTGAAGGACGTACCAAATCCTAACCAGGATGATGATAACGGTAAGAAACTTACTTCTTCAGCCTAGGCACATAGGCCACATTAAAGCATCCACAGCTCTGCTGAAACATGAGCTCTATCAAATCCTGTGGGTGCTCATACAGCAGTAGATCTGCTGCTCTTAGGACCTGCATATTCACCCCCTTACCGAAGAGGCCCTAAAATCCCTGTGAAGTTATGTTAAGAATATAAACCATCCTGGATGTGGTAGTCCACGCCTTTTATCCCAGCTCTTGGGAGACAGAGGCAGGTGGATTCCTATGATTACATAATGAATTTCAAGCCAGCCAGAACTACATAATGAGGGCTTGTCTCAGAAACAAGCAACAGTTAACAAAAAAAAAAAAAAAAAACATGTCCTACATACAAAGTAAATCACACATTGCTTATTCAAGGATTTTTTTAATATTTATGCTTTTAGTATATATTTGGATTGCTGAATGGGAAATCTTAGTGTGTTAGATATTTTTGATATAATTGATGTTTTCTCTAAATTTTGAACTACTACACCACTAATAATACCTAATCTTTACTTAGTATATAGCGTGCTATTTCTGCCAGCATCTTAGCTTTGTTGTATTTTCCTGGTATGAATGAGGAAATTGGCAGAGTTGTACTGACATACAAGTTACCTGATTTGTGAGTGGATAAGGAAAGAAGTACTGCAAGAGGTCTCTAATATTGTTTAAAACATGCGGTGAAATAGTTACTTAGAATAAGTAAGCCAGTGTATAGCACACAAAGCCAGATGATAAGAGCAGATGACAAGTTACAGAGCCCGCCATATGGTTGGGGAGTACACCTAGAAGGTGTCAGCCAGCCATGATAATACTAAATTTAGACTCTGGCAGATATCTTAATATAGTGGTTAAAAGGTTTGCTGCTTTTGCTTTAATTAATATTTGACACCTTCTAGACAGAATATAAAGGAGGCGATATATGGGATTTTTTTTTTTTAAGGAAATGGGTCTTAAACCAGGCATGATGGTGAAAACCTGATAATCGATAATCCAAGCAGTTTGAGATTTGGTCTGTATATCAAGTCCCAGGATAACCAGAAGTACATAGTAAGACCCTGTTATAAATTTAAAAAAGCAAAAAAACCAAAACACTGAATTTTATAGAAGAATTGAGAAAATTACTCCAAAAAAGAGAGAATTAAGGGTATGCTTTCTTGGTTGAGATAAGGTCTCATTATGTAGTTTGGTTGTCCCGGCCTAGTCTTATATTTTGAGTAGACTTTGATTATTTACTTTTACTGACAGATTATTATATGAGTGTCTTAAGAGCACACTATCTGCTTAGCGTCCCTGGGTTTGGCACCAATAAATTACTGTACTTAATGTTTATTTTGTACTGTAAATGTTTTCAGATGAAGGCTTCAGTTTTAACCCATTGAAGATAGAGGTCTTTGTGCAGACTCTGCTGCACTTGGCAGCCAAATCCTTCAGTCACTCCTTCAGTGCTCTTGCAAAGTAAGTATGTGCATTTGAATACCAATGCTGTAGTAATTTTTGCCTAAAATTGTTAAATATGAAGATCTTACTACATAATTTGATAGCATGAGATTCGGTTTGTGGTGGCAGAATGCTCCCCATGGTTGAGTATACAGTGTAGATGTGCGTGTGGCAGGTGAGCTAGTACAGTCGTTCACATAGGCAGAGAGGTGGGCAGAGAGGTCCAGCCTGTCTGTCTTTCCAAAGAGATAGAGCAGAAATGAAAGCCCGCCCCAAGGTTGGCCTCTAAAGAGGGAGCAGATGTGGTAAGCATCCAGAGTAAAAGAGAGTGCTCTCATAAGTTGGTGGCAGCTTCTTTGCAGGCCAAAGTATGCTTTTATGTATTTAGGGATTACTTTGGTTATCTTGCATTTGCATATTATGTTTTTAAATTGAGTAAGATTAAAGGGACTTTGAAAAGGCTTTTGTGTAATTACATGTCGTATTTTTCACCTTCGTCTAAAGGTTTCATGAAGTCTTCAAAACTCTCGCAGAAAGTGATGAGGGGAAGTTACATGTGCTGAGAGTTATGTTTGAAGTTTGGAGGAATCATCCACAGGTAACAACTATTTATTTAGACATAGTGAGTGTCGGGGGAGCCTGCTTGTTCATTTCCTGGACACCCAGACCCAAAATAAGCACACAGAAACTGTATTAATTAAAATACTGCTTGGCCTATTAACTTATGCATGTTTCCAGCTAGCTGTTCATCTTAAATTAACCCATTTCTATTATTTTATATTTTACTGTGAGGTTGGCCTACAGACAAGGTTCCAGCTAGCAGCTTGCGTCTTTCTCCTCTGGCAGCTACAAGGCCTCTCTGACTCTACCTGCTTTCTCCCAGCATTCAGTTAGTTTTCCCTCCTAGCTCTATTCTGTCCTATCATATGCCAAAGCAGCTTCTTTATTCATTAACCAGCAATAGCAATACATATACAGAAGGACTTCCCACACCATGTCCTGGCTATGTAGGTGTGCAGATTAGATATTAAGTATATTTGAATCCGCCAGTAGAATGGTTATTAAATCCGTAAACTCCGTGTTGTAGAAATAATCGATACCTTCTTTGTGATAAATTCTTAAATTATATTGATTTGTTGACTGGGAGTACATGGGAAAGCCACAGAGCTTGTGTGAAGTCAGATGACAAATTTAGGTCAGTTCTCTCCTTCCGCCCAGTGGGTCCTGGGTATTGAACTTGTGTTGTCAAGCTGAGCATCAAGTGTCTTAGCCAACTGAACCATCTCGTCAGCCCTTGCTAATGTTCTTCATACGGCATGGTGGTTGGTTTGTGCTACTGCATTCCCACACATATTAGATGCTGAGTGAGAAAACTGCTGCTGGACAGCAGTATTTTGTAGAAAGTAGTTATGTTTATCCATTTCTATAAACAAGACCCATAAGATGCTGTTTTTCAACTGGAGATTTCAATTGAAATTATATACACACATATTTTATAGAAGTGTTATCAAGTAAAATTTCCCAGATATTAAGTGCTATTAAATTCCAGAATTTCTTTTCATGCAATCTTTATTGTTAACACAGTATTTCTTACAGTATTTAGAGCCTAGCAAAGAGCAAACTAAGTCTAAAGACTAACTAGTTAAATCAGGAGTGGTGGCACATCCCTGTAATTGTTAACACTTGGGAGGAAATGGCAAAAAAAAAAAAAAAAAAATCAGGAGTTCAAGGCCACCTTTAGCTATGTGAGACTCTCCTAGAAGAAAAAATAAAAATGAAGACCTATTGCTTAAACTGGTCAGTTCCATCGCCATTGAAATCAAATTTTATAGCCCTGCTAACTTATTTTCATAGCATTGTCGTTTTGCCCACTTATCAGTCAAGCTTGACCCTGTCTCTTTTTCCATTGTAGATGATTGCTGTCCTAGTTGATAAGATGATTCGCACGCAGATTGTTGACTGTGCAGCAGTAGCAAACTGGATCTTCTCATCGGAGCTGTCTCGTGACTTCACAAGGTTTGAACCAGAATTTAGAGTGCGTATAACCTGTGTGAAGTAGTTCATATCACCTGGTAACATTTTTATGAAGTTACACAGGTTTTAAAGATGATCAGAACCAGGACAGCCGAGATTGACATGCAATGAAAGCAAATGAGATCAAATTAAACTCTGCGACAGCCCTTTAACTTCTCCACTATACCTGTTACTGCCAGCACACGCTGGTCCAAAATATACTGAGTCCTGAGGTGACAGATGTGTTCAGAAGTTTTAACAGGCCCAACAAGATGGCTCAGTGGGTCGTGGAGCTTCCTGTCAGGCTTAGTGAGCTGAGTTTCCTGGTTTGATCCTCAGAACTCACCTGGTGGAAGAAGAAAACCAACTCTATGTTTTAAGGGCTAAACAAGTACTGGTATGGTACTGCCTTCTGGGAGCCCACCTGAGTCAGGTGAATGGAGCTAGACGCTCTCAGAACTCACAGCAGTGGTGAATTAAGTGTTGCTGGAGAATGCATAACTCTGCCCAGGGGATAGAAGGCCCTATCAGCCCTTAGGAATGGTAGTCTGAAAAACTGATGTTTTCTCTGTAAGTGTAGCTTAGCATACATTAACCAACTGCTGTATTATGTTCAGGTTGTTTGTTTGGGAAATTTTGCACTCTACAATTCGTAAGATGAACAAACATGTTTTAAAGATCCAGAAAGAGCTCGAAGAAGCTAAAGAGAAACTGGCAAGACAACACAAACGAGTAAGTCGTGTGCTGAATCCTGCGTGGTTAGAGGTTACGACCTAGTCTGCAGGGTAGTGGGAGTCCATGCCTTGACAGTTGTGTGCCGTGGGACTGGCGCTGATCACAGAGTTTTTTTCTCTAGTTTACTTCTCTACCATGGCTTCCCAGAAAAGTCGGTGTGTATTTCTGAGTCTGGCACAAAGGGGAAGGGAGACAATATAGATGCTATGTGGAGAGGTGGTGCAAGTCAGTTTCAAGTCCCAACTTGTCAGTACTTCTCATGGAAATAAAAATTGTGTTAGAACCGTAGTTCTCAACCTATGGGTTGCAACTGCTTTGGAGGTCGAATGTCAGATATTTACCTTATGATCATAACAGTAACAAAATTACAGTATGAAGTAGTAACAAAGTAAGTTTATGATTGGGGGAATCAGAAAATGAGGGACTGAATTAAAGGATCACAGCTTTAGGAAAATTGAGAAGCACTGGTTTACAGGGAAGCAGTGAGCTGGCTGGATCCTGACTTATATTAGTATTCTCACTGGGTGGTGGTGGTGCATGCCTTAATCCCAGCACTTAGGAGGCAGAAACAAGACAATCTCTGAGTTCAGGCCAGTACAGCCAGGGCTATACAGAAAAACCTGTCCCAGAAAAATAAATAAATAGATAAGTAAATAAATAAATGATAATAGTGAGTGTTCTCCATTACAGTATTCCCTGGTATTTAGTGTTTCCACCAGAGTAGAAGATAGGGGAAAGATATTAGTAAGTTTAATGACTGAGCTGGCCATAGCTGATGCACCTCATAGTCATTACCCCACGACTAGTACCACTAAGTTTTCCCAGAGCTATCGCTACAAGAATAAAAGCCCTTTAATATAAAACCCTTCCCCAGGGCTAGGGGCATAGCTCAGTGATAAAAATCACTTGCCTAGCATCTCTGAGCTCCCACCCCCAAAACCAGCACTCAAAAGTGGAGGCAGGAAGATTATGCATGATTCAAGGCCAACCCAAGCCACATAGCAAAGCCTGGCGTTATAGTCATTCACCTTTCTTGATGGATTCTGCGCATTGGATTGTTACTTTGTTCCTATGCCTTTTGTAGCGAAGTGATGACGATGACAGAAGCAGTGATAGGAAAGATGGGGCCCTGGAGGAGCAAATAGAACGACTGCAGGAGAAAGTAGAGTCTGCTCAGAGTGAACAAAAGAACCTTTTCCTCGTCATCTTCCAGGTAAGCCAGCTTGGCGTATGGGATAAAAAAGGAGCCATTCCCTTGGTTTGAAAAGTTGCTGTTTTTAATCACGAAAATAGTGAGGATACAGAACTTTGCAGAATAGTGTCACTGCTTGGAGGCTGCAGTGAATCTGTGCTGTCTGCTCATTGTTTACGTATCTGTGTCATTTATCTCTTACGGTTGATGATTTAGGTGACCGCCGTCTTTCCTGTGAACATTTTTGTACATAGATTGTATGTATGCAGTGTTCTGCCTGCATGCCAGAAGAGGCACCAGATCTCCTTATAGATGATTGTGAGACAACTTGTGGTTGCTGGGAATTGAACTCAGGACCTCTGGAAGAACAGCCAGTGTTTTTTACCTTTGAGCCATCTCTCCAACCTGAGGTTAAAGGATTTAACATTAAATCTCTCCTTTGCTAAGTTGACAGTCCTGAAAGTCAGGAGTACACAGCAGTTTGGTGGAGCAACAAGACCATTGAGAACTCTGGGTTTGGATTTGTTCAGCAGTTAAGTTCTCCCTCTAATGCTTCCTCCACTGCCATCCTTTCCAGCGTTTCATCATGATCCTAACTGAGCACTTGGTACGATGTGAAACTGATGGCACCAGCATATTGACCCCGTGGTATAAGAACTGCATAGAGAGGCTGCAGCAGATCTTCCTGCAGGTTTGTGTTCAGTCACACAGGCGTTCTGATTTTAAAAAAATCCTCAGGAATCTCAGTGGTAAAACACTTGTCTGCCATGAATAAGACCACAAAAAGTCCTCATAAAGTATATCAGGAGGGAGGGTATGAGGTTATGTAGTTCCTATAGGCCCTTTAGTTTATGTCCATTTGTTGACACTACTGTTCATCAGAATATTTAGACAGATTGGTTTTATATCACTCATACTCTGGTTGCCATTTTCCGTGGTAGGGAGCCCAGCATAGCTGTAATCTAAAATGTAAGAGGGGGATTAGATTCATAAAGGTATTTTAACATCTTAAATTCCCATAGTAAACATGTCCACAGGAGCAAGGTAAACCCCTGGGGTCTCTGGACACAGAGTATCAACATCTGCTTCCAGACATTGATGTGTAGGAGCGTAAGCTTCATTTTTTCCTCTTCAAGGCATTAACTCCCTAAGTTCTCCTTTGTTCTAGGAAACTGACCATTTCTAAAGTAATCATTCTAAAGTTCTATTCTTTGAGCCTCCAAATAGTAATTCTCTCCCAGGCACTTGTAGTGACTAGCCAGTTCAAAAGCTAACCTAGAGCCCCTAGTCCTCTAGAAATTTTTGAGTGCATTTTAGTCTTCAGAGAAAAGGTTCTCGTTTTTTGATGCCTTGGCTCCCTAGTCAGGCTGCTTTTCAAAAAGCTGTAATGTTGGCCGGGCGGTGGTGGCGCACGCCTTTAATCCCAGCACTCGGGAGGCAGAGGCAGGCAAATCTCTGTGAGTTTGAGGTCAGCCTGGTTTACAAGAGCTAGTTCCAGGACAGGAACCAAAAACTACGGGGAAACCCTGTCTCGAAAATTCAAAAAAAAAAAAAAAAAAAAAGCTGTAAATGTATTGTGTCCTGACTTTCAGGACGCCCTCTGAAATTGTCTGCGGCTTCCTGCCGTGCCTTGCATCAAGGATTCCATAAGAAGGCTGTTAAAACTGGGTTTGGTTTTACGTCATTGTACATCCCTCTGCTCCTTTCCCTGCCTGCTCTCTCAAATCTTCTCTGGAGATGTTCGCCCTATTTTTGTCCCTCCTCAGCATGGGTGGGCTGTGAGGAAAATGGTCAAAGTTGCTTGTGTTTGGTTTCCTGACCCAGGGCTCTTTTCTGTGTCCACAGCATCACCAGATAATCCAGCAGTACATGGTGACCCTGGAGAACTTGCTTTTCACTGCCGAGCTAGACCCTCACATCCTGGCTGTGTTCCAGCAGTTCTGTGCTCTGCAGGCCTAATAGTCATGTTTCTTCCCTTTTTGTTATCTTGAAATAATTTGTCTTATTTTTGATGGTTTGAATGTTTGCTTTCTTGTAGTAGCCTTTCACTTCCTAACGGAACCAGGGGAGGAGAGCCCAGAGTATGACATTTCCCTTAGTTGCCCTGAAGGGCAAGTGTTGCTTGATGACAGCAATGTTATGGTGGCCGTAACGTTGTATATATGTGAGACACAGCTTTCCTGTGATGAATTTGATACTTCTTCTTAGGGCACAAAACAGCAGGGTTAAGGTGTGTGCAATGCAAGGTCAGGCTTGCAAAGTAGTGAGTACAACCAATGGACACCAGGGAGCCTAGCTTTTCTCTGCTCTTGAGCAACATGGCTGGAATAAACCTAAGTTCTGTTTTTTAAACTTTGGTATTTCATGATTTATTATCTTAGTCTCTTTTCTTAGGAGATGTACTTAGCCTCTATCTGAAGCTTTCTTGCAAATGCTTTTGAGTAACCATCTTATGACACTACTTGTTAGAATAAAAAATTATTATTACTAATCCCCAAATTTGCCAAACTGGAAGCCACCCAGCTTCCAGTGATCTCGAGGTACAATTATAGCACGAATAGTAAAAACCCAGAGACAGAAATTGGAGTTCAGCCTGAAGGTCAGAAAAGCAGAACAGCCAGCCCCTAGCTCTTACCTCTCCCTCAGTCTGAAATGGCGATCCTGCCTCCAGGAATCTCAGAATGAGACTGAGAGCTGTCTCCTCCCTTCTTATATTCCTCTCTAGGGCTGGGATTAAAGGCATGCACCACTACCGCCAGGTTTCTGTGGCAAACTATTGTGGCTACTAGTGTGTGTCACCACTGCCTGGTCTGTAAGGTTGGTAGGTGCAGTAATAAAATATCACTACATACAACGGCGATGGCAGCAGTTTTTCTGCCTCTCAAGTGATTGCAAATTTGGCAGCCATTGTGGAAAAGCATCTGGTCATGCCCTGCCCTCCAAGAATGATTTGTCTAAGATCCCATAATGTCACAAACTGATGTGCAGCAAGCGATAAATGAGCTGAGATGGACTTGGAATTCAGTGTGGCTTGGGGCTTGTCTCTGGGTTCTGAGGCAGATAATTGTTCCCTGAGCCTATTGAAGCTTGAGTGAAATGAGTGTAAGATAATGCATTTCCTAACATTCCAAATTTCTAGGATTTTTAAACTTCTCATTAAACCTTAGAAAAATCTGCTAATAATGATATAAATACTGGTAGTAATTTTGTGCATTTGTTATTTTTGTATATGTTATATTCTAGTAAGAATACGTTACAATTGTCTGTTTGGATATATGGGTCTTTAATTACCATACATTCAGTGGCTGTAGAATACAATGTCTTATTACATGGGAATTCCTAGGCTTTTTAAATACCACATTTAAAGCAGGAGTATCATCTAATCATTTGAATTCAGTAGAGCAAGGTTAGATGGCAAGAACTTCAGAAAGATAAAACCTGGGTTCCTGGTTAAATATCCTGTTTACACTGTTCCTCCTTCCCATTTAACACAGTTCAAGCTGTAACTGATTTGAAATGGCTGTGGTCCTCCAGTAGCCAAACAACTAACTATTGAAGGCATTAGTAACTGTATCCTTTACTGAGGCATGGTGGAGTTCCGTTATCCTTGCACTACAGCTACAAGTTTGTGCTCTCCTTCCCTTCTTTTGATCCTCCTGTGCGGTGGTAGTTTCTGGAAACTGTTAATATGCCCTGCTCTGTCCTGCTGTGTCGGCTGGAACACCGACATCTGTTGTATTTTACAGAAGAAAAGGTGCAAAAGCAGAGAGCAGTTGCTCCTTCGGGGGGTGCTCCCAAAGACAGGTGACATGTCACTGCATTCTGTGACGTTGTGCTGATTCTCTGTAGCAGGTTTTTGCCAAGGTAGAGGTTCTAGTTCCCTAAGAACTCTATCATTCCTAAAAGTTTACAGTGTGAGAAACCTTTACCAACCTGAGCTATGAGTAATATCTGGTACAGCCAGAGAACAGAGGCATATAGCCAATCAGATCGCACTGTGTTGGCCTTGACAGCGAGCGTTCATTAACTGTTGGCTGCTACAGGCTGGTTACGAGGTTCACCATATTGAATCTTTCCAACAGACAGAAGCAAACCCCAGGAAAACTTGTCTACAATCCACAGCCAGGAAGTTAAGTCCATGTGTCTCGGAGCACCTTATCTCCCCACAATGCAGTAATACTTAACAGCAGCCAGAACTCCAAGTTACATCCTGTCATCAGGCTAGAAACTTCTCTCTACAAGAAAGTTTGGCTGCCTGTCCAAGATCAGTTTTTACTGAGGTGTAACATTTAGCATAGCACATATAACATGCCAGCCATGAAAAACAGAATGTTCCTAGTGAATGTTTCTAGAGTACAGTTAGTAATGATGGCCTATGTTATTTGGGTTGACTTTCTACAAGTGCAGCTGCTGAACTACAGAGTGAGCTGTACAAGCTTCCTAGTGTGCACTGAGGGATGAAAACACCCACTTTATCTCATCTTGGGTGTCCGTCAAAATGATGCATAGCCCTTGGCTACATGATTCTTAGAGTAGGCCTCCTTCCTGATGCTTAGGCACAGTACATATGCTATTAGTTAGAAGTGGCTTCTGTTCTCAGAGCAGCTTCGGCCTCAGCTAGTTCTACCCGAGCTACATTCTAGAGAAATCTGTATGTATTCTTTTGTTTGTTTGGGGTTTTTTTTTTTTTTTTTTTTTTGGTTCTTTGATCTCTGTGTAGCCCTGTCTGGCTCTCCTGGAACTCGCTCTGCAAGGTCAGGCTGGCCTTGAACTCAAGAGATCTGCCAGCCTCTGTGCTAGGATTAAAGGTGTGTGCCACCACTGCCTGCTCTCTTGATCTTTTTTTCACATATAATGGTTGCTTCTGATAGTTGTTTTTAATGGTACTTTTTGATAGTACTTTTAACAAGACTGAAGAAAAATCTGGCTAGCTGAATTGATACAAATGGCTATAGAGAAATAATATTTGAACTGTCAATTCCAACCTCAGAAGTATTAAACATGGAAGCAAGTTGTTACCATTAGATGAGAACTTGTAAGGCAGATAAGAGTACTCAAGTGTTAGTGTAATGCTTTTGATGAAAGTCTTGGTACTCAACTTTGAAAGTAGCCTTTTTCCCTTTTGACCCATCATTTCCAAATTGCTGCGTGAAGATCCTGAAGAATGGGGCCCTGGGCACCCGCTGAGGCAGGGTGCCATTTCTGTAGGTATCTCGCTGTTGCCATTGCTGAAGACTTCACAGCAGTTCACATCAGACCTGTGGCTCCCTGAGCTAAGTTCAGTTCCATTAGCCTCACCCTGAAAGGGCTTCCTCCTATGCCAGGCTAGGACTTACTGTGTCCCTTGTTCCCCGTGGAGTAGTTCTAACTTGTCACTTTGATTTTTACTTCCATGTGTGCAAAGGAAAGGGGCACACAGAGGTGTGCGCATGTATGTACAGGTGTACCTGTGGACCATTTTTCTTTAAGCATATCTATCACATGAGGGTTTTTCTAAAAAGCGTTTCTAAAAAGACTACACTGTGATACATCTGAAGAGAGCCTTTATTTGAATATAAATGTTTTTAAAAGTCACATTTTTTCATACGTCAGCTCGTGGCCACACATGGTACAAGTCTTGCGAAACATGTCATCTTCTAAGCTTTCCTCTGGTCCGTACTCATGTTGGTGAGCGGCTGTTTCTCTTTTCCACACACTGCTTCTTACTGCTCGCCGCAGTTCTAAGGGGGAAGAAAAGTTTTTCAGCTGAATACAAAATAAATTTAATGAGGCTTTCATAGGCATTTGTGTGTGTGATGTGTATAATGGTTTCCTTTAGCTCTTTGTGTTGGTTGCACAAACGTGGCAAGCCTGCTCAGTCTGCAATTGCTCTCTTCATTGTCAAGCAGTATGAACTGACAGAAGTGGCTGTGTGGGTTGGTTAGAAGTGCAGCAACAAGAAACAACAGAATGGGGTGTGTTTGGGGGGACGGAACAGGATGCCAGAGCTGCAAAGTCAGCTGAGGTAAGCAAAGAGTGGGAACAGCTCGGATCCCAAGGTTTTCAGTCAGCAACTCCTGTCAGCCGAGTTCTGCTTACCAGAAAGCCACGCACGACTAGTAATGTCTTGATGTGTCTCCATCTCAGAAAAACTGCTTATAAAATGACAGCATTGTTTTAGCTATTTTGTTTTGTTAAGATAGTCTCATTGTAGGCCCAGGCTGCTCAAACTCTCTTCAGCCCACAGCCACTCCTGCCTTCACTCCCAACTGTTCAAGCATGAGAACCACATCTGGTTTATGTGGTGCTGGGAATCAGGCCCTGGCTCTGTGCATGCTAATCTGGAGCTACATTTCTGTACCAACACCATCGTTTTTAAAAAGAACCTGCCAGGCTGGGCAGTGGCACACACCTTTAATCCCGGCAGAGGGAGGCAAATCTCTGATTTTGAGGCCATCCTGACCTACAGAGCAAGTGCCAGGACAGGCTCCAAAGAAATCCTGTCTCAAGAAAAACAAAACTAGCAAAATATAAACTGCCAGGTACTGGAGAGCTGGCCTAGTGGTTAGGAGCCCATACTGCTCTTCCAGAGGACTTGAGATTGCTTCTGAGCACCCATGTCAACTGCCTCACAGCCAATACCTTCAGAGTCTGGGGGTTGCTCATTTTCCTTGAGACATTTTGTTGTAACTAATATCAAAGCACTACTTCAATCTCTGTTTCCAGCCATAACATTTCATGAGTAAAACCAAGACAGGTGACATACTGGATGGACACTGGGCTGAGCACTTACGATGCATTTCCTCTATATCCTTTTGTGTAACTGCAGAGGTGCAGTCCAGCTTGGGGCCCCAGCAGTCTTGCTGGCCTGGGCAGCACCCTCACTGGGCCGTGCTGCCTTTCTCACCACTCTGAGGCTTACAGGGTTCAGTGTAGCATCATCTGCTACAAGGCCAGTCACTCAGACTCAAATCATGGTCATTTCATACATGAAGAGCCCCGGCTTCTCCTCAAGTGTATGCAAAGCTGGCTGCTGCCTGAGGGAGTCAGTGTCCCTGCTGACTGCAGAGTGTCTCCTGTGTAGGCCCCTGCTTCCCAGCTTGGCTGGGGAAGATGTCCTGCCTCTCTCCTTGATTTCCTCACTCTGAAAATCCCTCAGTCAGACTAAGCTCGCTTCTCTGCCAGATTTGAATGTTATATGTACTTGGGGAAGAGGTAAGAATTATTTTCTTCTCATACATACTACATACATGAAACACCTAGCTTTCCAGTCACGACTGAAGACTGCCATTTTTTTTCTCCATCTTAAGTCTATGACGCTGTTCACTGACACGAATGATGCTGGATCTGTAGAGCTTCCCATAGATGTCCTAGTAGAAGGGAAGCATGGGCTAGGTATCACATATCCAAAACTCTTGCAAGTGATTTATGGATATTCTTAGATTTTGAAGTACTTGCATATACAGAACATGTCTTACTGATGGAGTCTTTACAAAACACATAGCTTGATGTACCTTATTTTTTCTAGTGTCTGGGTATGGGGTTTCCTTGTTGGCAGTATTTCAGATTACAGATGTCTAACGGGCTATACTGTTGAGTTTGGGTTTTCTTTGCCCTTCTCTTTTCCAAGCAGTAGGTTCAAAGCCTAAGGCATGCAGAAGTAGAGCAGGCACAGGACTAGGGTGCCACCAGGACAGGAAGTGGAGGGATGGAAGATGTATCACTTCCTTACTATTAAGCATCCAGGTTCTCAGGTTCCTCCCTGCATAAAATGAACCCTGGAATTTGGAGGATTAAAATGGTATATATCAGCATGCACTCAGGGTTTTTTTGTACACAAGGACAGACATACATGCTTTGCACATGTTCAGCTTGTCAAAGGCATAAACGGCAGCCCATATATGATGAAGTCCCCAGTGGACCAAATCTGAGCTCCAAATTAAAGACAAATGAACAGACAACGCTGGAAAACTCAGGATCCTAATGCTGTAGACCGCTGGCTGGCGCTAAGAGTGCTCGAGCCATCACAGTAGCTCTGGCTCCAGCAGTCTGCCCTGGACAGCCGCTGAATTGGAGCTGGGAGGGGTGGTTATTTGCATACTTTTATGGGATAAAAATCAAATTATTACCACTGAGAGCAGATGGGCACTGTGTATCTTGCAGATGTGAGGCTCTGGGAAAGTTAGCAACTGCTCGAGATACTCCATTATCAGGAAATCCACAAAAGGAAACAAACTGTAACAACGTCGGAGGCAGAAAAGGCAAGGGTAGTGAAAATCGGAACAGGTTAGGAAGGAAGACCTGTTCAATGCCTAAAACATTATCCTACACCAGATTCACTCTAGGAGGGATCACTTGCTCAGTTAGTAAGCAGAAGCAGAACACAGCAGTTTAGATTAAAATCCACATTTGCTAATGTCACACTGGTGAAAACAATGCGTTAGGAAACTAAACACATATGGGTAGTGATTATGCAACATACTCTTAAGTGGTCCAGAAAAGTGTCTTCAGTGAGAGCACACACATGACGCGGACAGCAACATGAGAACAGCTCAGTCTGGGGAAGGTGTGTATGTGTGTGGTCCTCTGTTCCATTAGTCCAGCAGTTTTCTGCGAGTCTGAAATTCTTTCCAAATAAAAATGGCTTTAGGAAGAGACAGGAGCCAGCTTAAAGGAGACTCCGCCAGCCAAACCTGAGACAATTTGAGCATCAAAATGAAGAGTGACAGGAGGAGCCTGCACTGCCATGATGTGAGAAGAACCCACACGGCAGTCCCAGATGATGCTTTACAGAACAAAACCAAGGCCAGACAGAGCAACCCAGGCCTTTAGTCTCAGCACTGGGACAAGCAGAGGCAGGTGGATCTCTGAGTTGGAGGCCAGCCTTGTCTAGGTAGCACATGTTCCAGGTCAGCCAGAGCTACAAAGAAGAGTTCCTATCTCAAAACAAAACAGGCCTGGTGATGGTTATCTGTAATCCCAGCACCTGGAAGGCAGAAACAGGAGGGTTGCTACAAGGTCAAGTCCACTCTAGGCTACAGGAACCTTGTCTCAAGAAAACAAGAGTAGAGCCCAAGGAAAAGCTCTGTTTCAAAAGAAAACAATCTCTATTTGTAATGCACACATACATACACAAAACTGGTTCAGCTAAGAATCATCTCCAGATACTAAACACTCAGTAAAATGGTGGTGCATCCACAGAGCCGTGTAATTACAAAAGAAAGTAGTTTAGTGGAGAATGACAACCGTCACCTCTCTATAAACTGGTAGGTCTCAAATGGTGTCCTTTATCTCCTAGGAACTATTCCTCCCACAGACATTCGGCTTGAATCTAATTTAGCAAAAACAAGAGGCTGAGCAGTCCAGGGGCAGGAGTGTGCTGTCCCATAGTTGGTCTGGGTGCTGCAAAGTGCCCAGGGGCAAAAGAGAATGGCTGAGGGTGACATTGAAGGTGGCTCCTGGGTCTAACAGAAGTGAGAGGGGTCACTGGAACAACATAATCGCTTTTTAAGTTTCTTGATTATGGTGAGCTTAGTCACAGATTTGTAAGAATCACAATGTTTATAGGTTACTCACGACTTAGCCAAGTGTATGTGAGTGCAAAAGGTTAGAAATGGCCAAATGTCAACACTCAGAAAAATAGCGCATGCGTGTGAGTGTGTGTGTGTGTGTGTGTGTGTGTGAGAGAGAGAGAGAGAGAGAGAGAGAGAGAGAGTGTGCATGCTCGCCCTGCCACAGTGTTGTGCATGTGTAGAGGTCAAACAGCAACTTGGCAGGAGTGAGTTCTCTTCTTCCATCAAATAGGTTTGGGAACCAAACTCGGTATTAGGATTGACAGCAAGCACATTTACCCACTGAGCCATTTCATTGGCCCCAAAAATCTTTCATAAGGGACATTTGTACCCTCATGAAAGACGCAATCAACTATCTTTTGTTGTCTCTTGAGATACAAAGGTTAGAGTACACAGAAGCAGGGGCAGGTCTAACACACCTCGGGAATGAAACCAGGGTACATATGCTGTACAAAACTGGAGCCCATGCGAGCCTGGAGAACCTGGTGAGTGGCTTGCCGTGTTGCAGCCGCCTAGTCGGCAGTAGACAGTTGATGCCCAAAGACTACCTCTCCTGGAAATGCATAACCAGTCTTGCTACTGAGAGCCTCAGAAATTGCTTAGGATGGTCACCCAAAGGGATTTTCCCAAAATGCTTATTGTGAAAAAAAAAAAATCAATACTACTTCAAAGCTTGTTTTTAGAAACTACATTTTGAAAAAGAAATTGTCTGCAGTCAAACCCACTGCTACTTCTGAGGTGAACGTACAGAAGGGCTAGCTGAGTGATGCTGGGCAGGAGGACAGCTACCCTTGTTATCTGGAGGATAAAGATTACAAGCTGGTGTTCCATGAACTAAGTAGGCTGGAGTTGTACCCCTCAAACTCCACAACAGTCATAAATATATCCACAGGCCAGTGTGCAACGCCCCCAAACCCAGAAGGCACCTCTAAACAGGATGTCCTTACCTGCCCCTTGCAGGGGTGGGAGCCACGCATAGTAACAATGAAGGTTAGCCAACTAGCCTTTCAGGAGAGAAATTGCTGGAACTACGCATGTAACATGGACGAAACACCCATAGTCCTAAGTTATTTAAGGCAAAAAAGTATGCAGACCAAAAACCATTCTGTGTATCCCACCAGCTCAGGGTTCACGTCTGCTACTAAGTGATGTGTCTTTAAAAGCCCAGTTACCCTAGGCAGCAGCGGGCCTGCGTGTGGCTCTGCCTTGGAGATGTGAAACTTGTCTATGTACTTATGGTAGTCACACTTTTTCTGTAGCAAACTCAGTGCTGTAACCGCTAACATAAACCACATGTCAAAAGCGGGCGGATGGAATTGCTTACCTTCCCATAAAGAAGAAAGCTTTGCGTCAGCTTCGCTGTGCATCAAGAGGAACCATGTTCCAATTTCTTTCCAACTAAAAAGCCTTTAGACTGGCTTTGACTCCTCTCTGTTCTGAGCCAACTGCACAATCAGCTCCTCGAGTCTACTCTACCGTCTACTCCACTCAGCCCTCTGTGGCCTAGTCAGGACAGGAACATATCCACCAAGCGCTAGAGTGAATCGACAAGAAGCCACAGTTAAAGAAGGCGGCACACTGACCTCAGCACACCGAACACCCCAAGGGAAGGGGTGACACAGGCCACCCAGAGCTCAGTCACATGCAAAGGAGGAAATGCAGGCACTCTTTTATCTGTAGACACGTGGAGAGCACACACGCAAACACTTCCTTAAAAAGCATGCTTCACCCAAACAAGAAATAAACCCTTTAAAAGAATTCTGTGGGCCGGGCGTTGGTGGCCTTTAATCCCAGCACTCGGGAGACAGAGGCAGGCGGATCTCTGTGAGTTCGAGACCAGCCTGGTCTACAGAGCTAGTTCCAGGACAGGCTCCAAAGCCGCAGAGAAACCCTGTCTCGAAAAACCAAAAAAAAAAAAAAAAAAAAAAAAGAATTCTGTGTCAACTGTACTAAGGAATAAGGAAAACCTGTGGTAGTTTGGTGAGCTACAGTGACCAAAAAGCAAATACCAATTAAGTTCATGTTTTAGAAACTGTAGAAATTTTTTGTCTGTACTAATATATATGCATATCCTTGACTTTATTCACTGGCCGTGAACTTTCTGGCACAGTCAGTCACCAGATTAGTCACATGCATCAGAAGAAGAAAAAAGAAAAAGAAAAACATAAATATATATGCATATCCAAACAGAATCATTATATTAAAAAGGCAAGAAATTAAGTGCATCTCATAGTCTTTTGCTAGTCAATTTGTAGGAATTTACTGACCATTACATGACATCTTGACCAGACCACAGAATGAGTGTGTAAGGAAAAGTTTCAGGCAGCATTCTTCAACGCTTTACAGATAGAAAATTTCTAACTGGTACTTATTCTCTTATTCGTATTTCACTGTCTGCACCGAAGTATCATCTGAGGTTTGAAGGATCAGATTGATTTCTGATAGCTGGGTTAAATCCCTGGACTTGGGCTGGGGAGAAAGCTTGAACTACAGTGATCCCAGAACACACCATCTTGGTGTAAGAGAGCCAGTATGAGAAACTGAGTTTGAATTCCCGGGCAGCACATTTTTAAAAAAGTGAAGTAGAACACTGCTGGCTATCACCACTGGGGGTGGGAGAGGTGTACAGGACTGCTGGATCCTGGATCCTGGTGTTCACTGGCTAGCCAGCCAATGCCAGCTTTAGGGTCAGTGAAGAGACCCTATCACAGAGGCAGTAAGGGCCTCTGGCTTCCAAATGCACATCCACTGGCGTGTGCACAGCACACAGGTACTGCATGCATACACACACACACCCTGAGCTAGAAGATAACTAACCTGGAGGCCTCCTTCCACACCCCTTCCTTAATACACCTCTTCCCTGCTTTATCTATTAGCAGCTGCTCTGCTGTCAGAGAGGCCAGTGCATAACATTAGGGAGACTAGAGAAAGGTCCCTTTAAGAGGAGTCGCTGGCATTTGAACACGGGCACAGCTCTGGCTGGCCTGGGGAACTTCAATGAAATGCTCTTCTATGGCAGTCTGCTACAGGAAACCTCAGCAAAGCCTACACGTGGGCTTCCTATCTGCTCAGGAATTATGTCACTTGGGCAAAAGGGTTTCGGTAGAGTTGTCTCGATATACTACTAGTGTTTGACAGTGCTACTATTTTTATTTCAAACTGTGTAAGAGCCTGCGCTGGAAAAGGGGTAGTCACGGAGCAGGACTTCCTTTCTCCAACACAATGAAAACTGGGGGAGGGGAGGGCAACCCCAAAAGGAAACCATGAAGGCTTGTGTTGCTTTTGCTTTTTGTTCAGTCTTTTCACTTGGTTGGTTAGTGGATCGGTTGGCTTTTCATTGTTATTGTTTAGCTGGGGGGGGGGGTAGGTTTTGGGTTTGTTTTCTGAGCCAAGGACTCCACTCTATAGCCCATGCTGCCCTCCAACTCACAATCCTCCTGCCTCAGCCTCCTGAGTACTAGGATTACAGACATGTACCACCACCCCGTTTTCTTTGTTCTTAAGACATTTGGGCTATCCCATTCACCCTGTAAAACCTCTTCTAAATTTTAAAATTACAAGAAAAACTAACATGGCTAGAATACTGATTTGAAATGGATCTAGTAATGTATAGTGATGTATCCTATGTGTAGGATCATGTTACCTGAACACAGTGGGCACCACACAGGTTCTCTACATAGCAACCACATGAAGGATATGAGCTGGTTACTTCCTGGAGACATTTCTTTGGGAGTTGTGTTTACAGCCCTGAATGCTCCGGCCACACCCTGGGTTCATCCCTGGTGTGGCACCTATCAACATACCCTATTACTATCTCTAGTTTCTTTCCTGACACTCAATCCAGCACCTCGGTTAGCGCAGTGCTTGGCACATGGTTAATACTAGATGTGTGCATGGATGGACAGACTGATGAAAACACGCACGCATGGGTACAAACATGGGTAATGGATGCAGAGACAGAGCCACCAGGGGGAGGAACACTGCATGGAGCCAGATGCACAGATGCAGGAAGGACTGTACACATGAAGACGACTCAGGAAGAGAACCTGACAACTGTCCCACCATATACAGCAATCCAAACGTCTTTCTGGGTATTTCCGCAGTCATATTTAAATAAAGACACTAACTAACATTATTATTCCTTCCAGCTACTAATCTGAGGAATGTTTTGTTTCAAGCAGGGAGGTGGCTACTGAGAGTCTTGTTACTTTTACTGTTTCTTAAAACCTGCAGGCCACACTTAAGACCTGACTGATGACCCATCCCGCTACCCCATCCTGTCACACAGCTGCACAAAAATGACTGCCGTGGAGACGATGGCCTTCAGGAATGTAGTACTCTGAGGTCTGAGCCAAGCCTCACACATCAACCCACTGAGGCCAAAGTTCAAACCCACTTTTCTCCCCTGTGGAAAAGACACCCCAGCACCTCCCCCAGACAGGAAGGCCGCAATGCCTTTGCTCTGCGGTGAATCCAGCGACAGGAAATTCCACCACTTACCTTTGACTTTCTTATCAAACTTCTTCTGCTTCATTTTCTCTCGGTTTTCCTGCCTTACTTCCTTTGCATCTTCCAGTGCTTCCTGGCTACCCCAAACTTCAAGAGCCCGCTTGACAACCTAGAGCACAGTTAATACTTGAGTTACTCGGGACTCGGAGTTGCACGGCATGAAGTCCTAACCTCACAGATGCCATCATGTCACATGAGGAGTGAAACCATTTCACAGCTGAAGAAGTCCCTTGAAGTCCCACTTTTCCCAGAAAGAGTTGAAATGATGAGTACAGAAACATAAATGAAGAAGACTCCATGGGAAAGAAAATGGAAGATCCGGTCATGAGGTCACGAGGGGCAGGGAGTGCCATGAGAGTCCTGTTTCCCCGGTGTGCATGACCATGGTGCATGAGACTGAAATAAAGCCTACAGGCACTTTTATTAAGCACAAAGCATCAAGTGATAAGAAAACCTGGGCTGCTTTAATTAGCTTCATTTTTACTTATTTTGAATGGTACATAAGATAAATGGTGAATTTTTAAATCAATAATCATATTTAATGAAATTTAGTATATGTTTTTGTTTTGCAATGTGGCTTAATTCTATTATAGATATAATATATAATTATACTAAATATATATTTATATCTAATTATATTTAAATATGATTAAATATATAATAAATCTAGATATACAAATATATAATTATCTAATAATACTAGAATAATAATTCTTGAATATTTCTGTATAAGCAGCTCTAAAGCAATGCCTCTCCATATTTTCATATAAGAGAATAAACATTAAAATATTTAAGCCATCCTGGAGTAGATACAGGAGGATACTTGGGACTTCAGGCACCAGGCTGGGCACTAGAGCACACCAGTAAGTGGGTCTCTGCTGTGGCACATGTGTGAGCTGCTCAGAGCAGGCACTGAAAGCTGCTCTGAGCTGTGCAAGTCCCAGCACTCAGGAGCATCCCAGATTGTATTTCCTAATGCAGTTCATCTGGTTCAGGCATTTGTGAAATAACTGAAACAATAATCATCTTGAGAGCCTTTCTTTTTCTTGTTTGGTAAAAAAAGACTGATAGGCAAATGAGGTCTGACCTTTTCTATGTCCAAGTTATACTCCTAACATCACCCACTAGCAACACGGTTATGGCAAAGTTACCACAGCGAAAGGGAGGTGAGAAAGCAGTGTGTTCTGAGCGGACACCAGCTGTGACTAGGACAGACGTGTGAACCGAGAAGAGGTGGTCTCTACTGAGCAAGCCTCGGTCAGCCTGCTGGAAGTTCACCCACACCCCCAGGTCCAGCTTACTAGAGACCTGTAACTTTAGGTAGAGCTTCATATCACCCCACTGTGAGTGACGAGGGTTCTTCTTCACGATGAACCTAAGCGCGGGCTCTCTCTTCTCTAAATCGCAGTCTTTCAGAAGGTATTCCTGCTTGGCTTCTGTTTTGGTTATAAGCTTGTGTTTATCGTCAGCATCTCTGGAAAGAGATTAAGAGCATTATGTAAACGACTTCAATTCAACTGAGTTTTCAGACAGCCTGGCAACCATAGGTCTGCACACCCAAAGATGCAAACGTCTCTTCCCTGCCTTTGGCTCTTATGATCAGAGTCATAAAAACTCAGGCAGACTCCGGGCATATAACAATTTAAAAATCTTCTTAAAGTTCCTCTTATTCCAGAAGGGACTTAAAGTAAGAAAGGGAAGATACGATGAAAGAGAGGACCCGTGAGAGAGGAACTGGAAATTGAATCACAAGGTCATGCCTATCACCCCAGCACTCAGGAGGCTAGGAAAGAGGATTCAAAGTTCAGGGCCAACCGGGGGTGCACAGATCCTGCCTCTAAAAGATGGTAAGAAACAAATGTCAACACACAGATCCCACCTCCTAAACACGGCTGGGTTCCGATGGCCCAAAACCAAGGTAAGAACAGTGGCAGAGTGGGAACGTGAAGGACCACTGAGTTTATGCCCATGAACTGGGCAGGAAAAAAAAGCTCTCATGCAGAGCACCACGCTTGCAGAAGCTGCTGGGCAGGATGGACGACACGCAAGCACAAGCACACACACATACACACGCACACACAAATACACGCACGCACAGACACACACACATGCATGCACACACGCGCAGTAAGTGATGGCGAGCAGTGGGAAGAGGCAGTAGGAGGCAGCTGTGGACCTGCAGCCACGATGAAGACATGTTTGTTCTAAATGGAATTAAAAACCGTTTTAACAGTTTGGAGTAAAATTCTCTAGAGTAGTGGTTCTCAACCTTCCTAACACTGTAACCCCACAATAGTTTCCTCATGCTCTGGTGACCCCAGCCATAAAATTATTTTCATTGCTACTTCATAACTATAATTTTGTTACTGTAATGAATCTTAATGTAAATATCTGTGTTTTCCAACGGTCTTAGGTGACCCATGTGAAAGGGTCATTTGAACCTCAAAGGGGTCGTGACCTACACATTGAGAACCGCTGCTCTAGAGAGACAAGAATCAAGAGGTGCAAGGTGGGAGGGGTGGGGGCAGAGAGCAGGCAGGAGATCGCCACTTGGAGGGCTGAGGCAGGAAGCTGGCAAAGGCAATGCTAAAGGCAGAGCTCTAAGAACGTGCTGCGGGCGTGGCTCAGCAGCTGGGCTGCCTAGAGTGCTTGTCGCTAGCACCACAAAAACAAGTTACCTGCAGCTATCGCATGTTGGGAAATCAAAGTGGCTCATAAGGTATGAGTCCATGAACTCTTTCCCACATTCTTCACAGATCACATAATCGAACTCCATGACAGGCCCTGCAGGAAGAAGGGGAGAGTTCTTTATCCTTCTGTGGGACTAAAATGACACATACATTTCTCTGCCTTTGGGGAGCCAGGGCGTTGGGTAGTCCAGCTGCCCTGAGAGGCATGTGTCATAAGTTTGTCAAGTTACAGTCTGTGGCTCCTGGAGCATAATGTGCCTTCCAGTTCCTGAGCGACTGGGGCACCCACTGAGGCGGTGATGCCTTCAGGCCAACTGTGTTCTCTAGAAATCAGGGAAGTGTATAGACTCTTGGCTGAACAATCAATCATCTTAGACATTAGTGTTATATACGCTGTATAGCCTGCAAACATCATAGCATCCCGGCAACTGCCATTGTATTCTGTTTCTAATAAGGGATAAGAAGTCTGATTGCTTGGAACAAACTTGTCTCAGCTTCTGTCCTGCTGGGCCCCCTCCATCCCAGCCCACGTAAGGTCCACTTCTCATGGGTTCTATCAGGTAACTTTGGCCCAGTAGGTGCTAGCACTTACATCTGACACCTCACCAATCTGGGGTTTGGTAGCCCAGGGAGGCCCACTGGGTCAAATTCAAGTTGTCTTCAGGGTTATGCTCCTTCCTGGGGGCATTTTGACTCCTAGAGGCTACCCATATTCCTCCCCACCTGCCATCTTCAGGACCAGGAAAAGCTTCCCACATCCCATCACTGGCTTCGTCTGCAAGCCCAGCCCTCCAAGCCCTGATTACACCAGGCTCCCTGGGATAATGGTGATCGCCCCACTTCAAGGTCTAACTTTAAACTTCTCTGCAAAGTCTCCTCTGCGTAAAGTATACAGGCTCCAAGGCAGTTAGCATATGGACATCTTTGGGGGCTTCTTTTCTGCCAGTTACGGTACTGCTGAAAGTATAAAGAAGACTCGCCCCGGGACTGGGGAGGGGAGGCATCTACTTACAGAGGGAAAGAGGCCACCAACTCATCGAGCAATTAAAGCCATAGAGAGCAAGGCAACATGTCCTCAGACGGGGACATTATTTTTCTTTCATTCCACCCTGTCAACTAAGCAAATGCTTCCACTTTATCATGTTGCCTCCTGGATTATAAACTTCTTGAGGGAGAATCACTGAGTCCTGCATCCCTCAGCACCCCCACACAGAGCTGCCCCTGGCAAGGTGAAGCTGCGTTCGTAAGGGATTAAACTTCAATGGTCCTCGGGCAAATCTAAGCCCCACTGGAAAGTCCGTGGGATGACTGCCACTGCCCTGCCCCAGCTCTGAAGACTCCACAGTGGGAGACACGCTCCTGGCACAGTCTTCCTTAGGTCTGTCAAGATCCCACCACCCCTTAACTCCACTAATCTCCAAGCTCTTAAAAGAAATGGCTCTTTATGCCAGGCGGTGGTGGCACACGCCTTTAATCCCAGCACTTGGGAGGCAGAGGCAGGCGGATCTCTGTGAGTTCGAGACCAGCCTGGTCTACAGAGCTAGTTCCAGGACAGGCTCCAAAGCCACAGAGAAACCCTGTCTCGAATAAAAAAAAAAACAACAACAACAAAAAAAAAAAAAAACAAAAATAAAAGAAATGGCTCTTTATAAAACAGGGCACATAGGAAAGAGAAACAAAATAGAACAAGGCTGTTAATATCTTCAAAATGTGTATACAAAACTGATTTACCAACACGTTAACCCCGTGTGGCAGCTGAGAGAGTGTGTATACATACATAACTGATTTACCAACACGTTAATCCCATGTGGCAAATTCACAGCCCTTTCTAGTCCATCTCTAAATAAAAGAATGTCCTAAGTTTTATCTCATGGCTTCTCATTTTGACCTATGACACAATTTCTCTTTCTTACTGTCTCTTTTTATTTTTATTTTTTATTGGTACTATTTTTGGGGGTTTTTTTGTTGTTTTTTTTTTAAGATGGGGTTTGTTACATTTTTAATTGTCGACCTGCCACAACCTAAAATCACCACAAGAGCCTGAACTGAGGAACTGTTAAGATCCGGTTGGCAGTGGCCTGTTTATGCCATCTTAACTTCTAATTCACGTTGGAAGACCACAGCCACTGTGGGCGGCCCCATCCCCTGGGCTGGAGACCTTGACTGTAAGAGGAAGCAGGCGGCATGGGTACACCTGTTTCTCTTAGCTCTCTACTTGGGTGGGTGACTAGCGGCTCAAGTTCCTGCCTTGGAGCCCCCTCAATGGCGGACTGTAATCTGGGATTCCTCCCTCTCGTGGCCTTTTGTCAGGGTGTTTCTCACAACAAGAATGAAACGAGAACAGGGCTCTAATATGTCTGACCAGTCTGGTCTGCCTTTTTCTTTGAGACAGAGTCTCACTTAGTTGCTCTGGCTGGTCTGGAACTCACTATGGAAACCAGGCAGGCCTCAGGCTCCCAAAGACCCACCTGCTGGGAGAAAAGGTGTGTGCCACCAGACCTTACCAGGCTGGCCTCAAACTCTTAAATTCAAGTAATCATCCTGCTTTAGCCTCCCAAGAAACACCATGCCCAGCTCATGAAAATACTGCTGAGAATTTATTCCACCCCTCAGGATCTGGGCTCTCCCTGCCTATGATAAAACAACAGCAAATGTCATACACAAACCAACTGACTCCCTAAGTACCCGGGCGCTGGACTTTGCTGTTGTTAATGAATATATTTAAGAAATGTAATGCCATATTGATGAACAAATAAAGAATGACATAAGAAAATAAAGTTCTTAGGAATTTTATCATGAGGAGTATCATTTAAAACTACACGTTAATGTCTTTAATCCTAGCACTTGGGAAATGGAGGTAGGTGGATCTGTGGGTTTGAGGCCAGTCTGGTCTACAGAGCTAGTTCCAGAACAAGCTCCAAGCTACACAGAGAAATCTTGTCTCGAAAAACCAAAATAAATTATATGTGTGTGTGTGTGTGTTTTACAGCTTAACAAGCTCCCAGAATATAAACTGTCTTCTTGAGAGAATAGAAGTAAAACAGTATATAAATTTTGAAGTATGAAATGTTCCTCTCTCTCTCTCTCTCTCTCTCTCTCTCTCTCTCTCTCTCTGCAAAGGGGAGGAGGTATTTTAATTGGACTTTGCTAATGTTACAAATAAAATCCTCTTCAAAGAACATCAAGTCAACCCAAACATACCCTGAGCTAAGAAAATGAAGAGCGAACCATTTATATGCTGAAGTTGACAGGAAAACTGTATTTAGAATTTATACAGTTTCCTACCAGCATTAAAGGATAGACCGTTTAATTTAAAATCATACAGAAGTTTTGAATAAATATTGCTCCAAAATTTAAAATGGACAACAAATACTTAAAAGGATGCTCAACACCACTAGCCTCCCGTGTACACAACTCAACCCTGTAGCATGTTCAACACCACTAGCCTCCCGTGTACACAACTCAACCCTGCAGCATGTTCAACACCACTAGCCTCCCGTGTACACAACTCAACCCTGTGGCGTGTTCAACACCACTAGCCTCCCATGTACACAACTCAACCCTGTGGCGTGTTCAACACCACTAGCCTCCCGTGTACACAACTCAACCCTGTGGCGTGCTCAACACCACTAGCCTCCCGTGTACACAACTCAACCCTGTGGCATGTTCAACACCACTAGCCCCCCGTGTACACAACTCAACCCTGTGGCGTGCTCAACACCACTAGCCTCCCGTGTACACAACTCAAACCTGCAGCATGCTGTTGATTCACATGGGATAATACAACCAAAGAGACGGATAGGACACCTGTCACCAGGATGTGGAGAAGCCAACCCTCTCCTATATTACTAAGGAGAGTTTGAAATTATGAATCTGCCTAAAACTGTCTTGTAGTGCTTCATAAAATTAAACTTCATATTACCCTATGATCAAGAAACTGCATGTGTAAGCATCTGTTCTATCATGAAAAGGGAGCATATATAAAAGTTCTAATTTTAAACTGGTAAATATAGAGAGAGAGACATATATATAGTTGTATTTTCCCCGTTATTAAAAATAGATTATTTTCTCATATAATATATCCTGATTACAGTTTCCCCTCCCTCTACTCCTCCCAGTTCCTCCCTACCTCCCCCAGGCTCTGACTTTTTAATCTACCACCAATCTCTCCATTGATCAAAGGGAAAGAATTCTTTATGTTACTACGAATAACCAATGTCAATACTACTTTTGCGGAAAAAAACTATGCTTTACCTGGTTCGTGAACAACATTTGCAGTCTCGTGTTCCTCTTCTTCCTCTTCTTCTAAAATGAAGCCTCCTTTGGTGTCAATCATTTTGGGAGGGACTTTTACATTGGTAATGCCTGCAGAAAGCAGAGAAAGGCGGTCATCAGCTGAACCAGGCAAGCCTGTGTGCTCCCCTTATGTAAACAGGAAAAGGAGTGTGTGCACACTGTCCAGATGGTCCCAGCTGGTGGAGCATGGCAAGAAATTAAAAAAAAAAAAAAGCCCAAGGGTTAGAAAGAAATAAAATGCATTTCCTCACAGATGACATGAGCAGCTATGTAAAACAACCATAAGAGCCTACTGTTCTGATTAGAAGACAACCTCCTGACGCCTCTACACTACAGGCCACAGCAGAAACCAAGGCAACCCAGAACCCTAGGATGCATCTTGGGGAACTCACTTGACTGCATGTTAGGAAATGGGGTTTTGAAGTAAGATCACGCCTACAGCCACAACAAATGCAAACTAAAGCCCAGATCTCAATGAACTCCTGGCACATCCGAGATTTAGCTCCAGTTCTAGACAGGACAAACCACTCGACACTATTCAACGAACACCTCCACCCGTAACGCCCCTCCAGCGAATACCAACTGTGTGCGCTCACTTCCATGGTGACATTATCCACTTGGAGTCGGATTCAACGGGATGAGGGTTCAGGCCCTGACTGCCCAGCTTCAGATGCCAACTGCAGACCAGGGACTTTGATCAACTGGCTATAAATCAAGGTTCCCAAAACAGCTTTTCTGGTCGCAGTTAATCTTCTACAGCAACACACACAACTTAGGAAAATCATTCACTCGCATGCACCAATTAACTGCAAAGAATTGTAAGTACAAATGAAAAGTCAAGTGAAAAGCACACCGGGCAAGTGCAGGGTCTAGACGAGTCCCAAGTCTGTGAGCTTCCTTCCCCACGATACTCCAGCCCCAAACGCCTGCCTTCCAAAGACCTGTGTACAGGTAATCCACGGAAATCACACTCTATATACAATTTAGTCACAGCAAGTCACCAGTTCTGGACAGGAGAAACACACCACAATCCAAGCTTTTAGATGAGGGCCGAGGGCCAAGCCTTAAGCAGGCCTAAGGAGAGTTGGTTCTGGCCCGCTGCTAACTCCCTTCTACACAAGGCTTGGAAGGACAGCAGGATGGCCTCTAACAGAAAGCAGAGTGGCAATGCCTAATATTCACTTTGATGGTTCTATACTAGACACCTGTCGAGGAGAAGCTTGGCAGGGAAAGCGTCTATTGGAGAAACATCCTGGAGAGGATTTAGAGGCAGAAGCAGGAAGAGAAGTGATTCCCTGCAACAGCAAATTGAAGGAAAAGTCCCAAGCCTGTAACAAAGAGTTAAAATTCACAGCTTATAAATCCTCTCAGGTGGAAACACCTTCCTGGCTCAGGGGGGTTGAGTGAGATGGGGGGGGGCATTCAAACAAGAGGCAGGACTCTTCCTTCCATTACCAGGTGACTGACCAACCTTGCCTAATCTTAAGCTACCTCTCTTTTCTAGGACCAGAGTGAACCCAGGTCTTGAGCACGCTGGGCAAGCACCCCACTACTGGACATCCATGGCCCTCTTTTTAATTCTTAGAGTCAACGTCTCACTGACTTGCTCAGGCAGCCGTTGAACTCTGTTGCCCAGGTGGGTTCTTCTTGTCTCGGCCTCCCCAGCAGCTGTGGTTAGAGACCTGTGTCACCAGACCCAGCCATCTCATGCTGCTTCTAGTTTCCCTGTTGTTCTGGACTCGTGTGGAACTGAACTGCACGGTTTATGCACGTGCCAGGCTGATTGTACTCCCAGCAGGTTATCCACCAGTGTCTATCCGCATATAGATACTGAGGCACAGGCTGCGGCAGATCTTTCAAGAGCAATGAAAATGAAGATAACTGTTTATATTACAAAATGATGTATAACGACTTTCAAATGACTTCAAAAGATCCAAATCTAAGTTAGTTACAATCCGGCTCTGCCGGTCAGAAGCAACAAATCAAATTCAATGGCAACTCTAGAATCAAGTCTGAAAGTTCAAACTGCCATAAAATATACGCGTTATTATTCAGTACAAACTGTTAAAACAAGTGCATTACCCATACAAATATATATATAGTGAAATTGCCAAAGAAGGGATAGGAATAAAAAAAAAACACACAAAAACAAACCACTTCTGTAGAGATAATTCAGATGACTCACTCCCAGGGGCAACGCCAGCAGCCGAAAGCACAACTGACATTAAAAACTCAGTAAAACAGCCAGGTAGGGGCTCCTAAGATGGCAAATATAAGCAAAATGAACCCAGCGCCACATGATCCGTTCTGGTCCTGATTACGGGGGGGGGGGGGGGGGGGGGGGAGATGGGATGATATCCCTTTTCTTTTCTGATCTCAACTGCCAGGGATAAAACAGGGGTATCAAGCCCTGCCCTTGCCATTTTCCAGGGTGGCCGTGAGAATCCAATTGGTTAACTCCAAACTGAGAGGCACTGCATGCGTTATCCTACGAGGCCCTGGAAGGCAGGATCCCATGGAAAAGACTGGGCCAGGGTCGTTTCTGCTGGGCGCTGGACCGGGAGAAGGTGCAGACTTAATGTTTAAACGGTGGCAAAGCCGAAAGCTCTGCGCCATAGAGGCACCAGGCAAAAGGCATGACAGGGCAAGTCTGGAACCACGGAGGCACGGACATGCACGGCTGTTCCCGCACACCAAGCCCGAGCGGGTCACCAGAGTGCAGCCGGGATGCCTTCACAAAGCCGCGGGAGGGGTCCCCACCTCCTGTGGCCGCCGCCGCCGCCGAGGGGTAGGGCCGAGCCGCCAGCCGGGCCTGGCGCAGCATCAGCGCCCGCTGCCGCTTCCGCTCTATGCTCGCGCGTACGGCAGCCGGTAGCTCCGCGGGCTCCGGAGACGTGCGCTTGTCCTCCGCTGTCGCCATCGCCAGCCTAGTCCGAGGGTTCGTGCACGCGCACCACGAGCGGCTACTTGGAGCTACAATCCTGACTCTCCACCACAGTCCACAGGAGCGAAGAAGATGCGCCTGCGCAGTCAGAAGTACTGGCGGAAGGGATGGTGGTGGGAGAGGCAATGCGCCTGCGCAGCAGAGGAGTGGTGCGGAAGGGATGATAGTGTGCACTTTGACTTGTCATCTGTACCAAGGACAGCTGCTGAGGTTAACTTTTTTAGATCTAGTAGTCGTCAGACAATAGTTCTACTTAGTGGTTCAGACTCTGAGCTTTGAGCTCGCATTCAGCCAGTGTTAGCTTTGGTTCTAAGATCTGGGTGGTCTTAGGCGCGTTATTTAACCAAAACTTAGTTTCTAAAGTAGGTAGAGGATTGTGGCGTCACCCTGCAGAACCTTGAGAAGATTTGCTCTGCCATCAGGATGCCTTGCCCATATAAAGTGGCCATGAGCGTTGCAAGTCTGTGACAGCTACACAGACCAATAGCTAATTGCATATTGGACACATACCCAAACCAGCCTCGGATTTGAAATGAGAAAACGTGCCTCAAACTTTCATGGCAAACGCAGAACTTATTACCCCACTGGTGTGTGTACAGCTGATCGTCCTTCCTATAGAACTTTCCTTGTGCTGCCAGACAATGGTCCAAATCGGGAGCAACTGTCCTGATTTCCAAAGAAACACTGCATGTTTCCCAAGTATGCTTTTCAGAGTCCTTGGGACATAAAACATAATTAAATTCAAACAGTATTAAGTCTAATAACTACATTCACCACTTAAGACTGGCTTTTGGAAACTACAGTCTAACACTGGGAATGTTCCCACTGATGCTCAGGGCTTAGAATTCGGGAAGTATGTAACACTAGTTCGAAGGTATTGGCCATCTCTGTTATTTACATGTAAGTATATTTATATCAGGTACCTGTTGAGATCTTCTGACTGAGTAGGTGATAAAAATATTTCAAGCTACCCTGTTCTCTTTTTGTCAGATTAATCTCCCACCCCACCCATTTATTTTGTCGAAGTGAAAAACCTCTCCAATTCCATGACACCAAAGGCACAAGCCACAAATTAATTAGTATGTCAAAGTTAAAAACTCTGGCACCTCAAAGAACATTATCAAGAAAGTTAGTCCACAGGAACAAAGAGAGGCCCCTGGGTTAAGGTAGCAAGTTACAATTTCCTCAGTGCCACTCTGTGGCTGAGAAAAGGTGAGAATAACAGAAGGGGGGTGTATTTCAAAGGCAGAAACCAAGTACAGTGACAAATCCAGGATTCGCAGCGGTTGGCAGGTAGAGGCAGGAGGACCAGGACTTCAAGGTCATCCCCAACTACACAGAAAGTTCCAGACCAGCCTGGGCTACAGGAGACACTGACTCCATGGGTAAAGGGTGTGGAGAAGAGCATCGAGGATGGAGAACGGCAGTGTGACACTCAAAAGCATGAGGAAACAGGAAGGCGACAGAGACAAGTAGGTCAATGTCTGTAACTCCAGCTATGGGGCATAGGTGGAGAGCCAAAGCCATAACCACGCAGCAAGCCAGGCAGCCCTGTGACACGGAAGACAGCTCCCATTTCGGAAAGCCTTTTGTCCAGCGGGGGAATGTGATACGACTGGGATTCCTCCCGTGTGGCGAGATGGCATTGAAAAGGGAATGCGTATTGTTACTCCCTGTACTCTGGAGTGATTTGCCAGGGGTCATATGTTCATGGCAGCACTATTCCCGATCGCCAAAAGCTGGAAACTACCCAGATGCCCATCAACCTACGAATGGATAAACGAAGCATAGTTTTGCCATACAATGAGCTTCTTCAGCCCTGGCAAACAATGAAGCACTGATCCGCGCTACGACGCAGCTGAACCTTGGAAAAGGTGTGTTAAGAGAAAGAAGCCCTTCACCAAAAGGCCATCGCTCATGAGTGCATGTGTATGAAACCCACAGAGTAAGCACCCACTGTGAGAGAAGCAGATTCGAGGTATCTGAAGCCTGAAGCTGAGGGGTTACTGAGAGAGGGGCAGCTTAGTAGGGATGGGGCCTCCTCCTGGGTTGTTGAAAATTCTAGAACTAG
This sequence comes from Microtus oregoni, assembly GCF_018167655.1. Lineage (NCBI taxonomy): Eukaryota > Metazoa > Chordata > Mammalia > Rodentia > Cricetidae > Microtus > Microtus oregoni. Next base: position 2,707,844 of record NW_024543076.1, on the reverse strand, counting down.
ACAGTGTTGATGACTGCACAACTTCATGGATGTATTTTCTGGCCAGAGCAGGGAATCCAAACACCACAATTTAATAGACAACACACACACACACACACACACACACACACACACACACACCAGCACCATTGATCACCTCCGGACTCTGCACAGTTCTGACTTGGTGACTAATGGATATTTCTAGGGAACAAGGTAACAATGTTCCCTCTAACATAACCTCTGAGAGTGATGGGTGCTCAGAATCCTCTCTTCAACAAACCACCAGCTCTGGCAGGATGTAGTATGCAGCTCAGATGCTTCATGGGCCCCAGGGTTTTGAAAGTCTTGGCAGCTCATTCTCCCTCTCCAGGTAACTCCCTCTCTTTCGGCACAGGGACTTTTGTGATAGAGTTTCCCATAACCGGGGCTGGACTGTGAGCTGGCACCTCAACCAGGCTCAAAGCAGACTTCCCTCCTCAGAGAAAGAACGAATACGTGCCCTGATCTGTGCATCCCCCGGGGTGACAAAGGCTGTGGGGTTTGCCCAGAGTGAAGCGCGTGAGTCACTTTGGTGGGGACACAAAAGGAAAAAAGGCACAGACAACAAACCAGGGGCCGTGTTCCTGCCTCTCCCCGTCTGTCTTGGGGAGGGGAGATGTGGCTTCATTCACCTTCCCACGTTAGACCTCCCTCATCTCTCAGACCTACAGATCCTGGCTAAATGAGGAAGCTTCACAAAGGACAGAGAGTGTTGAGAGTCCCAGTGGAACTGAAAGAGAGCAGGCTCTGGAGAAGGGTATCCGGGAAGGGGGATGAGAAACCTGGCAGGGGTCCTACCAGGACCTCCTCTCCATGGACATGACTGGGCTGTTTCCCTCTGATTCTCTTAATGTGCTCACTTGGACCTTCATTGGCATCCATCCCAATAGGAGACCATCTCTGAGTGGGAATGCATCAAGGATGGGCTGTTTTCAGGACAAGGCTGCAGCAACAGGAATGAGCCTGATGATGCTGACTTTGGTTGTGAGGATCTTAACTTCTCTGAGCCAAAAGACAGAGCAACTGAGGCAAAATTATCAGAGCAGAATTTTAGTGGACAGAGGGTGCATGCAGAAATGCATGAAATGCCTTCAGAGCCTCAAAGATTGTCTTTTTGGGGGGGGGGGCAAGTGGGAGAGGGAGGGTTGTAATGATGCAGCTCCGGACAGGTCCAAGAACAAATCACTGCCTAATCTGGATGTGACAGTTTGTCATCACCAGCAAGGGCAGGTACTTCCCAGATCTGTGCCTCCACCAGATCTGAGCATGGCCCAGGCTTTGCTTCTCATGTCTCTTCCAGAATGTCTGTCTTCACTCCCTTCTCCAGCCGTCTCTGTACCTCCCTTGTGTTACGTGAAACCTCCTGAGTCTGTTAAAGGGTCTCAAGAATTTATTTAGGTGATTAGATATAAAAATATCTTAATCAGAGGTAGAAATGAATAATGCAATATGACAAAAATATTCTCTTTTTTTTTTGTTTTGTTTTGTTTTCTCGAGACAGGGTTTTTCTGTAGCTTTTGGAACCTGTCCAGGAACTAGCTCTTGTAGACCAGGTTGGCCTCGAACTCACAGAGATCCACCTGCCTCTGCCTCCCGAGTGCTGGGATTAAAGCCGTGTGCCACCACCGCCTGGCCAACAAAATTATTCTTAATTTGCATCAATGTACAAAATATCTTAAACAGAAGAAACATAATACAGTATGGCAGAAATAATTTTATATTTGTACCAATATACAAAAGTATTGTAAACAGAAGTAGGAACATATACAATATAACAGAAAAATTTTTAATTTTTATCAATATACAGATTATCTTAGTAACACAAAATAATTTTATGTATGTATCAATATACAAGAATATACCAATGTAAATTATCTAAAACTAATAGTTTACATTAGATACAATAATCTACCTTATTACTCTATCCTATCTGTTCCCCTATCTTTACCAAATGAGATTCCTGAGTCTAATTTTTATTATTCCACTACCAACCCTATAACAACTTATAACCAACCCTGAAAAAAAAAGCATCCATCCCATCTGTTGGGAAAGGGGTGACATTTTCTTGGATTTACTTCCAGTTGTTTCAGGGGCGATGGTATCTCTATGGGGTCCTGCAGAAAACTAAAACAATGGTTAAGGCTCATGAGGACTAGCTGTAACATGTGTAGCCAGTCTCTGGGTGGTAGGTAAGGCTTATCTGAAGTTCTGGCTAGAGTATTGTAAGAAGGTGAACCATCTCAGGTGGCCACCTTGGAATTGCCCTGAGAAGCTGGGCAATTCCACCTGGGTAGTTTGTAGTCCAACTCCAACCATTGAGTAGTGTTTATAGGCTTAAAGGTAATTTTATGGATCAGTTAGAGACACTGTTGTGTGGCCTTATCTTCTTTTGGAGACTTCAGAGAAAAGGGCAGGAGAGAAACCTCCAGTTACATCCTTGTGCTGGTGTTGGGGCACAGAGTAGTACACCATCTGTGTCGTGAGCTGCCTGTCATCCTTCCTAGGTCTCCATGTCCTTGAGAGCAGGGGCTACTGAATCACCCTGTTACTACAGGGTGCCATGTATAATATGGCACACAGGAACTGCTTAGCAAATGGTTGCTGAATACAATAAATTTAATTTCATGTCAAAAAAAACCTAGTTGTATATCCTTCCAGCTCTGAAACTCAAGTTCAGCGCTGAACCTTGCAAACATCTTGTTTCTGCTTATACACCTAAGGTGACAGCAGACACTCTACAGTGGCTCTTCCACTGCTTCCTAGCTTTGTCTCTGTTTTAATAATAACTGTAGACAGAAGTTTATGTCCTGCCCGGTCCCACAGCTGCTCAGTCCCAAAGCAACACACATTAATTATAAGTTGTTTGGCCTATTAGCTCAGGCTTATTGTTCATTAGCTCTTACAACTAAAAATAACCCATAAATTGTCTGTGTTTAGCAACATAGCTTGGTACCTTTTCTCGATAAGGCATTCTCATCTTGCTTCCTCTACATCTGGCTGGTGACTGACCCTCTGCCTTTCCTCCTCCCAGAATTCTTCTAGTCTGGCTGCCCAGCCTATACTTCTTGCCTGGTTACTGGTCAATCAGCATTCTGTTAAACTAACATGACTGACTAATCTTTACAGTGTACAAGAGCATTATCCCACAGCAAAAAACAGTAATGGCCAACATTCACATGAAAGCTGACCATATACAAGATTTTTAGTTTGTTTTGAGTCAAGGTCTGCTGTGTATGTATGTGTGTTCAAGACTGGCCTCAAACTCACAGTCCTTCTATTCCAGCCTCCTGAGTGCACGGGTCATTTTAAAGTATTTAGAATTCACTAATTAGCACTTAGGATACATTAACTCACTAGGGGACTCGCTAGTCGCAATTCATACAGGAGAAAAGTAAAACACAGAGATGTCATGAAACTTCTCTAAGACCAAAACACTCAAGAGTGAAAGCCAGATTCAAGTCTTCCCATGAGAACATGTCTTCCCAGCATCTCTTTCACTAGTTTGTCTTGTCTGTTAGTGCACAGTGGCAGGTCAGGAGCTCCCATGTAGCGGCTAACAGAGTACTTTAACATAGAGACATCCGGGTCTTTCTCAAGCCTGGACCAGAGTGGCTGTTACCTCTCACAGGCCAGGTAAAGAACATGATCTTGGTTCACCGGTTACCAGGCTTGACCTCACTCTACACTCTCTCTTCTCTATGCCTTGGAGCTTTGTCTTGATGTTTTGATTAGATATTATGTCTTTGCTCATCTGAAACTTAGCCCTCACTGTTCGCCCCATCCTCCAACCACCCACCTCCATCTTCCACAACTCCTAGACCTCTGAATGGTGCAAGATTCCCTCCGGCTTGAGGCAGAAGCATTTGACATCGAGCAACCAGAAGCCTAGAGTGGACACTGTCAAACCAACTGTTGAGTGCCCTTGCAGCCACCATGAGCTGATGGGACACCACCCCGAGCAAATATATGAATCCCTCACGCAGGCAATGCCCCCAGCTTTGCTCCGACACAATCCATACGTTCTCCATCTTGTCCTTTTAAAGCAAACAATCTAGCCGTGTTCACTGCTTTCACAGTTGTGCAAATGTCACCACAATCCATTCTAGAACATTCTTGTCACCCAGGAAACAAACCTGACATCCATTAACAGTCACTTCCCTCACCTCCACCTCAAACCTCCATGGTCCTTGCAAGCATCATCTCTTCCTTAGTAGATTTACCTAGCCCAGATGTTTCCTATAAGTGGAATCGTAGAACACATGGCCTTCACTTAGCATAAAGATTCACCTGGTACAAACCATGTAAGCAACTTGGGATTACTTCTTTGGCTCCCAGTGTCAAAAGTTGCAGTCCATCATGACGGAAATAATGCGATGGAGTGGAGTGGCTTACTCTGCTGTCCAGCGAGCAGTGTGGCCGGTACCTGAGATCAGATACACTCCCAAAGACACACTCCCTGGTGGCCTGCTTCCTCCAGTTGGGCCCTGACTTATACAGTTTCCTCCAGCTAGGGACGAAGTATTGAATACATCCACCTGTCTGAGACATTTCAGACTCAAACAGCAGCAAGCAGCTTAGGGAAGTTGGGCATTTATCTTTCAATTATTTAGAAATTCTTCAACAAACTTAAGGTTCTGTTTTTGTTTTCCTTTCTGTGAATCCCAGACTGGACTCAAACTTAATATATAGCCAAAAACAGCCTCACACTTCAGATTCTCCCCCGTCAACCTCCCAAGAGCTGGGAACGTGTGCCACCAGGTCTGGTTTATGTGGTTCTAGGAACCAAACCTAGGGCTCTGAGCAGTTAAGACAGGCACTCTATAGGCACACCCCAGCCCCTCCTGTTACATTATTTATTTGTTTGTTTGTTTGTTTGTTTTTGAACTGAGCATGGTGACTAATGCTGTAATCTCAGTACTTGGGAAGTTGAAGCAGGAGGATTGCTGTGAGTTCCAGGATAGCCTGGGTGACATAGTAAGACCCTGTCCATTGTGAAATGACTAAGTCAGTTAACATCCATATGACCTACATACATCTTCATGGTCAGAATACTAGACATCTCTTCTGTATACCCAATGGGATTGCTGTATGGCTGTGTATGATGGTGTAGTTGTTGTAGCTTTATTAATTTTTATCTTATTATTAGTGTGTATGAGTGTGTGGTGTGTGAGTGTGCGTACGTGTGAGTTTTTATGCATGCATCTATGGAAGTCAAAGGCCAGCTTTGGGGAGTTGTTCTTCCACTGTAGGTTCTAGGGTTCGAACTCAGTTCTTCAGGCTTGCACACCATGTATTTATTTTTTTACCAGTTGGGCCATCTCCCCAGACCTCCAGTTTTAACTTTTAATGAAATTTCCCATCTTTACATGGCTCCTGTCTCTTGAGTTCTCTCTTTGATAAATACCTGGCAAGAAAAATGGTTTTGGGTTTGTCGACGCTTTGTGCTTGCAGTGGTGGGACCAGAACCCAAGGCCTTGCGTGTGCTGGATGGAGTATCTCCACTGAACTACACCCCTACTCCCATTCACACCCCTTTTAGGAAGTTCTGCTTTGAGACAAAGTCTTGCAAGGTTGCTTAGACTGGCTTTGAACTCGCTGTCCTCCTGCCCCACCCTCCCGGGGAGCTAGGATTACAGGTGTGTGCCACCATGCCCGACTATTGTTTTTGTTTCGTGAAAAGAAAAATAGCGTACGCTCAAGGTGAAACGGTGCCTGCCAGTCATCTTCGATTTAAGGGGACAATGACAAGAAAGGCAGGCAGCACTGACAGGCTGGAGCAGGCCCAACGAGGCCACGGCCTGCACTTCGTTAAAGAGGGAGGTGAAAACCCAGGGTTATGTGTGAAACCTTCAGTCTCTAATGGTTGACACCAAAGACAAGAAGCGTGTCCCATCTTGTCGCTTCCCAGCGTCTCCTCCATGGTCCTCTTAGCTCTGCTCGCCTATCCCAGCACACGGAGTTCAGGCTTAAGGACACAGCTTTCTCTCTCTGCGGGTTGCTTGGGGCCGACAAAAAGAGATCCTTCACTTACATGGGAAGCCAGTTTCCTATCATAAACCTACACGACTCAGCAGTGCGATATTTCAGTAATTCATTCATTCATTCATTCATTCATTCAGCGGCCCCCTGAGGCTTCCTTGCACAACTAGAATCCTTGCTGACTCTAGCCCTAGGGGTGAGATGAGTTCCCGGGAGCGAGGAATATATCTTCTTTTCTCTGGTTGTTTCTAGTAAACCCTCGCCTCCTATAGTCTGGATAGGGGACACCCAGATGTTGTCCCCTTCCCCTGGTGGAGGGTGGGGTGGGCGGGGCGACATACCACCTCCTTATTTTCACTCTGAGCAAAAGTGGCCCAGGAGAGATGCTCTCTAGGGGACCTGTGACTTCCCTGGACAGTGGCTCAGAGCCCTGAGCAGTGACCATGGGCTTGGCTGGCCTTGTGGCCTGAACACACATCCCTGTCACAGCAGCAGTCTTCCCTGGCCTGACCAAGGAGAGCTGAGGCGTTTGTGGCACTGGGCAGGAGAGCGCTACAGGCGCTAACGGGGCAGGGAGACACGGAATCCCATTTGTCACTGAGTTTCCGCCAAGCTCAGCTCGCTGGGATGCTTATGTCTTCTCCGTGAGCCTCAATTTCTTCACCTACAAAATGGGCATGAAATTACCCACAGGCTTGTTCTTTGGCTTCAGAAATAGTTGTGCATGTTCAGTAGGTGCAATGGTTGTTGTCACCCATAGCCAGTAGAGGGCAGCAAACCAAACGAAACGACATCCATCACGCAAACATAGTCCCAGTGGTTGAAAAGTTAGAAATTCAATTATACTTTACACTGTACTTAGGAGTCATGATCTAACAAAAGCACACTGGGAGTCCTACAAACAGCACAGCAAAGAGGAAAACGTCCGGACTTGGGTTCTTGCTCTGGGCAGAATTGGGAGGCTGTTTGACCTTGGCAACTGCATTTCTGCATCTGAACCCCTCCTTTCCTGGAGACCAAGATGGTGAGTGAGGCCAGGGTACCTCTAAGAGACTTCCAGCTGTCTATCACCACGGATCTGGTAGAAATCAATGCCGGGCAGAATCCAGGTGTGGAGGTCGGGGAGGGGAGGGCCCTAGCCGACCTCTGCACGCCCTCACCCGGACTGCGCAGGTGATTTGGTCCTGGTCCAGGGAAGGGTGGAAGGGCTCATCCCGGTCTCACAAAGGAGTGCTCTGAGACCTGGGTGGCGGCGTGTTTTCCTGCACGATGCTCTCCCAAACCTTTTGTGCAGGTTGCCACTGCAGCCACCGAGACCACCCAGCCTGACAAAGAAAGGAATTCTTGTGTGCAGTTGACAGCCCTCAGGTTGACAGCTCTGCTTTTGCCTGGGAGGCTGTCACTCGCGGAACAATGGCAGCGAGCAGGGTGGCTCTCACCTGAGACAGGCGCTGCCGCCAGCGAAGGGGGAAGCGCGGGTCAGGTCCAGGAGCTGCCAGAGAACCCGCCCAGGCTCCCGAGGCTGCTCAGGACTGGGATGCTGTCTCCTTCGACTGATCAGAAAACAGGGAGCTTGAGACCTTAATCCACATTCATCACACACACATACACACACATACACACACACACACACACACACACACACACACACACACACTATATGTATGTATGTATATATGATGGATTATTGATACGAAAACATAAAATTTAAAAAACATTGTTTTGGGTGAAAGAAGTCTTCCATATCTCATGAGGTCTTAACTATGTGTATAAGCTCTCAATTTGATGCATAAATAAACAACTACATACTCATAGTTTGAATTTCTGGGAATTTCTAAAGCTGGTGAAATTAAGCTAGGGTAACAAAACTGACTGCTGCCTGAGAAGCGGGGAAGCTTGATTGCAAAGGAATGTGGGGGAACTTTCTGGGGAGTTGAACCATCCTGTGTCCTTACTGAGTGACAACCGGGTGTGCATATCCTTGTAAGACAAGTTCAACTGCTCTCTCTAAATTCCCACATTTTGTACTGTGCAAATTTTACTTCATTATCACTGATCTTTAAAACTGAATTGCAAACAAACTATGAGTTTCCTTATTTTCAAAGTTAACAGTGTGTTGGCTGGGGGTGTGGCTCAGCCATAGAGGGATTGCTTTTAAAATACCCTGGATCCCAAGCCCTGAAAAGACAAATCACAGAGAAGACAGAAGAAGAAAAAAAAAAAAAAAAGAACAGATGGTTTACAAAAAAAGGAAATGGAACTCAAACATTATCTCATTGCCTGGAGATTTACATGACTACCGTTCTATCTTAACATCGCCAATACTTTATTTCCAGAAAATAAATTGTTTTCTGATCTGGTTTATTTATTTATGCATCAAGTTAAGAGCATGTATACACAATTAAGACCTCATGAGATATGAAAAAAATCAGGTAAAAATTCTCCCTGTCTCACCTACTCCTTGAATCAGTCACTTTTATCACTGACTGACAGATCACCCTAAAGCTGTTACACATGAGGGCATTATGCATATGGATATTATATGTAAGTAGATTATGCATAAAGATGCTGTGTATGCATATGAGGCTCCCTTACAGGAAACACTGCAGGCATTCTGTCCGTACGTCTGTCTCTATATCAGCCTACATACTATAACACGACAGCTTGCCGTCCTGCGTCATTAAAATGTTTATTCTACGCCATTTTCACAGACTTTTGGCTGAAGCCATGCATAAGTGGAATTTGCCAGGCCACATGCGTGAAAGCCCAGCATGGCGCACACTGGCTGTACCATGCCAGCACCAGTGTGGACGAGAATGTTTCAAACACCTCAGAACCTGCTTTGGATCGTCTCCTGTTCATGGTATTTCCTCCCCACAAAGTAACCCGGGCATAACTTCTAATTTCTGTTCTTCCCTGTTATTGCAACATTATATGGTGGACTGTACAACAGTTGTGGGTTTTCAAGTTTACTAGTATTTGTGCGTGTGTGTGTGTGTGTGTGTGTGTGTGGTGTTTAGGTGTGTGTGCACTTGCCTTGGCATGCATGTGAAAGACGAAAGATGATTTTTGTGGTTCTCTGCTCCACCTTTTAGTGGCTTCTAGGATTGAATTCAGGTCACTGGACTTTCTGAACTAACACCATTCACCGAGCCCTGCTTTTATGTTTATATTCTTTCATTCCGCAGTAGATGAATGAAATTCATTCATGTTGATATAATAATTATTTACTCCTATATATAACATACCTCTGTGTAAATACTTCACAATTTCTTTATTGATTCTACTGTTGATGGACATATGGGCTCTTCCCAGATTTGGGGCATTTTAGCTGACGTACACATTGCTTCTCTGTCCTTTGGTGAATGGCCATATATATTATATTATTATTTGGTGAATGGACATATACTATATTATATCCTTAAGAATACAATTGCTAAGTCACAGTCAATCCATATGTTTAGGTTTGGCTGTAAAAACCAATTATCTCCAAAAGTTGGCTTCCCTAATTTACCATTTGTCTCCAATATATGAGTTCCAATTTCTCTGCACTCCAAACTACCACATCTATTTATTATCATATCATTGCATGGCGAGGAAGCCATAGGAACCACATCCCTATAAGCAGGAGTTCTTTACCATCGACATCTGGCATTTTCATAAGCCTGGGCACCCAGCTCAGAATATGACATAGTAAAGTCAAGCTTTATCATTAATGTTAGAGAACACCATCTAGAGAGGGTCTAATAACCCTTGAAATGAACATAAACGTAAAAGCATAGGGACGAGGGTGTGGCTCAGCAACAATGTGCTCACCTAACATGCACCAGGCTGGGTTCAAATCCCAAAATTTGCCTCAAAATACATTTATTTTATTAGCCTTTTGTATTGTTTCTTCTGTGAAGATACATTCTTGATTTTTGCCAATTGTTATTATTTATTATTTCCATGATAAGAGGGGTTGAGCCCAGGGTCTCATATACGCTGTGCAGGAACTCTACCCCCGAGCTACATACCCAGCCTTTGTGTGTGTGTCATCTTGAGACAGGGTCTCACTAAGTTGTCCAGGTTAACTTTGAACTTGCATCGTTCTGCCTCAGCCTCCCCAGTAGCTGGGGTTACAGATCTGAGCATCAAACCTGGATTATTCTTTTAATTTTTTAAAAGAACTCTTCCTGTGAACACTAGCAACCTAAAAATTTTTATATTTGTCATTTTGTGGTTTAGGATGATGCATATTATTTGGTGAGATGGCAAAGATTGGTTAAACCAGGAATAAGGGGGACCATTTTGCCCTACAGTCCTATGAAGCTAGTCCAAACTTGAGGATCTCTAGCCCAGTTTTGGAGATAAAGAAACAGAGTCCCCAGAGGGCAAAAGCTGAACGAACTCCCAGAATGGGAAAGCCACAGAGTGGGAATGTGTAAGAGCCATTACAGCCGCAATCCCCTGCAAGGCCTCCAAATCCCTTGTTCCCCAGGGAGAGGGAGTCAAAGGTCCGAGGTGTGTACACAGACGGCCCTTAAAAGGAATGTGGGGTTTGTGGCTTGGGATTTTCCTCACCGTTTTAAGCATGTTTCGCATGCCAGCAAAGGGCGTGCATATGGGGGTAGGGGTGCAAGGGGGAGTTACAGGGTTTCATGTCATTCCTAAGCCACCTCATAAAGGAGAGCCAAGCCTGGAACCTTCCAGGAAGCTCAAACTCCTTTCTGGTCCTTGGGTGCCTCAGTTCCTGCAAGGGAAGGGCTCAGGATGAGACACACAGCCCAAGGGTGAGAACTAGGCTTAGGTTCCGTGAAACGTGACCAGTTGAAATGGTTTATTGGGCTGTGTGCATATGCTTCAAATTCATAACATACGCTTGTTACAACAGATAGATAAACTCTCGGCTTCACAGCCACGAAATGGAAAATTGGAAAGATGGGGAAAGTCTCTGGGCACCCTACACAAGTCTGCTTTATGGGGTGAAGATTTCTCTGCTAAATGCTTCAAGCAGAAGCTGCATATGACATACAGCTCTTAGAGACCAGCTACGACAAACTGTTCATCTGAGACTCAACGAAGTCACAAAGATAGACCCATTGAGTACTTTTGACTCGGTGCATCTGACCGTCAAACCTTTTCTTAGGTGACATTCAGGGCTTCTTAGAGTCACACCTTCCCTTGGAACTTCGTTTGAGGTAGTGCCACTGCAGAAAATGCATTTATGGCTAAGCTAACTGTGGTGGCTTGCCTCTGTGGTCCCCATACTGGGAGGCTGGGGCAAGAGGACTGCTGTTTGAATCTAGCTGAGGCTACACAGAGAGCTCCAGCTGGCCTGGACTACAGAGTGAGAGCCCATCTGGTGGGGGGGGGGTGTGGAAGTACATTTGCATAATACACACTTACTAGTGACAACTGCAGTATTTTAACACAAGCTTCAAGATTTAGTTTTATTTTATGTGTACCAGTGTTTTGCCTGTGTATCACGTGCATACAGTGCCCGCAGAGGCCAGAAGAGGGCGTCAGATCCTCTGGAACTAGAGTTACAGACAGTTGTACCCAACCTTGTTGGGAACTAAACCTGGGTCAGGGCAGCCAATGCTCTTTACTGTTGAGCCTCCTCTCCAGGACCTGTGTTGTGTTGTTAAACGTACAAAATGGATTGTGAGACATCTTTATTGCATAAGAAAAGAAATTGTTAATATAGTTTCACTGTAATGCACTCTTGAATGACTCAGGCTTGGAATCGTTACTAACGTATCTTAATTTCTTCTTCTTCTTCTTCTTCTTCTTCTTCTTCTTCTCCTTCTCCTTCTCCTTCTCCTTCTCCTTCTCCTCCTTCTCCTTCTTTTTCTCCTTCTCCTCCTCCTCTTCTTGTTCTTCTTCTTCTTCCTCTTCCTCTTATTATTATTGTATGTGTTATTATTATCTTTATAATCTATTTTCAGATTTCTTGGTATTATCTTTGATAACTTTTATGACATTGTTAAATGCAGTTTTCACAAACATACATAGGTGGGTTTTCCATTTGGACTACTAAGATGTTTCAAATTAAAATTTCTTCAGTATGAGCCCTTTCAAGTTTTTAGAAAAATCTAGGCGAGCAGAAAAATCTATTATCTAGTCCCCAAAATAAACACTACAACTGTTTTCAGTAGTCCTTCTTTATGTGCATACAGTTTTTACATAGTTAAATCTGACTTTGTAATTTTATGTATTTATTGATTCAACATTTTAGCAGCAGCATTTTACATTTTTTATATGTGATGATTGTGTAAGCAAAGACAACAATTTTTAGAAGATTTATTTCAGGACGGGCTGTGGTGGCGCATGCCTTTAATCCCAGCACTCGGGAGGCAGAGGCAGGAGAATCTTTGTGAGTTCGAGGCCAACCTGGTCTACAAGAGCTAGTTCCAGGACAGGCACCAAAAACTACAGAGAAACCCTGTCTCGAAAATCAAAAAAAAAAAAAGGAAGAAGAAGATTTATTTCATTCTTGTATTAGATATATGTGCATGTGCCTGGGTGTTTGTGCACTGCGTGCATGCAGTACCCAAGGAGGACAGAAGAGGGCATCAGATGCCCTGGAACTGGAATTAGAGGTGGTTGTGAGATGTCTGGATGTGGTCCTGGGAGCCAAATCTGAGTCCTCTGCAAGAACAGTAGGTGCTGGTCATTGGGGAACCATCTCTGTAGATCCTAAAGGGGGTGGGAATTAAGAGAAGAGAAGAGAAGACCCTCCAAGAGGTGCCAATCACCTGAGTATTTAAGCTCAAGGAGGAGTGGTCACGATGTTCCTCATGAACTGCACAGGCACATAAGCTGGCTTCTATGAAGAATCTAAGAGGCCATGAGGTAGGATCTTGCCCCCAGAGCAGGCCTGTCACCACATTAAACCCACTTGGGTCCCAAGGAAGTTCCTCCTACCAGGGCACTAAGCCGTCTCTCTGGGGATCACTGTAAGCTGAAGGATCAAGGTTCAGAGGGATGGGAAACTTCAGTCTCCACAAAACAGAGAAAATCCAGATGAGTGGTGCCATCACCAAGTCTTGCTTTTCTTTTTCTCCCAGTTGGTCATAGCATAAGCAATTGACTTTGAGCTCGTGGCTAAAGCACTGGTCTGGGCTGGAGAGGTGGCTCAGCAGCTAGGGGTGCCTGCTGCTCTTACAGAGGGCCGCTGACAACTGCTTATAACTCCAGCTCTGTGGGGATCCGGTGCCCTCTTCTGGCCTGGGACTTGCATTTGTGTGCACACACTCACAAACAGATACATAAGTAAAAATTAAAAGACAAAACCAAAAAATAAAATAAAATAAACCCTGCGAACAATCAGGGCTGATGAGAAGCCAAGGACAATGGCACGGGGTTTTGACCCTACTTCATGTTCTGGCTTTGTGGGAGCCTAGCCAGTTTGGATGTTCACCTTACTAGACATGGACGGAGGGGGGAGGACCTTGGACTTTCCACAGGGCAGGGAACCCTGACTGCTCTTTGGACTGGAGAGGGAGGGGGAGAGGAGTGGGGGGAGGGGGAGAAGGGTGGGAGGAGGGGGAGGGAAATGGGAGGCTGGGAGGAGGCTGAAACTTTTTTTTCCTTTTCTCAATAAAAAAAAAAAGCAAAAAAAAAATTGTACGAATTAAAACACTGCTTGGCCCATTAAGAAAAAAAGTAAAAATAAAATAAAAATAAACCCTGGCCTTCTGTGGCCCTCCTGAGAACCTGTAGAGTTGTGACAGCTGAGGCCCACGGGGCTTCTGTGATTGGACAAGGATCATTTTCGTTGACAAGCGACAGGTTTGGAGCCCAAGCCCTGCCCCATCTCTGGTCCTTCCACCTTCTGTGCAGGCTTTCCCTCCTTCCAGGCAGGCACACAGCATTAAGGTGCAGTTACCCTGGGCTGCATGAAGTTAGAAGACACTTAAATACCACAGAATGGATGGGCTTATTCCAAATCCTCCTAATTCCTCAGTCAACTGCTCGGAGCCCATTTGGGTCCTCCATAGCTGGGTTTTCAGCCTCAGCCAGCAGGTGCTGAGTATTCAGAGAGAAAGGCACGCAGGCCTGGGAGGTGGCTTTGGTTTTCATAATGGCCACAGGTGTTCTGGTCCGTCTCTGGGCTTCACCCCTTTCACACTTTGCCAGACGACAAAGACCCGATGACGACAGCTCATTCGCCTTTCTGAGACTCTACAAGACAAGAGGGATTTGCTACGGGAGGCGACATGCTTTTTCTTGTCTGTCTTTCCCTTGGGAAAGTAGAACTCTCAGAGACAGCTCTGCAGCGATGATTCTGAGGGGTGGTTCCGGCTTGCATCTGGGAAGGAGACATTTAAAACAAAAAGAAAAGAAAAGAAAAAGGCTGGAGTGAGTTAAAAGAAGCATTCTAGCCAAGACGGTGTGAGTAGAAACTTGGTAGCAGCTAGAGAAGAGAGAGGAAGAAACCATATCCCATGACCTCATCCTGAAACACGGGTCCCTGGTCCTTTAGCATCGTTACAGATAACTATGACCCCGAGTGGAGGGCTAGTAGAGCCTCTACTTTTGCTTTCTCTATGTCCTTAGAGTTTCCTGAAAGACAGCCTCGTTTCCTCGTTTAAAGACGACCGATTTTGAACACATGATTACTGAGGTATTTGCAGCACAGCTGTTGTTATGATGTCTCACAGCGGGCCTCACCCTTGGCCCTTTGGTACACGAGGGGCACACTTCCACTGCTGAGGCCATCCAGAGGCTCGCCCTCCATCTCCACTCCCTGCACAGAGTGCCTGCCCCATTGCTGAGGAGAGAGTGCCCAGCATTGCTCGGCCTTGAAGGGCCAGAAGGATGTCACCAGGTAGAGACAGGGATGCAATCAATTTGAGGTCACAGATGAGGAGGAACCATGTCAGGGTACAGGTGACTGATGGCTGGAACCGGCCCCTCTCATCTTTGGCACTGACGTCACTGTGGTTGCCATGGCTCAGGAGGGTTCTCTCAGCTCAGGCCTTTCCTGGTGGACTCCATCAGTGGGCTCTTGTCACAGTGCCTAACAGAGGTGTGCATTCTTGCCCCAGAAGGCTCGTCTCTATCTGCCAGGGGCATCTTGTCTGAGTACTGTGGGAACTGTGTCTACATTCACAATAAAGCAGCCCTCAAACCACTGCAACGAGCACGTGAGAACTATGGGGGAAAGGGGGATGCACATGTGCCTGGGCTGTGAAGTCAGGAGCCCTGTTCCTTTCGCACAGTGAGCCTTTGACAGACACATTTTGTCTGGAGTATGAACATTCCAGAGTCAATTGTATGAGGCCTTCCGCATGAGGAGTTAGGGCATTCAGACTCACTCAGGAACTCCAGGATTCTTCTCCTCGGTGAGCCTCAGCTGTAAAATCTGGAAAATGGGGGTCACACTATTTTTTCTTACCTGCTCAGAGGAGGTGGTAAGGGAAGAACTGGGAAGCAATCCCAGACTCTGACCTGTCCTTTACACGTGAGGAAAGTGGTAGCGGAGAAGCTGAGCTGCAGGCCCAAGCGTCCCTGGCAACTGGAGGCTGAGCTGGAGCAGGAGGTCTGCCCCAGAAGACAAGGCCCACCAGGCTAGCGAGACAGGCGTGGCGGACCAGAACATGCTATGAAAATCCCTGCATCTTAAATGGCACTAGGCTTTAATCTACCTGACAGTTTCATTTTAAAAATTGTATCCAGAATGGACATCTCAAGGCTCTGTTTCTCAGCCTTTAAAAGGGGGGTGGTGGTGGTGGAGTGTTTGAGTTATTCCTGGTGGCCTCTGGTCCTAATCTCCTGGCCACCGGCTGCTGTGACAGCAGTGACTTCGCCCACCCCTGTGCCTCTTAAACAGGAATGCAGGGAATTAGCGAGTGCATGAGGCCACTTGACCTCCTTCAGGGTGACCTGGGCTGGGGACGGGATGGGGGCTCCTTTTATTGGCAAATGATTCTTCCCTGGGTTGGGCAAACATTCTTCTGCTACAGGTCACTCTCCAGTGTTTGTCTCCTGCCTTCATTCTTGCCAGGTTGTGCAAAACCAGAAAACAACTCAAGCGGCCTCCCGCCCATGCCGGCTATGATCGGACTGGGAATGAAAACCTTCTTCCTTTTTGTCTTCTCACAAAAACTAAAACAACAGAACGTGCTCTCAGTGGCTGAAAGAAAGCCCAAAGCCCTACTCTAAGACAAATAAAGCTACCTGACACCCTACACCCTATGGCCCTTCTCTCATACCTAGAGAAAGGGAAAAATCATTTTTAAAAAATCATTAAACATAATGAAACTGAAGATCAATGGGCAAAGCACTTGCCATGAAGCCCAAGGACCCGATTTCAAAACTTCAGAATCCAAGTGTGGCTCAGTGTGGCAGCGCAAGCAGCTGTCATCCTAACAGATGGGGAGCAGAGATGGGAGACAGAGATGGGAGAAGGGGAACAGAGATGGGAGACAGAGATGGGAGAAGGGGAACAGAGATGGGAGACAGAGACGGGAGAAGGGGAACAGAGGTGGGATGGGAGACAGAGATGGGAGAAGGGGAACAGAGATGGGAGACAGAGATGGGAGAAGGGGAACAGAGATGGGAGACAGAGATGGGAAAAGGGGAACAGAGATGGGAGACAGAGACGGGAGAAGGGGAACAGAGGTGGGATGGGAGACAGAAATGGGAGAAGGGGAACAGAGATGGGAGACAGAGACGGGAGATGGGAACAGAGACGGGAGAAGGGAACAGAGACGGGAGAAGGGGGACGGGAGATGGGGAACAGAGACAGGGGATGTGAGACAGAGATGGGAGATGGGAACAGAGACGGGAGATGGGAAAAGAGGAGAGCAGGCAGGCTGCAGGATCGACTAGCCTGGTGCATGTAACACCCAATAAAGAGACCCTGGCACAAATAAGGTAGAGGGCTGAGACCAAAACCCAAGGTTGTCCCTCTACTCCTCTGCATACACTGTGGAGCACATATGTGCCTGCACACATATGCACAAGCACATGTGCACATCAGATACATGGTGTGTGTGTGTGAGTGAGTGTGTGTGTGTGTGTGTGTGTGTGTGTGTGGTTTTCTCTGTGTTACAGCTCTGGCTGTCCCAGAACCCGCATTGCAGACCAGGCTGGCCTCAAACTTACAGAGCTCTGCCTGCCTCTGCCTCCTGAGTTTTTAAAAACTAAATTAAAATAAAAAATAATGAAACTCAGTCAAGCTAAAGGAATCAAACAGTTCTCATCCAGCACCAGTGAGGTGGTTGAGTCTGGAATACTAACTTCAGAGAGGTCTCCTGGGGCTCGGCTGTTCCCGGATGGGGTCCAGATGGAGCCGTGTATACTATTCATCCTCCTGCAGTGGGCTCAGTCCAGATGACAGTGTACGGAGGGGACATCAATCCAGGTCAGTTGCTAACCCCTCCAAGCAGTAGCTAAGGCAGCCTGATTGGTTACAGCCGAAGTCCCTGGCTGCTCCCCACCAACTGATAACAGGTGAAGCTTACAAAGATGCCAGTGCTGCAGTTACTGACTACAAAACCTCCAGTCCATAAATTGCTGTCAGCTCCATTCTAATTTTTACAGTAACAGCCCCCGAGAAACTGCTCTTCTCAGAGTGTGGAATGAAGCTTCACTGCCTTCTCTTTCTTTCTGTTGCTTTGGGTTGGGTTTGAGTACTAGGCCAAGCCTTGAACTCTGTAGGTAACTCGGGATGGCTTCAAACTCTGTCTGTAGCCCAGGCTAAGGTCAAAAGCACACTGTCACTGCTTCAGCCTCAGGTGAGGGCCGTGTGTCCTGGAGCCCGGCACATGGCTTCTGAGGTCTTATGCAAGAGGAGAAATGCATCAGCTTCATTCCAGTCAAGGTACAGCACAATCAGTATTCAGAAAACAAGAA